>NC_056744.1:1487470202-1487716869 GCF_019279795.1 Protopterus annectens | reverse complement strand
CTACTTTGTGATCCCAATGTATCTAGAGCTGGTCAAGAGAAAATTCTTGAACTGAGAGACCAACAGCCAGTTTTTCTTTCCAAACAGGCAAGAGTAGGCTCTGCTCAGTGCAGAGCCAGGTCTAACCCTAATTAAATGCATATAATCCACTTTGAAGCATGTATAACAGCATAAATGTGCACACAGAAGCATTTTTATATGTGAGTAAGTGACTGTATAGATCGTAATCAGACCTGGAGAGCTAGGACAGTACATGCAACATCCACTCTTGGTACTAATAATAAAGGTCGAGATGGTCCAATCAAATCCTTGAACTCTTGGCTCTACTCTCCTGTATAAAACAGAGACAATGTTCTTCTCTCATGTAAAAAAAAAAAAAAAAAAAAAAGAGTCCACCACACTTGGGTATGTCCAACTACAGTGTTATGAATGGACTTCACAAAATAAATGTTATGTCAGTAGTCTGAAGTCATCTAAAGAGACAGAATAAAAAAGTTGTACATTTTCTGATATTTCTTAATGGAATCTTTCTTTAGAGTTAAGACATGCAAAACTGTTTAACTCACTAAATCTTCTGTATAAGTACATTAAGTAACTAAGACATAAATAATTTTTTCAAGGAAAAAAATAACCAAAAATGTTCACTTTTTTAATGTGGTTTAGAAAAAATTTCATTCTAAAATGTAATTACATCCCACAACTTCCCCACAAGTGACAAACAAGAATATGGGGACCAAACACATTTATAAAGTGACCTGACTGCTATGCTCAGCTACTGCAGCTAGTCTGTTTAAATTATTGTTGCCCAATGATGCTTAAGAAAGGAGGAGATAAAAGTCAGCATTAGGATACTAGTGTGACAAAATGCACATTAAAAATAGTTCAACTTGTTTATGAAAAAGAGACCACAGTAAGAGGTTTTAAAGTACACAAACCGCATAACAACAGCCACAAGTGCGGTAAAGAATGAGTGTGGATAAACAAAGTAAAATATGATAATGTAACAGGAAACTCGCAAGACAAACTTTTTTTCCATAAGTGAATAATTATTTTTGTATTTGCATTTCAACCATAACAACTTACTGTATGTTCAGATTATTGCTCAACTTAGTCAATATGAATCCAAAATGTTAAGCATCCATTACTTTCTGAGAGGTTAGAAGATATAATATACTATGACAACTGTTTATTTCCATCAGCACTCACCATTTATTGCTGTAATTTGTCTCAAAGTACAGTACTTTATGCCCAAACTGCTCCTTGGCATCTTCTTCGAATGAGAAGGCTAGGATGTCTGTATCCAAGTTGTAAGACCAGGAAAGATGGAGTACTGAAACAAAAATCAGAAATATATAGCTACAAATTGTGCATAATCCTAGGTTAGTTTATTCTACAGCCTAAATTTGGTAGGCTTTAATTGTTAGAAGACAACGATATATTGTTGTATGCTGTCATGTTGACATGCCATATATTTGAGTGCAAGGTATAAAGCGCAACAATGAATAGAAGATATTTTGTCAGCCTTCAGCCGATATTTTTCAAAAGTACTGGAAGGCAGTATAAAAATCAGTACAGACTTTTACTAGGGCTAAAGTCAATGATTCACATTCATGAACATCTTATTCCTGGTTAAGTTCCTTACCCTCAAGTATTAACATGGCATAAACTTTATTAAATTTTCTAAATGGACTACACTCTTAAGCATTATCCCTTGTAACAGACTAATTACACTGTATCATTGTATAGGGATTACTACTGAAATCACTCATTATACTAGAAAGAAAGGTCAAGCACATGATAAGCCTTGATACATAAAGACAAATATTTCCTATGTACTGCATATTGCATCAAATTACCTGCACCATCTAATTCTCCTTCCTAAACCTGGTGAGAGTCAAACAGATCCATGCACAAAAATATTATGTTATCAAATTTTTAAAAGTTTGAACGTTATATGGTCGAAGCCATATGATCGAACTTTTAAAAGTTCGAAAAGCTAAAAAAAAAAAAATCCACCTGACCATTTTAAGCAGGGAGGCAAGCCAACCTGCAACCCCCACACCTCCCACTCTTTAAATATACCAACTCTGAGATTGCACTACGGTGCAGGAAATGGAAATATTCCCATTTTGCACTGTACGGAAATCTCCGTTGAAACATTCAAACTTTTAAGAGTTCAATCATATGGTGTCGACCATATGACATTCGAACTTTTAATAGTTCGATAACGTAACATAAACCCCACAAAAACTACCTATCATGACCTTTCAGCCCCAGAACTTAGACTGAAGCTCCAAAGGCAGAGATGTCTCCATATTCTTAAAGGATGTGCACACCTCCAGAATGGTAGCCCAACATAATGCATCAGAGATACTTCAGGTGCAGCTAACATTGAGTAAGACACCAATTCAGGTTGCAGCCTGCTATAGGTCCCCATCCATGTCCCAAGACTTGCACTCCACGTTCCTAAGCACCTTGGAGAATATTAGTGTCCAACCTAACACTCTCTTGCTAGGCGACTTCAACTACCCCTCCATTAACTGGGTAAACTACTCATGTACCAATACACTTGCCCAGCGTTTCCTGGAGTTCATTAATTCCAATGCCCTGGACCAGCTCATTCTTGCCCCCACTAGAGGTAGCAACATCCTTGACCTGGTCATTACTAACATGGGCGACCACTGCTCTACACCAATAGTCAGCTCCTCCCTGGTTAGATCCGACCATAAACTAATCACCTTGGAAATCCACATCCCTCTCACCCTGCCAGCAAAGGTAACCACCATGAAAAACTTCTCCAAAGCTAACTTTGGGATCCTAAAAACAGAGATGGCTAACTTCACGGCACCCATGCAAATGGAGAATAGTTGTGTGACCGCAGAATCATACACCAGTGCACTGTACAAACACGTACACAAATGCATGGATCTCGTCTTACCCAATAGAACCAAGACACTTGTCTCCAAAAAAAGGAAGCCAATCTGGTGGTCCCCTGCCATAAACAAACTCTACAACAGAAGGAGGAAACTGATGTGGAATAAGGTGAAGTCCCAAGGCTGGAAAAACTCCCTTATCTGCCTCAACAAAAAGTTGAGATCCCTCAGCAAGTCCTCTAAAGTTAGGTATGAAAACAGAATTGCAGCAGATAGTAAAGATAACCACAAGGCCTTGTATAGTTATGTAAAGAATCTCCAAGGCAATGCCCAGATTTGCTCTGAGCTACTGCACAATGGTACTTCCTATAATGAACCAACAGATATTGCCAGTATACTGGCTGACAGATTGACTGCCAATTTTACCCCCCCTCCCCCCAAAGGACCAATCACAATACCAGTAGGTTGCCAGGCACCCAGTATTACTGCTGCACAGGTTAAAACAGCACTGTCCAAGGCCAAGAATACAGCTTCTGTGGGACCTGACAATATCCCTAGTTGTGTTCTACATGAACTACAGAGTGAACTGGCACCTCACCTGTGTGCTCTATTCAATCACAGCCTCACCTCAGGCTTTGTCCCTGCTGAATGGCGCACTGTTACATTTATCCCTCTCCACAAACGAGGAGCGACTACAGACCCTGGGAACTATCGCCCCATTAGCCTGACGAGTCTGATATGCAAAGCTATGGAACACATCATCATGGACCTAATAAACAAGGATATAGGGAATCTCCAAACTCTGGATCCCACACAGTTTGGTTTTGTGAAGGGTAGATCATGCCTGCTCAACTTGGTTGACTTCATCCACAGCTCTGGTGACTGAGTCAAAGAAGGCAAGGCAGTTCATACGGCCTACCTTGATCTGGCCATGGCTTTTGATACCATTCCCCACTCAGGAATCATAGAAAAACTCACTAAACTTGGCATCAACACCTATATCACTAGGTGGGTTGCAAACTGGCATACAGATAGAACCCACAGTGTGAAAGTAATTGACTCCAAGTCAGACTGCTGATTAGTCACGAGTGGAGTCCCACAGGGTTCGGTCCTGGGTCTTCTTCTGTTTGGTATCTACTTCTCTGAAGTTCAGACTAACACGAAGGGACTCTGGCTGACAACATTTGCAGACGATTGCAAGTTGGGAGCTATTATTAACTCCCCAAGTGATGTTGACATCCTACAGAATGGCCTCATTGTGACCAACAACTGGTGTCAGAACCATGGCCTTGAGCTCAATGCCAAAAAATGTATCGTCATCCCCTTTGGGAAAAACCTGGTTCCCATGAATTACCACACTGATGGTAGTCCATTGAACACAGAAGACGTTATAAGAGATCTGGGAACACAAGTTGACAGCAACCTCTCTTTTGATCACCACATTGCCACTGTGGTCAGAAAGTCCTTCTATGTGGCATATCTCATTACTAAAGGGTTTGCATCCAGGAAGAAAGAGGTCATTGTCTCCCTCTACTCTTCCCTCATTAGGCCAATAATCAAGTACAATGCCCCATTTGGCATGTACCTCACTAGACACCTGCAACAACTGGAGAGGCCACAAAAATAGAAGTTATGTTCTTACCATAACGTTCCATGTTAGTTGTCTTCTTCTCGCCTTCTTCTTGCTGGATGGGTTGAGGCACCTCGGCTCCGACTCGGCCACTCTAAAAGCTCGAGAGTTGGTTCCACTGGCTCGAGGCTCCCCTATATCCCACAATGTTAGGCGTGAGTTACCTCAGATCTCGTTTGTAAGCAAGGCACTGCCTATAATAGTAGTAAAATAACTAGTAACAAAGTCCACCTCTATAAACAAGGGAGAAGGGTGACCTACATCCTGAACCAGGAAATATGCACATCAGAGCATATACCTAAAGTAAAGAGGTGGTAGAAAGAGAGGTCACAATCAAAACTCCTCTAGGTCTGTCCAGGCCAGGGGGAAGGAGGGTGGGGCCTTAAGAAGAAGGCGAAGAAGACAAGTAACATGGAGCATTATGGTAAGAACATAACTTCTATATGTTAAGTTGTCTATCTCGCCTTCATTCTTGCTGGATGGGACCGCGTCCCTAGCACCTTGTCCCGGGTGGCCTAACGGAACAGACTCTTGAGAACAGTGGAACCAAAGTTAGCTCTATGTCTAGAGGCTAAATCCAACTTATAATGAGAAATGAAAGTGTGAGGAGTAGCCCAAGTAGCAGCTGCACAAATGGTGTCAATAGGCAGTCTATCTTGGAAGGCTATAGAAGTAGCCAAGGCTCTGGTAGAATGGGCTTTAGGTTTGCTAGGCAGCTTTGGTGTCTAATTTCATACAAGGAAATCAGGGATGTTAGCCATCTGGATAATGATACCTTTGAAACTGAAAGTCCCTTTCTGCCTTCTGCATAAGAGGCGAACAGCTGGTCAGATTTTCTGAATTGTTTTGTTCTATCCAAATAGTACCTTAACTGACGATGAACATCTAGCCAATGTAATCTTTGTTCAGATCTGTTAGAATATTCTGGAAAAAACACCGGGAGGTCAATGCTTTGATTTAGGTTAGCCGTGGAGGCTATTTTAGGTAAAAGGACGGGTTGGTTCGTAAGGATACTCTGTCCTTATGGAACAACAGATAAGGAGGTCGACAGCTGAGTGCATGAAGTTCTGAAACTCTTCTAGCTGAAGTAATAGCTACTAGAAAGAGAGTCTTCCATGATAGTAATTTTAAGGAACAGGAGGATGCAGGTTCGAAAGGGGAAGAATTAAAGAACTGAGAACTAAATTTAGGTCCCAAGGAGGAGGAGGATTTCTTGGAGGTCTGAGTAGAAAAACTCCTTCAAAAGGCTTTGCAAAGCTTGTGGGACATGATGGCAGAATCTGAAATGCCCACATGAAAGTTAGAAATAGCTGCCAATTGAACTTTAAGAGTAGAAGGAGATGAACCTGCATGGAAGAGTTCAGCTAGAAAATCAAGGACCATTTGGATGGAAGCAGTGAAAGGATCTATTTCCCTTCCTTGAGCCCAATAGGCGAAACATTTCCACTTACTCAAATAAATCTTTCGAGTGGAAGATTTATGGGAAGCTATCAAAATATCTCGAACAGAGTGAGATATTTGAGAAGCCTGGCTAAAGTTGGAATTGGAGGAACCAAGCAGTGAGGTTCAGAGAGGGAAGGGAGCGATGAAACTGACCCGACTGATGGATCAAAAGATCTGGAACTAGGTCCAGATGCCAAGGTCGCTCCAACAGAAACTGATGTAGAAAGGGGAACCAAACCTGTCGAGGCCAGTAAGGAGCAATGAGGATCAAGGAAGCCTTCTGAGCGATAGCTTTCTGTATCACTTGAGAGATTAGTGGGAAGGGAGGAACTGCATACAGAAGTCCCGGGGCCAAACTTGGACTAGGCGTCTCTGCTGGGTTGGCCTGGTAGCGGGAATAGGGTGAAATAATCTCTGCACTTGCTGTTTTGGGGAGTAGCAAAAAGATCGCAGCAAGGCTGACCCCACTTGAGAAAAATTTCTCTCACTACAGAGTCTTTCAGAGACCACTCGTGAGGCATGAGGATAGCTCTGCTCAACTTGTCCGCAATTTGATTGGACTTCCCGGGGATGTGCGTTGCTATCAGAAACCGCTGAGAAGAAATCGCCCATTGCCACAGTCTGAGTGCTTCTCGACACAGGGGGTAGGACCTGGTTCCGCCTTGTTTGTTGATATACCACACTACAGACATATTGTCCGTCTGGATTGCTATCGTTCCCAAGGGAAGAGAGTCTTGAAGGGCTTGCAACGCTAAAAGCACTGCTCTCATCTCTAGAACATTTATGTGCAAGTGGCATTCATCTGGTTGCCATGTGCCCTGGACAGTTCTGCCCTGATAATGCCCCCCCCCACCCAATCAGGGAGGCGTCCGTTGTCAGAGTAGCAACCGGAGGGGAAGGAACAAAGCGTCTTCCCAATAAGAGCTGAGGGGAAGACATCCACCACAGAAGATGATTTCTGCATGTTTGTGTGATTATAATGGTGTGAGACATTGGAAGTTGCTGGTACGACCATTGCGTGAAGAGCATCCATTGAAGGATTCTCATGTGGAACCTGGCTAATGGAAGCAGAGGTATGGCAGCCATAATCCCCAACACTTTCAGAACTAACCTGGCTTTGATTCTGTTGCTGCTGAAGAGGAGCAAGACCATTTTGTGTATGTCTGTTATTCTCTGATCTGTTAATCTCACAGACATGTTGATTGTGTCTAGATTTGCGCCTATGAAGGTAATAATGCGACAAGGCGACAAAACAGACTTTTGAAATTTATTGAAATGCCTAAATTTCGACAAGTGCGAAAGGTGTAGTCCCTGGCCATTAGAAGAAGATGCTTGGTGGGAGCTGTAAGGAGCCAGTCGTCCAAATATGGAAACACCTGGAATCCTTGTCGTCTCAGGTGAGAAGCTACCACTGCCATGCATTTGGTAAACACCTGGGGGGCAGGGGTGTGACCAAAGGGCAGGGCCCTGAATTGAAAATGACTGGTTCCCAGCCTGAAGCGGAGGAATCTTCTGGGCGTCTTTTCATTTTTATGTGATAGTACGCATCCTGAAGATCTATAGAGCACATCCAGCTTCCCTTTCCCAAAAGGGGAAGGATGGACTGCAGCGTGACCATCCGAAATCTTGTTTTCTTGACTGACTTGTTCAAGATACTGAGATCCAAAATTGGTCTCCAGTCCCCTGTTTTCTTTGGAACTAAAAAGAACCTGGAGTAGATTCGGATCCTTGCTGGTCTGCTGGAACTGGCTGAATTGCTCTTTTGCAAGCAGCTTTGAAATTTCCAAAGCTGCAAGATCCTTTGAGCGGTGGAACATCTGGAAGGGATTTTTGATTGGTTTGGAATGCGAAAGAAGGGAATGGAATAACCCTTGGAAATGATGGACTGTACCCATTTGTCTTGAGTCAGGGATAGCCAGGCTTTTGGGTACAGTGACAATCTTCCCCCGACTGCCTCCGAAGGTAGGCAGTCGGGCAACACCTCAGGGATGCTGAAAGGGCTTATCAGAGAAGACTTCACGATTGCCCTGGTTCTGCGGACCCCCCCTGCCTCTAGGGCGACGTCTACCATTGTTGTTCCCCCCTCTGCCTCTGGCGGGGAACCGACTTTGTGCGTCAGGCGAAGTCCCTTGAGATTGTTTACGGAACCACATTTTCCCACTTTTCTGGCCTTTGGGGTAAGGCCTAGAAGGAGTAGAAAAACGGACTCCGACGGCAGAAAGAGTCTTTCCATCTGTCTCGCACCTAGTCAAGGTTTCTTTCACTTGAGGACCAAAAAGAGATGATCCATCAAATGGGGAATTAGTGAAAGACGTTTTAAAGGGGTCCGCAAAGTTACATAACCGCATCCAGGCATGCCTGCGTAAGGCCACACCTGTCCCTGCGGCCCTGCTCGCTCCATCAGCCGCATAAGAAAGGAGGCGCATGGAGGAGTTAGCTATGGAGTTCAGGGTAGCCAGCTGAGTGTTCATCTTGTCCTGAAAACCCGCAGCTGTAGGATCCTTCAACATATCACTCGCTTCCTTGATCAAGTCCCTTTGAAGACGAGTAAAATGGCACAGGTAGTTCAGCGAACGCATTGCAAAGGTCGCTGACGAGAACATCCGCTTCCCGTACCTGTCCATAGACCTGGATTCCTTGTTAGGTGGATGGACAGGCACCGAAGGATCAGCTAGTTCCTTCTTGGTGGCAGCAGCTACCACCATAGCATTCACAGAAACACCTTTTGTGAGGAATTGCTTGTCAGTTGGTGCTGTTATAAATTTGGAGGGTCTCCTGGGGGTAGGGTCCACTGAATCAGGAGCCGTCCAGGCCTTCTTTGCAACCACCTGCATGAGGGGATCAAAGGTGGGGGACACCCAGGAGGTGGAAGGACGAGAGCCAAACGCCTCAAGGTACACAGATTCATCCTCCGAAGGGTTAAGGGCTGGCCAATTTCCCTGTTTCAGGATCTCTAGAATGTCTGCGAAAGAGACATCTTCAGAAGGGAACGGGGAACCCTCGGAATCCTCTAAATCTGTGTCAGAGGTGACAGACTCAGGTGAGTCTAAGTGCTTCCACTTACACTTTCTCTTCCTAGGGGGCTCCCCTGCCAATTCAGGAGAGGCCTCGGAAGAGGATGAGATCCCCACAGGGGATTCTTGAGGAGCTTGCTCTCTGCGGTCTGGGATGAGGGAGTGAGTCGACATAACCAAAGGCACCGAGTGGGAGGGGCGGAGCCGACTGTGGAGTCGAACAAGGTTCCAACACACTCCGCATGACCTCGAATGCACCCCTGTCAGGCAGAGCCAGAGGTCCCCACTCCGAGAAACTGAGAACCTCCCTCGGCACCGACAGAGATGGCTCCGAGGCCGATGTCGGAGCCGAACTCACCAGCGCCAAAGCACCGAGAGGGAGAGGGGGGTCGGACAAGGGTCCGATGCCACTCACCCCCTCGGAGCCGACGAGGGAAGCCCGGCACCGAGATTCTTCAAAGGAAGAAATCGGAGCCGGCGAGCCGAAGACAAATGTATCGGCTCCGCGCTACCACAGTCTCGGTTCCGAGGCGCCCGGCTCGAGCTCAAAGTAGTCGGAGGAGGAATAGTGGAACAAGCTGAGGCATCGACTGATGAGTCGGACTCTGGAGCATTTGGGCCAGTGCCTCGGACTTCAAAAGTCTACTCACTACCCTCTGGAGGTCGTGATCTGATAGCCTCGATGACCTGGAGGAGTGAGATCTATGGCTCTGTTCAGACAGCAGGGGAGACGCTGGAGCCGAATGAGCGGAGCCAAGGGATGGTGACCTCGATCTCTTTCTAGATGTCGGCTCCGATGGTATGATCGGAGCCGACCCACTCTCTAATGCCTCGGCTCCGGGCCGAGCAAACCACTGCTACAGCAGTCACAGACACATCGGCTCCAGCGAGCCGATGAAGCAGTAGGCTTCAAAGCCTTAGGCCTCGACTCTGAAGCTGGAGCCGAGGTCCTAGAAGCCTTAGAAGGTTTCCCAGAAGACACAGGAAGGGAACCTTCAGGCTTAATTAAACCCCTCAAAATGAGTTTATTTTTTCTCTCCTGCAGGACTCTAGGGCTGAAGCCATGTCATACAGCACAAGAGTCCTGCAGGTGTAAAGGTCCCAGGCAGTACACACAAGAAGTGTGACCGTCTGTCAGAGACATTTTCTGACAGCACGAGTCACACTTCTTGAAGCCTGAGACCTTTGTATCATGGACATACTCAAGGAACCTGAAGTGTAATCACACACAAAAACACACACACACAGATTACACTGATAGGATTAAAGGGAATTATTTAAAACTAAAGGAAGTTAATAAAATCCCCTAAGTAACACATACACACTTCTATGGAAAGGGAAGGAAGGGCCCGAAGGCCTTAGGGAAGAACTAAGTGTTCTTTATAAAAGGAGGGGGCTGGAAAGATAGTAAGGGATAAACAAGTCCACTACACTAAGTGGGAAGAATTTTACACTAACTAGCCTAAAAATTTTAAACTAGTTTAAACTTTCACTAACCTGGAGCCGGTAGAAAACACACCTCGATCGCTGTAGCGGCAAACGAGATCTGAGGTAACTCACGCCTAGCATTGTGGGATATAGGGGAGCCTCGAGCCGGTGGAACCATCTCTCGAGCTTTTAGAGTGGCCGAGTCGGAGCCGAGGTCGGCTCCGAACCCATCCAGCAAGAATGAAGGCGAGATAGACAACTTAACATGTACCTCACAAAGAGGATCCTAGGTCTTAAACACTTGTCCTACATGGACAGACTCAAAAAACTCCAACTATTCTCTGTCTCATATCGCCTACTTACAGGCGATCTCTGCTTGACTTACAAAGCCATGTCTGACCTAGCTCTGTTAGAAATCCTACATCTAAAGAAATCCCAATCCCTCTGCACCACACACTTCAAAGACCTCAACCTCATTGCCACAATTAACAGAACATGCTGGAGGGGCCGGTTCATAACCTAGAGACTGCCCATGGTATGGAACAGACTTCCCCTACATGTCAAGCAGAGCACCTTGCTGACCCTCTTCAAGAGAAATCTTGATGCGTGGATGGGAAACAGAAAATTCACCCCGGAGATAACACCAGTGGCTCTACTCGACAGAGGCACTGGGAACTAAGGTCTGGTGGCACTATGCCAGGGTAATACTATGGCTAGGCTTGTAAAGGCCCCAGGGCCATTAGATTAGTACACACCTATGAACTAACCTCTCAAGGTCTACTGAAAATGGATGCATTTAATCAAATTGTTTGAAGTTCAGTCATAGTAATGAGCACAGCTTACAAAGCAAGCTGAATTTTGTGCAAAGCTGGATCTCTTGAAACAACAATACATGCTCATGATACACTCCTGGCTAAGGGTCTGTATACTGAAAGGCACAATAATGTCAGTAGACTGTTGCACTGAGGATTGTGAAAACACTACCATATACAAGCAGCTGAGAAGTGTTGGAAATAATGAAATACAAGTCATTACAGACAGCCATTACTGACAGCCATGAAGTTTGGAAAAAATGGGATCACCCAATACCAGAAAACAGATACAAGAAAATCAAATATAGTAGTCCAAGAAAAAAATGACAAAAGTAGCTTTAATCACTGAATTACCTACACCCAGGGATTATAGCATCTTATATACTGAGAGACACAACGTAATAAAATACCAGGATTTGCAAGTAGAAACTACAGCAATATGGATAAAAGAGACCCAGACAGTTTCAACAATATTACTAGCAACATGACAAATAAAAGGAATTTTCAAGGGTACTTAAATATGTTACCAATACATGTATGTAACCCATTATGAAATTAAACAATTTCATGTAAGTTGCAGGTGCTGTGAAAAGCACTCTTGGCTAAAATCAAAGAAGGAAGCAATATTAATTTTGTGAACTTTAACTGTACCTTGACTCAGGAATGGAGAACATTCCTAATATGATATTAGAAACCCATATATGAAAAAATGTAAACACAGTTACCAAAACATGGCCCGGGCTGCACTCCAAAAAATGGAAAGATAATATAATCTGGATATAAAGATGAGACCACATAACAAAACTGCTTTAGGTATAGCTATCATATTCAGTGAGGATTATACCTGTATTTTATCTGATGATCAATTGCCATACTCCACTGTGATAAACAATAGCATAATCTCTTTCAGAGTCAAATCTAAAAGTCTGTCACTGTCATATGTGCATTCTTACCACCTGTCTCTTTACCCTAATATTACTGAGGACTACCGTTTG
The DNA here is from genome assembly GCF_019279795.1 of Protopterus annectens. NCBI lineage: Eukaryota > Metazoa > Chordata > Ceratodontiformes > Protopteridae > Protopterus > Protopterus annectens. The sequence goes on along the minus strand of NC_056744.1, from coordinate 1,487,704,674 downwards.
TCACATCTTACAAAAGGTGAAGCCATAGAAATAGTCAATTAAAATATAGACTGGAAACTAGCTTAAAATGACTAGTGTCATCCTTCTGTACAGCTATTTGATCTTTCTCAATGACACAAACAAGCCTTTGGGAAAGGATAATATACTAGACTGGATTCTTAACTCTGCTTCAACAATCATACTGGCCAGGACTATAATTGACACCTTCAGGGATCACTTATATGTTTTTGTCATATGCAGTCATATCAAATTTCAGAAAACATTACAATACTCTAGCCAGAGAAATATGAGACACTATGACGCATCAGCTTTTATTCCTGTACAGTAGACTCCCTCTTATTCAGTCTCGCTGGGATTGGACCTTAGGCTGGATAAACAAATGGCTGGTTAATCCAAAAAAGCATACAAAATAGCATTTATAGGTTATAAATCAGGTTACAAAAAGTATGTATATATGTTGTATTGATTACCAGTGCTCTTATTTAACTTTACTATACTTTCTGGGTGAAGTAATACGTTGTCTCTAAGTATAGTACACTGTACTTTTTACTAGAATTGGCAATGAAAATTTGATTATGGGAAAAAAATCTTGATGAAAATATGGCCGGTTAAAGAGGAGCCTGGTTAAACAGACACCGGATAAGACGGATTCTACTGTAGTTAGTACCACTAAGTCAGCATTTCAGTGGCACATAAATCAGGATATAGTGAATGATTACTTTATGTGCATTAAGATACTCTGTGGTTTTGCTGCCATTCACCAATGTAGAACCATGACCACCGACTTTCCATGGACTTTTTTTGAAGTAAAAAGACTAATAGTGTAAAGAAGTTATCACCATAGAGTCTGCTATACCCCCAAATACCAGAATATACTGGTGTGGTTCAAAGAGGCAAAACACAAAGTGAAGAAATTACTCCTAGGTATCAAAATCTTCTAATCAAAATAAATATTTTCATTCATCAAAATACTGGGGGCTTACCCTGTTTCCACAACTAAAACCTGACGATCAATGCAAACAGTATAACTAAAGCAAACCATAAGCTAGGTTTGCTATACAGAACCAAGACATTCACAATAAGCACATCATACATCATTTTCAGCCAAAGGTTCCTGCCCCTTACTATTATGCATATTTCCAATGTGCTAATAAATATTCCCTCTCCACAATAAGGCAAACATGAAAATTAGAACCATAATGACTTAACAGATTTTGCAATGTAGAATTCCAATAATCTTTGCTTAAATCATTTGCAGGGCATTCTACTGACTGCTCACTATGACACAAGTCAAACTATTTAAAAATATATTGGTGCACATCTTGTTTTACAATTAATTTCAGTTCTGGTTATACTGCTGATGGCAAAGCTGCAAGTGGTTTGGATAAAAAGATTACAGTTTTTTTTTCTTATGTTTTAGTCTAACTTCCTGCTCAGTTTTTTATTATGACCACACTCACAAAATAATATCAATGTAGGTATTGGTGACGATTTACATATACCAGCAACGCATTATGGGTAATCAAACAGAATACTTTAGAGTAGATGTTACTTACTTGCAATGTGGTTTTGCTGATAAATTATAACATGCTAATTTTCAACGAAGGGTGTTCTATCTGCAAGGCATGGCTGACAACTTGTATTACTAGGATACAAAACTCTGCTCTTGCTACAACTGTCACATAAATACAGTTGTTTAGTACTAATTCAGTTAATGTGGCATTGTGGGTTCAGTCTTTCAAGATGTCACTGTACAACTTTTAATGTTTAAGAAAAATCTCAATGTATGATGTTTATCAAATCAAAACACTTATTGCGTCAAAAACTGCATAATATGATACTGTATATAGTAAGGAGAATACTTCCATTGCTAATGGTTTGTATTTTTGTTTGCTATTGAAGGTGCTGCAATATCCTTCAAGTTAACACAGCTAATTAAGTGCTTCTGCATAGCTTCTGCATCGACAACAGGAGGGGGCTTCTGCTCCATACAGCAGTCTCTAGAAAGAACATCTCTAAAGGTACACAATCTCAAAATAAAAGAAATTCTGAAACAATCCAGTCTCTCACTAACCAACTCAATCCCATACACTCTAACTCCACCACTAATACACCCTTGACTAGGTCCTCCACTATCATACCCACTAATCACCACCCCTTCAACTTCCATCCTGTCTCTACCACTCTAATTCGGTCACTAATCAAAAAATTTAAACCCACCACCCTATCTGCTGACATGCCCCCAGCTGAGTTCTTAAACATAGCTGCTGATGTCATAGCATTTCCTATATCTATCCTGATCAACAGGTCCCTAAATCTTGGCTCTATCCCCTCCATCTGGAAAATATCCCATGTTATCTCACGTCACAAAGATGGAAGTTCCACAGAATTATCCAATTACAGACCTATTGCCATTCTTTCACCACTGGCCAAAATAATGGAAAAGTGCGTCCACAAACAAATTATGTACCATCTCATACAGATCCAAATACTGGCTGTCTCTCAGCATGGCTTTAGGCTACATCATAGCACCACCTCAGCTCTCCTTTCCGTCACTAACGCCATAAATCTAAACAGAAATAATAACTTGCTGTCATCAGCCCTCTTTCTACACCTTTCAAAGGCCTTTGATATGGTCAATCACCAATTACTCATCCACTCTCTTAAATCTATTTTCCTGGACAACCATACTATATAGTGGTTCCATTCCTATCTGAATGACAGACAACAAGCCATACTTTGGCAGGGAAAACTATCCACTCTGTTACCTCTCACTCTTGGAGTTCTTCAGGGCTCCATTTTAGGTCCTCTACTCTTTTCCATCTTTATCAATAACCTACCCACTGCCATCTCAGATGCATCCTGCATCCAATATGCAGATGACTCCACCCTGATCTGGTCAGCCTCCTCCTCAACAGCCCTGCAAACCTTAACCCAAAGTACATTCAACACAGTTGAAAAGTGGCTCTCTAATCACTGTCTTCTGTTGAATCCCAATAAGACCAAACTGTTACTCCCACTTGCAGGTCCCCCCACTTTCCTCTACTATAACAACAAACAATGGCACCTCTATTTCACCAGATATTCAAACCAAGTTCTTACGGGTAACAGTAGACAATAATCTCCAATTCGACCTACACATCAATAAGACTATCAAAACCATTAACAAAAAGCTCAGCTCACTATATAGAAATAAAACTTTTCTAACCCCTACAGCTAAAATCGCTATCGCCCGCTCTCATCTCCTCTCTACCCTTCTATATGCTTCCCCTATACTCTGTAACCTAAACAAATCAGAACTTGCCAAACTCTCTCACTGCTACCACCATATTGCCAGGTTCGCCACTGGATCAAAATACAGGACACATCATTGCCACAACCTCAAACTCCTAGGGCGGCAAGAACTGCCAAGCTTAATACAGTTCAACTAGCTAATAGCAGCACATAATATTCTCAACCAACCCGAAAACACCCCCGCCCTTAAAATGATCATAAAACCATACAGTAACTCCAGACCATTACGCTCATCCAACAAGCTGTTAGTCCAAACACTGAAAGCTAATAACTCAACTGGTGACTCCCTATTAGCCAGCTCCATTGGGAAAGCTTGGAATTTACTTCCAGCAGACATTACCCTGGAACCCTCTCTATGCCTCTTCAAAAATGGCCTCAAACATTATTATAAAATGCACTGGCTCTGTCCATGTTCCAACCCCGATTAATCCCCATAACAACTCCCTAACTCAACAGAAATGTACTAGCTTCTTGCTCACAAATGCTTGCAATGGCAATCTTGTTCCTGTAATTCACCTGTTAATTAACTTTTGCATTCTATGACATACTGTTAAATTGTGGATCCCTCTTGAGGGACACACCATGCTTACTTGTAAAATCTGGTTGTTATTTAACTGTTGCTTGGGATGTTTGTTTTTATCTGCTCAACTGGAGCTTTTTTCCCCTGTTACATTGTAAAACCCTTAATATGTATGCATGTTTTTGTCTGTATGTTTGGAGCATTTTTCCCCAGGCCTCCGCTGAAAATGGATATACATCCAGTCGGACTATCCCGGTCAACAAATGTAAAATAAAATAAATAATAAAATAAATTATATACACACATACATATATATATATATATATATATATATATATATATATATATATATATATATATATATACACACATACATATATATATGGTGGTTTGACAGGAAAAGACCCCTGCAAAAGAACTGCGCAAACATGGCTCACTGTGGGCAGTCTGTTTATTTGACAGTGTGGGATTAAGTGTACAGAACAAAACCTGATCATTTCTTATTTAAAAAAAAAAAAAGCTATAATTAAATAGTCACATTCACATAAGGTCATCATTCCAGACCTTACCATTGTGTACCCTTAGAAAAACTAAAGTAGTTACAATTCAAACAATATATAAAATAATTTCAGTTAGTGATGGAACACTTTCCAGCATCAATCACTGACTTACAAACAAAATTCCAACTTGCTAACACATCTCCTGAAGTCTTTTGGGACACAAGAGGTAAGTAGACTTATTGCTAACCAAAGATTGGATGACTCCTCTTTTTGCTTTTCACGTTGGTGAATTAAGGAACAGCCTCCACTCTACAATTTGGCAAATTACAAAAAATTGCTGTCAGAAAACAGTAGATCAATATATTCTTGACAACTGACAATGTAACGTCCATGTAATTTATTTTATATAAGCATGCTCCTACCTAATCTTCTGTAAATACATGACCTCTTTTTCCTTTTGAGCATTTTTAACCTGTGTGACAGTTTAAGTAATTGCTTCATAGCCCAACTTCCCATGCACTAGCCTATGTTCCTCTATCTCGTATCTCCAACTCTCCTAAATTTAAATTGCTTCTACTTGTTCAGATGGTCTAAATGCAAACTGCCTTACTTTTAATTAGCATTATACAGACTGATGTGTTGACAACAAAAATTATCTGCTACATTTTTCATCCATTTTATGCATTTTCTGTTATTAACCATCAGGGATTTTCTCATCTTTTCACTTCACTGCAATGAAATGTTCAGCTTAGTGCTCACCCACAGAAAGTTCACACTTAGTAGAAAATAAAGTACAGTTGTACAAGTAAACTTATCATAACAGTAGATATTTGAATGATCACTGCTGCACTAGCCTTAGGTTATATCCTGCAAGGATATAACAGCCAATCAGCTTCCAAAGCTTCAGTGCATCTTGCACAAGGCCAATCTGTCAAACAATTCGAGTTGAGCTGACTAAAACACACGGCAATCCAGAGAGAGGGAGGCCGAACCCTGAGACGACAAAACTAGGAAAAACAAAAAAATAAATGGGCATACCCTTGCACACCAAAAAACAATGAAAATGGAGGGAGGGGGCAGCCACTGTAACTGTCATCAGTCAATCGTCTATTATTATGGTAAGTTTACTTACACAACTGTACTGGGTTCATCATATTGATCACTGTTGCAGTAGTCTTAACTATGTGGGTAGATTATCCTAGCTAACTACATTTGGGAGATGAAAGAAGAGTCCAGGTGCCCCTGGAGAATGGTCCTAGTAAACCCTGATCTGGACCAAGAGAAGGAATCAAGCTTATAGTGCTTTGTAAAAGTATACACAGAGGACCAAGTAACAGTTTCTAGAATGCTTCTAGACTCCAACCTTTTCCAAAAAGCAATAGACGAAGTCAAAACCCAAGCAGAGTGGTCCATGACCCTGCCTAGAATAGTTTTGTTATGGTGAGTATTGTAAAACAACCACTTGAAAATAGTCTGTTTTGCCAAAGGTTATCCATTCTTCTTAGCTGCACAAGAAATGAACAACTAATCCAAAGATCTGAAAGATTCAGTTATGTGAAGATAGTACCTGGATTGTCAGTGGACATTCAAAGTATGGAATATCTTTTCTCCCATATTTTTAGGTTCAGGAAAGAAAATAAGATGGACAGTTTGACTTAAAGTAAACTTGGATACTACTTTAGGCAAAAAAGAAGGGTTAGTTCTCAGCGAAACCCTGTACCTTTGGAAAATGAGACAAGATTGACTCACCACAAGAGCTTGCAACTCAGATACCCTTCTTGCAGAGGTCAGAGCAATTGGTAAAACTGCTTTCCAAGTTAAGAACCTCAAGTCAGACAGGTTAGCTGGTTCATACGGAGCAAGTGTTAGCTTCTCTAACACAAAATTAAGATCCCAAGGAGGGGCCACTGATTTTCTTGGAGGCCTCTTATGCAAAACTCCTTTCAAAAACATTTTGACATGAGACTACATTGAAAGAGGAGGATCTATGGGCAGTCATGCTCAAATGGTTGACATATGAACCTTGATATAGGAATAAGAAAGGCCATAGGCTAGTACGTCAGACAAACACTATAAAACCAGAGAACAACTAGCCCTGAATGGGTGCTGGAAATGTTGTTGGCACCAACTAGAAAATCTTTTCCATTTGCTAATATATGATTTTCTAGTAGCAGGAGTAGCAGGCTTTCTTGCCCCTATTAGTACCTGCTGCACGTCCTCAGTAAACAGGGGCCTAAATGGAATTAAGACCGTATCATCTAGGCAGTCAATTGAAGTTGATTGATGTTGGAGTGTACCAAACATGCCTGTTCTTGTGTTAGCAGATCCAGACTGTGGGGAAGTTTGTGGTAATTGCCTCTGGCCATTTACAAAAGAAGGAAGAACCACAGTTCCTGGACCAGAATGGAGTCACCATAATGATCTTCAGGGATTCTTTCTGAATCTTCAGAAGTACCCTGGATAGAGTAGTAAAGAATACAGGAACATTCCTTTTCAAGGAAAAGAAAAGGCATCTTTCTTCCATGCGTTATTGCAAGGAGTTCTGGAACAGAATCCTGCCAGTTGATTGTTCAGTTAGGCGGCAAAAAGGTCTACTTGAGGAACTCCCTACAGAGGGACCAAATCTCAGAAGATCCTCCTGATCTAGTTTCCATTTTTGATGGTCTGCCTTCGTCCTGCTCAGCTTGTCTGCCAAATAATTTGGCTCCAACAGAATGTAGGATGCCTGTAGAGTGAGATTGTACTGTGAAGCTATATCCCAAGCTAGCATGGCTAGCCTGCAAAGGGAGGTACAACCTGACCCCATTGCTTGTTGACAATTGAAGACGTCCTGGGGACCAAAGATGGTTCACAAAGTTGAGTGCCTTGACCAGGGAAAGCATCTCCTTGATGTTTATGTGCTTGCATCTATTCTTGGTGTCCCACACCTTCTGCACTTTTATCCCTCCTAAAACTGCTCCCCAAGCAAATTCCAAGGAGTCTGTGGTGACTGACTTCTGTTCTCTACTAAATTATTTCTCTTCTAACAAACCTCAGCACTGGAATTTGAAAAGATAAAGGGTGTTAGTTCAGGGTCAAAGAGATTTCAGATACCACTGTATCTTTCTCATGTGGAGCCTTGCCAGGGGTATCATAATAATCACAGATGCAATGAAACCCAAAATTCTGAGGTATTTCCCCTCAGTGACCAAAGTCTGAGTGCAAAACCTTAGAAATAAATCTAGACATACATCTATCTTTTCCCATGGCACATTTATTTTTTTAACTGAGGAGTCTAGCTGACATCCTAGGAACAAGAAAGACTTTTGAATGTTCTCTTGAGATCCCAGCTACAGTAAGATATCTCTCACCCAAGACAGAGATTCCTGACAAGTTGAAAAATACTCTGCAAAGATAAGCAAGTCATCTAAATATGAAAAATGTGGATACCCTTAGCCTGTAATGAGCTATAACTGGTACTTGACACATTGTGAACTCTCTTGGTGCAGTGGATAGTCCACAGGGTAAGGCAGAAAACTGATAATGTGATCCAGGCACACAAAACCTTAAGAAACATTAAATACTTAATGAACAGGAATGTGATAAGCATCTTTTAAGTTTAATGTTACAAGGAAAGTTGGTAGGAGGAAGAAGAAGAGGTAACAGGTTGTGAAGTGACACCATTCTGACTTTGAGCACTATCACAAACAGGTTTAGGAAAGAATGATCCAGAAATGGTCTCCAAGCATTTCCTTTCTTTGGCACTATGAGCATCCTTAAATAAAAATCCTTTCATACCTGAGAAGAAGGAATTGGTTCTATCACTCCTTGGGACAGCATGCGATGAAGAACCAGTGGAAACAAAAGAGTCTGATTTGCAGGATGAGGAATGCCCCCCCCCCCCCCCTGGAAATGAGCATTTTCACCCACTGCTGTCTGTAACCTTGATGAATGACTTTCAGAACACATTTGTGCGAAACAATCTGTTGCCAAAGAGAAAATGGAGATTCAGACTTTCTAGAAGCCAAAAGGGGGCCAAGGTGGGATGGGGTCTCAAGGTCCCTTGAATAGTTATTCAGACTTGGATTGTCATTGATTTTGAGAGGTTTGAGACTTCTTTTGGACCCCCCCCCCCCAGCCATTTCTTCTTAAATGTCTGTTTACATGTACTTTGTTGATATTGTTTATTCTGCTTTTTGCCAAAACTGAATGAGGAGATAGAAAATCCCTTAGAGAAATTGGAAAAGGATGTTTGAAAAACAAGCTGGTAAACATCCAGTATAGAGTTCCAATCAAAACAGCCCAAGAATAAAAAGCAAAAGGAGCTTAGACTGTTTTGTTTGGAAGTTCCTTTTGCTCTTTATTCTTGGACTGTTTTGTTTGGAGTTCCTTTTGCTCTTTATTCTTGGACTGTTTTGTTTTGGAAGTTCCTTTTGATCTTTATTCTTGGACTTTTTGATCACCTCTGCAGTAGAGGGGTCAAATATTTAATCTCTATTCAAGGGTGAATTTAAAATTGTATTTTTTAACATCACCATTCCATTCTTATCTAAGTGGAAGGCAACAGGCTGTCATATGACAAGATAAGCTCTCCACCTTTCTTCCTGTCACTCTAGGAGTCCCTCAAGGCTCTATATGAACCCCCGTCTTTTCACACTCTTTATCAATGACCTACAGACTGTTATCCAAGAGACTACCTGTATACAATATGCCGATGATTCCACTCTGATTTGCTCAACCTCTACCTCTACAGATCTGCTAACTTTAACCCAGAAAACCTTTAACATAGCAGAAAACTGGCTCTCAAAACAATAACTGTTACTAAACACCAATAAAACAAAGCTATTGCTCTTTTCCCCTACTCACAAATCCCCCCAAACTCTCATTTTCTATAACATCCAACAATGGGACCAAAATCTCACCGGATAAATATACCAAACTCCTGGGTGTCATAACTGACAACGACCTTAAGTTTGACATGCACATCAACCAAACTATCAAAACTGTTAATAAAAAACTAGGCTCCCTATATAGGAATAAAGCTTTCCTCACCCCTCTAGCTAAGTCTGCAATTGCCTGTACCCATCTCCTATCTACTTTACTATATGCCTCAACAATATTCACAAACATGAACAAAACGGAACTCAAACTCTTTAGCTGTTAAAACCAAATTGCTAGGCTTGCCACAGGTACCCCTTACAGGACACACCAGTATCAAAACTTAAACCTCTTAGGTTGGCAAGAACTTCCTAGTTTAATTAAATACAAACTTAGTGTAGCTTTCAAGGTTATTAACCACCCAGATAAAACACCCTCCCTCAGAAACATTATCTATCCCTAGAAAAATGCCAGGCTACATCGATCCTCCACTAAACTTTTGATTCAGGCAGTTAAACACATCAACCAATCTGGGGAATCCTTGTTTGCTAATTCAGTAGGCAGAATCTGGAACATGCTTCCATTTGCCCCTACCCTGAACACCTCACTTAGTCAATTCAAAAAAAATCTAACCAATTATTTTAAATCTAACTGGCTATGTCCCTGCACCAAACCTGACTAATGACTACCCATAGTCTGCCTTTAACTCCTATTTACAGGTATCATCCTGTTACAAGTAAAAGGTTTTAAGACAGTATCTGAAAGAAATGAACTTATGTCCTGTTTGTCAGTTGTATATATTGTGTTATGTGAAACTGTAACAAGTTATGTTCAGATTTCTGAATTGTGCAACTGCTTCTTGTTTACTATTCTTTATTATACTTTACTTGCTAGTATTTATCTGTTTATAATTCTTGGAGCTTTTCTCCCTGTGCCTCCGCTGAAAATGGACATGTATCCAGTCGGACTATCCTGGTCAACAAATGTAAAATAAATTTGGAAGGCTCTGAGAGTGCAGCTTTGCAAACCTGCTCAAAATCATACCAGTGGCCATAGCCCTGGAAGAAGTATAAACAGAGTCACACACACACACACACACACACACACACACACACACACACACACACACACACACACACACACACACTCTGTAAACAATGAGTAGTGACCTGTGTGATAGACACAACTAAGTTATTTAAAGCAGACTTTCCACACAAGAAGACGCTACAAATAAAACATTCCTCATATCTTCACAATTAGTTAGAACAAACTTTAACATATCTGCCTGACAATTCAAAATTTGGAATATCAAATATGCAGAACTTTTTCCCCATAACTATCAATAATTTTCCCATCCTTATCAGAAAGAGTAGGACTGGAAACGGCTAGTTGTTTATCAGCCATGGGATCAGCAACACCTATAGCTGCTGGGTCAGGTTTAGGAATAGTGGATCAATATTTAAAAGACTGAAGAACTTTATTTATTGTATCTACCTTTTTAGGGACAGCTGGTTGACTTATCAGGAAAATTGCAGGCTGTGATGCACACATCATCTAATGCAGAGAGGACAGGAGGATTGTGTACAGGACCTGGAAAGTCTCTCTAACAACTCATAGTACTTTCTGAGGGACTGAGAGACCTCGGTGTACTCCAACAACTGAAAACACTGGCACATTGTAGCAACTGTAAAACCCCCTAGGGAGAATCAGAAGCTGAGCTCTCCTCTGAGTCTGAATCAGAAATCTGAGGAAAACACCCTGTATCCATCCATGTATCTTCCTGTTCAGATTCAGGATCTTAAATATCTTCATGTAAAGAGGTATCCTTTCTTTTTCAAGAAACTACTTTAGAAGAATGATCAATAGCCTGAATTAAAATCTGAGCCAGATCCAGTAAACTATACCTATCCAAAGAAATTTGGAGATGAGCAGATACATGCTTGACTTTGTTTTCTTCTTTTTTTGACAGGAAAAATGGGGCCAACGTTGATACTAATGACAACAGCTGCTTCCACAGGGATTGACACAGCATTTTGTCAAAACAGGAAAACATCTCCTGTTTTCTCTTGCATGAACCAACAAGGTGGCTCTCCCTTCTCACTGACAGGACTCCAACAGCCTCAGAGGATGTGGCTAATTCTTGATCAATAGTTGTTGTAGGCACTACACCAGAGGGATCCAGGGTAAAAGATGAGTGGTCTAAGGCACAACAAATGGCCACAGCGAAGCCACCCACCTGCAGCAAAGGCAAACTGCTAGCCTGCTGTAGTGACAAAGGCTGTTTGTTTAGATTTTTCTTTTTGTGGCTGGAAGGACCAGCAATGGGACCCAGTCTGTCTCATGGTCAAGCCAAAAACTGTGCCTCTTTCCAAGAGAAGACAAGCATTAAATGATGGTAAACACTACCAGTCTACAAAAAGTTACTTTTTTGACAGAGAAACACAGTAAAAAGCACTTTAAAACACACTGCTATCCCCACAAAAGTAAAATGAACAATTTTTCCATATGAAAAAATGTTTTCAGTTACTTACACCACTTTTAAATTGACAGAAAAAAACGAGTGCTCCATTTAACAGTAGGTTACAATCTCACGATAGTCCAATAAAACACAAAACTCCTAGCTTTAAAACAACTTTATTGAAAAGGAAAATTATAAAAGAGCATTCCTCAAGGGGAACTTATCTGCCCAGCAAAGGAACAGCAGAAGCCAACTATCGATCCTCAAAAACCTCATAGGAGTGCATTCTTCTGCAGCAGTAAAGCTATGAAGAGTTTTGCATCAAAACTTGTCTTTTAGTCAGCTCAGTTTGAACAACCTGACAGTTTGGGTATGTGGAAGGTACCATGAAGCTTTGGAAACTGGCCAGTTGTTATAAGTTCAGCAAGACATAACTCACATAGCTAAAGCTACTATAGCAGTGATGAATATGATGACTATCTGTAGATGATCCAGATTATTTTTGCTCAACTTTTAATATCTTCTGTAAAACTGCAATGACACTCACTTATAATAACATCATGTAAATACATATTTGCTCAGTTTCTGATAGTTGGAATCACAGATCTTTTGCACCTACCTACATTGTGATGTAACTGCTATACCACTACTCACTGCCGATGGGTCCACCCTGCTCACTGACAAGAAAGCCATCCTGGAAAGGTGGGCTGAGTACTTCAACAATGTCCTGAATAGGCCTTCCTCTATCAATGCCAAAGACAGTGACCGCATGCAGCAAGTCGCCATTAACACCTCCCTGGCAGAACCTCCAAAGGAATCAGAGGTTAAGGAAGCAGTTAAGCTTCTCTCCAATAGTAAAGCACCAACCTCTGACTCCATTCCAGCCGAAAGCTACAAGACAGGGGGACAAGTCTTGTTACAGAAGCTCACCGAGCTCTTCCAGACCATGTGGCAACAGGAAATTATCCCTCAGGAGCTAAAGGATGCCTCCATCGTCCATCTCTACAAGAGAAAAGGAAATAGGCAGTCTTGTGACAACCACATAGGAATCTCTCTCCTGGTCATTTCTGGCAAAAATCCTTGCCAGAATCCTCTTCAACCGCCTCATTCAACACATGGAAGATGGACACCTGCCAGAGAGTCAGTGCGGCTTTTGAGAGGGCTAAGGGACACTGGACATGATATTTGCAGCACATCAAGTTCAGGAGAAGTGCAAGGAACAAAACAGGGACCTTTACACAACGTTCATAGACCTGACCAAAGCCCTTGACACAGTCAATCATGAGGGGCTATGGCGGATGATGGAGAAGTTTGGCTGTCCAGGCAAATTCATCAGTATGGTGGGCCAGTTCCATGATGGCATGCTTGCTCAAGTACTGGACGATGGAGGCTCCTCTGATGCCTTCCCAGCCACCAACGGAGTCAAGCAAGGCTGTGTATTGGCACCCATGCTGTTCAGCATGATATTCTCGGCCATGCTGGCAGGTGGCTTCTGCAATGACAAAGAAACCAACATCAAGATCAGATACAAAACTGATGGCAGGCTCTTCAACCTGCGGAGGCTACAGGCCAAGACCAAGGTTGAAAAGGACTTTGTGCTTGATTTCCTGTTTGCAGATGATTGTGCACTCAATGCTGCAACAGAGGCCCAGATGCAGCAGAGTAAGAACTGCTTTTCCACTGCCAGCAGAAACTTTGGCCTCACAATTAATACCAAGAAGACTGAGGTTTTGCATCAGCCCGCACCGCAGAAGACGTATACAGAACCAACTATCACCACTGAAGGTGAGATCCTGAAGGCTGATGACATGTTTACATACCTTGGCAGCACACTATCCAGATTTGTGAATATTGAAGATGAGGTGGACACACGCATCACAAAGGCAAGCTCCACATTTGGACGGCTGCAGGAGTCAGTATGGGAGAGGAGACGCATCAAACTGTCCACAAAGCTCAAGGCATACAAGGCAGTCATACTGCCCACACTACTGTATGCCTGTGAGACATGGACTGTGTATGAGCATCACCTGTGAGACATGGACTGTGTATGAGCGTCATGCCAAAAAGCTGAATTGCTTCCATATGAACTGCTTAAGAAGGTTGTTGAAAATTACCTGGCAAGACAAAGTTCCAGACACAGTTGTCCTTTCTCAAGCTGGACTGCCAAGTATCTACACCCTGCTAAGGAGAGCCCAAGTCAGGTGGGCAGGCCACCTTGTACGGATGCCAGACAAAAGCCTCCCCAAGAGACTGTTTTATGGTGAATTTGCAGGAGGCAAATGCACACAAGGTGGGCAGAAAAAGCGCTTCAAAGACACGCTGAAAGTCTCTCCGAAGAAGTCTGGCATTGACCTGAACTCCTGAGAAACCCTAGCGCAAGACTGCTCTGCCTGGTTAAGCTGCATCAGCAAAGGTGCTACCTCCTACGAACAGTGCAGGACTGCAGAGGCACAGAGGAAGCATGATCTGCGTAAATCCACAGTCAACCCTTTGCCAACCGACCCACATGACCACTTGTGCCCGACATGCGGCAGAGCTTTCCGAACCCGCATAGGACTGATCAGCCACAGCTGGACACAACATACTCAGTCAACCTCCTTGACGTTAGGTCCTTAGTCATCGTCGACAAGAACGGACGAGCAACAACATTGTGATGAAACTACTATAGCATTTTTCTCTAGGCTTTATATGACAATGGGCTGTGCTCATTAAGGCTTTGCCAATGGACAAATACATTGATCAACACCTCCCATGCCAGCATACACCTGCTACTGCAGTTATTTACTCAGTTATTAGGCACCATTACCATTGACAGAGCCTGGTAAAGTACAGCAACATGTAGTGTAAAGGCACTCCAGGAAATATTAGGCAGTCGGCAGATGACTTACTCTATGACACCCCAAAGAACATGCATACTGCCACCCATACATGCATTATGTCCCTTCCTAACTGGTCACTGTTCTGTACATACATATACACTAACAAATGGTTCTCTTTATACACTGTAACAAATATCAGGGCATCCTCTTCAACCTGACTGCTAGTGAAGTCTTCTGATACCATACATCCATCCATGATGTAATGTCAGTCTCTGAACTATGTAACTGTCCCTCCGGACTCTGACTGATCAGTCCCCTACCAAATTCTTCTATTTTCTGTTACATATTATTTCATCTAGCACTGTCATCCTTCTTTCACTCTTCTTTTATAATGAGTGCCACTGACTTTATACCTCCTTCATTCCTGTCAGTCAGTGATTGCAATCTACTGCTCCACACACACACACACACACACACACACACACACACACACACACACACACACACACACACACCTATACCTATATATATTTTCTAATACAGTGTGGATTTCTTGCCAAAATGGTGCCTCAAAAGTATGTATACTTTGTAAATATTATCAAAATATTTTACAAATAGAACTATATTGTAAACAGAACTATTGCTTTTCAAAAGGATCTAAGTATGGAGAACATATCTTGTAAATAAAATTGTTGTTCAAAACACTTGGGCACTGTTATGTACTAAGCAGAGAGTATTCCTGCATGGTTCAGTTAATACGTCTTTAATAGAACTCTTAAGTAATTAAGTGAGTTATAAGAGACAGTGCTGCAGACCTACCATTCAGAGAGAAGCTAGACATGTTTTAAGGACCGTGTACCCGAAGCATGGTTTTCGACAATGTGCTGAAGTAAGAAGAATTGTTATGGTTTACACCTGGAGAAACCTGGACATTTTCCTACAAAGGAACCCAGACAGAGAACAGAGCTACTTTGAAGTACATATGTGCTGTGGACAATAAGAATGGAATTGTTGGACTGTGTGTGATAGACTAAGTTCCTTTTGTTTAAAGTACCCAATATTTTGAAAGAGTGTGTTTTGGGTGTTTTTACTTTGATTGCCATTGCAGAAAGTTACTCCTTCAGATGAATGTAAGAATGCATCATTGACTTAACCTTAATGTAAAACTATGTTTATTTTATAAACTTGTGGACTTTAGTATACTATACTACAATACAGAAGAATACAAGCATTTTCTTTTCAACATTGTAGAATATGAATGGTCAAAGAATGTGTTCAAAGGAGATTGAGTATGTGGAACCTGTATGTATTGATGTGAACTATGAACTATTAAGTAAACTGTGAAAAGTACTGAAAAACAAGAGCCTGTCAGATGGCAGGAAATGTGCCTTACATGGAAGTGCATCCAATTTTCTTTCTCTGCGTAGAGATGTAGTTTTGTGAACTGCTTCAAGCCTATGGGTAAACCACTAATTGGTTAATTGTCTTTTGTACTATTTTAATTGGTCTAGTTTATATTTTTGTACCGTCAGCAATATCACCAGCATATAAGCTTATGCATTCCTTTGTTCGGGGAGTCTTCCTGGTGCTTTCCAGTAGGCTCCCACACGTGTGTAATAAATACCACTGAAAGAGAGGAAGTGTCTTGTCTTCATTTAAGATAAAAATGCAAACACAACAATTGGTGCCATTTACTCGGATCTGAATTGACAACGACTGCGGTAGTTGGGGATTGAATGAAGTACTGCTAGTAAAAGGGCCCATGACAGAATTGTCTGTTCTGGTAGTGTTTCTTTCATTGCCTGTACTTATCTGCTACACAAAGTTGGTATTAATAATTTTATAGCAATGTAATAATTCCTCTCATTCATTTGTTTGAGGTAAGTGGCATGTCATTTTTTTTCTGCTATTGATTGTGCAGTATGAGAGTGGGATAAAATGAAACACTGGCGACATAAGAGTGAAAGGAGATATGAGAGTGGGGAAAACAAAGTTTACAAAACGTCATAGCTACCTCTGTAAAACACAGAATAGCTTATTGTGTGAAAATGGGAGCAAGTGTGGGAACCATAAAAGAGCCAGAAAGAGGTAGACCAGCTGGTTATATGTTTTTTTGTGTGTCCCGGAGAGAGTTGTATGTTTATAAGTCAGTGGGTTGCCCTCATTGAGGATGATGGTAAACTCGCCTTTCCAGAGAATGGTAGTTTTAATAAAAATATTTTGCTAAATCTCCAAGGGAAATTAAGAAGAAAAGGGAGAAGAATACCAGGGTTGTGCTGGGCAGCATTTAATGATTGGATGACAGAGGCGAAAGAAGGAGAAAAGGATTCAGTTATTAGTAGTTTAAAGGATAATCAGCAGAAATTAAAAAAGCAACTGAAAGAATTATGACAAACTGCTAGTACCTTAGACATAGTAAACGGTAAATGTTTGAAGGACCCACCCTTTCAGGGGCTTTATCCTGTGAAGGAATTAGCTAAATTACAGATAAATGAATCGGAAGACGATAATGCTTGGCTTCCCCCACCATCAACTGCACCACCAGTTACACCCCCGCAGTATCAGCCATCCCTCGCTCAACAAGGAGCAGAAGCACAGCAGCCAGATTCCACCACTAAAGATCCCACCCCTAAAGAAAGAGAATGAGCAGTGGAGAATCACTCTAGTGACTCAGATCCAGACACAAGCGATAGAAAAAAAGAGACCAAAAACTCATAGTAAGACTCATAAAGAAGCAAAAGCTGTAATGTATTTTAAGGCTAAACCCTACTATAAAGGTAAAGGAAAACAACATTTACACCAACGAAGGCTTTTTGGTCAGTTCCCTGCTATAATGGACAGTGGGGACGGGTATTTTGGACCAGATAAATTTAATCCAGATTCAGGGTCGGAGTCATCAGACGACGACAGATTGTTACCTCTGAGGAAGGTACCTAACCCAGCTCATGCTAGAAGTGCACAGAAACCACCGACCATTGTAGTACCTAGGGCGTGGTCGGCGGTTGATTTTCAAGCCATTACTAAACCATTACCGCTCATTCGTACTAATCCAGCTAAATTCCAGAGTGTGCTGGCAGGACACATTTGTTTACAAAATCCTATGATAGAAGAAGTTAAGGCAGTTCTTCAGTACGCCATACTGGCTGATCTGATGAAACGGATTTGGGACCATGCCAATGTCCCTACTCTGGTTCCAAAACATGACTCACATGGAGATAATGGGTTTGAAGTGGTTAGACAGCATTTAGTAGATGCTATCACAATAATAGTTCCACCCACACCCAACTGGTCCAAGATCAAGTCAATACTTCAAAAAGAAGACAAACCCATGGATGAGTATTTAAATCGTCTTACTGAAGCCTTTGAGGCTTATTCTGCGTACCCCAAACCCACCAAAGGGCCGGCACAAAGTGGATTGTCGGCTGCTTTCGAAGATGGGTTACACCCACAAGTACGAGATAAGTTAAAAGAAGTGTGTTTAAACTGGCCTAGTCTTGGACTGCACAAATTAGTTACGCAAGTGCAATACCTCTCCGACCACGTAGCACAGGAAAAAAAGGATTTACAAGAGAAATTGGTTAAAGCACAAATTCAGATGTGCACTGCCTTCGGCAGCGTGGACGGGGAGGACATGGTCGGGGAAGAGGGAGAGGCGGACTCCAAGGGGCTGGAAACCATAACAGACAAAACTGGCAGGAAGATCGATCAGCCACACTCCAAAATCAAACAGAGTGTTTCAATTGCAGCCAAGTAGGCCACTGGCGAAATGAATGTCCATATCTGTCTGAACAACCTGCCCCACCCACTGATATGTCACCTCAGTGGAATTCTAACTGGACTCCATCTAATTGGCAGTCATCACAATGAAGGTTCCCCGAGCAAGGACAACAGCAGTTGCACCCTTTCATACCTGTGGATCAAGATGGACCACATGTTATGTTACTTGTTAAAAATAAACCGTACCCCTTCTTGATTGATACTGGCACATCCAAATCCATGTTAGGCAGTGAAGCAGCAATAAATGTCCCCCTCTCCAATAACGTAACCAGAGGGGTAGGTGTCTCTGGCATTCCTATTGAATATTCTGAAACCATCCCAGTCCCAGTGACTTTGGGACCTTTGCAAGACAATCATGCATTTTTAGTAGGACCCTCAGCACCGTTAAATTTATTGGGAAGAGATTTGCTCTGTAAGATGGGAGCAACTACCTTCTGTACCACTGAAGGAGTATATTTACAAGTACCTTCAGACAAACAGGATAGTATTTTGGCTACTTTAGATGAAAACGTCAATCTGCAAACAATGTGTATGCAGTCTGACCTTGACAAGAATAAGCATTTAACCTCATTACCCTCTCGTCTATGGACCACTCATGATACTGATGTTGGATTTCTAATTTCAGCCACTCCTGTTAAAATAACCTTAAAGCCTGGAGCAAAGTTACCTCGGGTACCACAGTACCCTTTGACAGTAGAGGCCACATCTGGTATTGCCCCGTCATTTCTGCCCTGGTGCATTATAGCACCTACCACAAGTCCATGTAATACCCCAATTCTACCGGTAAAGAAACCTGGTAAACAAGCTTACAGATTTGTGCAAGACTTGTGGGAAGTCAATAAAGCTGTCTTGCCTCTTTTCCCAATCGTACCAAACCCAAGTCATGATTTTGAGCTGTATCCCACCTACAGCACTTTGTTTTATGGTTATAGATATTTCATCAGCTTTCTTCTCTATCCCAGTACATGCAGATAGTCAGTATTTGTTTGAATTCACTTATAAGGGCCAACAGTACACTTGCACCCGACTACCTCAATGGTATGTAGAATCTCCAACCTTGTTTTTCAGAGAGATGCATAGACAACTGCAAGATTTACAATTACCACCACATTCAGTATTAGTTCATTATGTAGATGATATTCTTCTTGCTTCACAAGATACACAGTCTTGTATAGAAGACTCGCTTCTAGTTCTAAGATTTTTAGCCGAACGAGGTTTTAAGGTAAATAAATCCAAATTGCAGTTTGCTCAAGAAAACGTACAATACCTGGGACATATCACTTCTACAGGTTCACATCAAATCCTTCCAAGCAGAATCACCTCCATTAAGACTGCTCTCTGCCCTGTAACTCAAAGACAACTCAAGGGATTCCTCGGCCTAGCAGGTTATTGTAGACAGTGGGTGCCCAACTTTTCAGAAATTTCGGCTCCTCTGTTACAGCTCTTAAAAAAGGAGATCATAGACCCTCTGCCTTGGTCCCCTGAACATGAAACCGCCTTTCAGGCTATTAAAATGGCATTGATTAACCCACCTGCCCTGGGGCTCCCAGATTACTCTAAACCTTTTGTTTTCTTCTGTTGCGAAAGAAATAAAATTGCCCTGGGCCTACTGGTGCATGCATGCACAGGAGGCTATCGACCTATAGCATATTACAGTACTCAGTTAGACCCTGTTGCTTCTGGCTACCCGTCCTGTTTACATGCAGTAGCAGCCACTGCTGTTTTATAGATATGGCAGCACCAGTGACATTAGGGCATGACACTATATTAGTGGTACCTCATGCGGTACAAGCATTACTTTTAAAAACAAAGACTCAATATCTTTCTAATGCACGTCTCACTAAATATGAGTTAAGTTTATTAAGTAATCCCGCTATTCAAATTACACGTTGCCCACCACTAAACCCTGCTTCATTAATTCCAACTAGTGTCGAGGGCGAACCACATGACTGCGTACTTGTAGTTAACACTGTTTTGTCTCCTAGATTAGATTTACAAGATGTTCCTTTGCTTAATCCTGATTTAGTTCTTTTTGTGGATGGATCCTGTTTATGAACTACTTTGGTGAACTTCAGGCTGCATGGTCAGTCTGCTCGCCACCTCAGGCTTTGCAAACTGGACAATTACCGCCTGGTACTTACGCACAAGCAGCGGAATTATTGGCGCTTTCACATGCATGTAAAATGGCCAAAGACAAATCTGTTACTATTTATACTGACTCACATTATGCCCATGGTGTTGTTCATGATTTTGGTACCCTATGGAAGGAAAGGAGGTTTTTGACATCTTCTGGGGCACCAATAAAAAATTACCTGTATATCGATCACCTCTTGCAGGACTTATTATTACCTTCCAAAATTGCTGTTGTCAAGTGTGCAGCTCACCAGTCTAATGACTCCCTAGTAGCTAAGGGAAATAATTTAGCTGACTGGGCTGCCAAGTAGGCTGCTCTTTCGAATACTGTTCAGGGAAAACATTTGCAGCCTATTTTACAAACACTTACTTTTGACACTGCTGTATTGAAAGCTTTACAAACTGAAGCATCAGAATCAGAAAGAAAAACATGGCTGGCCCATAATTGTTTTCAATGCTCCGATTCAATTTGGCAGCACCCAGATGGCAGATTAATTTGCCCCACATCTATGTTAAATTCTCTTATAAAAGCATACCATTTGCCAGCTCATGTCAGGGTACAAGCATTGATTAAACAAATCCAGAAGGATTGGTTTGCCCCAGGACTTTCTGCTTCTGTGCAACATTTTTTGAGCACATGCTCCATTTGTTTACAGCATAACATTTCAAAGGGCACTCTGGCTCCCGCTCAACCTGTGTCAAAGCTAATGGGACCATTTTGTGCCTTACAATGGGACTTTATTGAACTTCTACCTTGTGCTCATTTTAAATATGTTTTGACTATTGTTGATATTTTTTGGGATGGTTAGAAGCCTACCCATGTGCTAAGAATGATGCAATTTCAGTTGCAAAAAAGTTGTGTTATGAATTGATACCTCGTTTTGGTGTTCCTTGTCAAATATATTCTGACAGAGGGACACATTTTACTGCTAAGTTAGTTGATTCATTGTGTACAATGTTAGGCATTGCTATGAAATGGCATTGTCCATACAGACCACAGGCATCAGGTATAATTGAACGTATGAACCAGATTTTGAAAACCAGACTTGCTAAAGTCACTTCAGAAACTGGCCTAACTTGGGTACAGGCCTTACCACTAGCCTTACTTTCTATGCGGTCATAACCGCATCTTACTAAGGGTCTTTCTCCACATGAAATACTCATGGGTCACCCTTTGCGTATGCCCATGACACCTCCACCACCTTTTTCTGAATATGATGCATTTGATAATGACATTCTTTTGTATTACAAATCTCGTGTTTCTTTCTTACAGTTTCACCACCGACAAGTAGCAGTTGCTCATCAACTTTCTGATCCTTTTCTAGCATCTGCTTTGCAACCAGGGGATTGGGTCTACGTTAAATCTTTTTCTAGAAAAACAGTGCTCCAGCCACGCTGGAAGGGGACCTTCCTGGTTCTTCTAACTACATCACCTGCTGTGCGACTGCAGGGATCTCCCAACTTGGATCCACATTTCACACATCAAAAAAGTTGTGCCGTCTGAAGATCAACAGCCTTTACCTTTTTCAACTCCAGATTCTCCTCCTATTGCTACACGTACTTGAAGTAGAACTGTTCCAGTACCTGACCATGCCTAATATTTACCCTTTTGGAAAACTCCAAACTTCTGACACTACACAGACTCAACCACCATTTCCACACAAATACTGGACAATCATTTTGGTGGTCATTCTTGTTGTACTGTTATTTTTGCTCTGGTCATTTTTATTTCCTGCTCCATTGACGCATTACACCAAATGAGCCATTTGGCACCCACCTTTCAACACCTATCAAGCCATCAAATATGTTTATGCTTCTACATTCAACGTCTCTAACTGCTGAATCTGCATTTCTATTCCCTCTGTGCATGAGGGATTGGCATTGGCTGCAGCTCCACTAAGTATCACTGATACATGGACTAGTCTATTTGACAACACCGCTAACATTACATCCATTAAATCTATTGCATTACAACTTTCTCTGTGTCGCAATGGCACTCTGTGTTTTCGACAGAATTACTCAAGTCAACATCACTGGACTCGAAAAATGGGACAAAGTATCTGCAATACAACAATCGAAGACCAGTGCAATTATACAGAAAGGAAATGCTTAGCTTCAGGCTGTTGAGTTTCATTTTATGCCATTCAGCCAATATTGACAAATGCCTCATTATTTGGTTCTTGTAAAATTGTATTTCTTGCCATATTCCATGGCATAACCACGAGCAGTGACCACTCTTCAAATGTTACCACTTTGGTACAAGACTGTTATTTTATATGCAGAAGAAGGGCCTATAAATGGCTACTGGAGAACTGGTCTGGTAGCTGTTTCTTAGGTTATTTAGTTCCAGTCATCCGACATACATCTGCCTTACCCCAAGGGAAAATCCGGAATGTACAAGAGGTTAAAAAGCCTACCAATCCATTAGGTCAAATTGATGCATCATGGATTTATCATCATGACTTAGCTCATGCTGGCACTAAAGGACTGTCTCATATGGACTTGGGTGATTACATCATATCATGGGCTGGTATAATCCCAGCATACGGAGCAGTGAAATCAATCTGGGAACTGAAAAAAACTGTCTAAATTGCTTGAGGTATTAAGCAATGCCACATTTTCTGCTTTAGAACTAATGACTGATGAACTGACTGCCATGAGAGCTGTAGTCCTCCAAACTTGTATGGCTCTTGATTTCACTCTAGCAGCAAAAGGCGGAACTTGTGCTTTAATCCAGGAAGAGTGCTGTACATTTTATTCCTGACAATCAGCATGAAATTGAAAGTCATCTCGAACTCATTCAGAGAGTCTCTGAACTCTCTAAGGCCAAGGAGGCTGATAACTCAATGTGGGCATGGTTAACTAACCTGTTTTCATGTTGGGGAGGTGGACTTTTAAAGTTAATCCTATTAATTGCAGTATTAGCTCTTGTTGCTTTTCTTGTTGTATTTTTAATCAAAGCACTGATTTTGAAATTAATGTCGTTCAAGACTACTAAAAAGATGCCAAAGTTTTATATGTCTACAGTTATGGATGATGAAGTTAAAATATGCGACAACGTTGAAGGAACTAGCCACATGGTTATGTTAGACTTAGGCAAATTTATGATAGATTAAGTGGTGATGCTTACACAACATCAAACGGGGGATTATAGAATATGAATGGTCAAAGCATGTGTTCAAAGGAGACTGACTATTTGAGAACCTGTGTGTATTGATTTGAACTATGAACTATTAAGTAAACTGTGAATAGTGGAAAAGTACTGAAAAACAAGAGCCTGTCAGATGGCAGGAAATGTGCCTTATATGGAAGTGTATCCAATTTTCTTTCTCTGCCTAGAGATGTAATAATGTGAACTGCTTCAAGCCTTGGGTAAACCACTGATTGGTTAATTATCTTTTGTACTATTTTAATTGGTCTAGTTTATATTTTTGTACTGTCAGCAATATCACCAGCATATAAGCTTATGCATTCCTTTGTTCGGGGAGTCTCCCTGGTACTTTCCAGTAGGCTCCCACACGTGTGTAATAAATACCACTGAAAGAGAGGAAGAAGTGTCTTGTCTTCATTTAAGGTAAAAATGCAAACACAACACCATTTTTATGCAAGATATCCTGATTTTCCTTTCACTGTCAATGCAAAATCATATAACTTGTTGTCCCCTTCTTGTTATACTTGACAGCTGTCCCAGTGCTCCATGTCTTTTACTGGGTCTACTTGCATTCCAAGCTCTTACCTGTTAATGTCAAATTTCAAGCCAGGTCAGTGAGGAACTTATGTGCATCCTGGGAGGAGCAGTGCTGTCTATCTTCAGTTTGGGTTCTTATTTTTTCTTTTATGACATACCCAAGACTCTTCCTCCTCTCCTATTTTTGCTGATAATCTGATGGCTGCTCCTCTAATTGGGCCATGCCTATTCTTAAGTAGGAACATCAGTGAATGCTTTCCCACCTAGGATAGGCCCTTCCATACTTCCCTGCCAGGTCCTCAGATGCCCACGAAGGTAACTGAATCTGGGTTACCTGGGTCGTAGTTAGGACTTTATACCTCTATGCCATGGAACTGGCTTCAGAATCATACAATTATGAGCCAATTAACATATGAAACATGAAGCATTCCTGTGTTGTTGTTAACATGCCAGCCTTGATTGTGGGTTGTGTTGCTGTTTAGTAGAGTTCATCTATATCGTACCAACTTAAATGTCATGACGACTATAGTAGAGCAACTCTTGCAAACCACAATTGTTTCCACTGACAGTATGGTGTCCCTTGCAAAGCTATGCCAATTTCAATGATAGTTCCACCAATGGAAAAAAATAATTGGTTTGTAAGACCTCGAGGTATACCTGGTAGCCTTTGAGCATTATGCCCTCCAGGAAGGATGAAACAAGAGGGACAGGGCTAAGATTCCCTCTGCTCAGCTCATTGGGGAGCCTTTCAAGACATGGAACAGACTATCATGACTATGATAAAGTAAAGAAGGCAGTGTTAGCCAGAGCTCATGTTACCTCTGACACAAACTCATAAGTTCTAACACAATACTAAGATCTCAGTTATAAGATCTAAAATGTATTTAAATTATGTCTAGAGCCTGAGGATTAACATTCTACAAGTAAAATGATAGATATAAATGTCAGGCACTGATAAATTTAAAATGGCATCACCAGCTTCTTTATGAAGATGTGTTTCAAAATGATCCTAAGGATGCTGAAAATTCTGTTGTACTCATAGGAAGATTATTGTGTAATGAAGCTATATTTGAAAATGAGAAGTCTAAACCTATGGTAAATCATCTGTCAAGTCCGATAACATAAAATATAAAGTGCAGAAGTATTCAGTTATGAGAAGGAAAAATGAGCCACATAACTTGTACATTGGTAACAAAGTTATACCTGTAAAAACTGTAAGTGAAAGGCATGCTGGTAATGATGTTAGGTCTATGGAATGCAATGAATGATCTGCAAGAATAGTACAGTCAGCCTTTTAATACTGCATTACAGCAAAGTTAAGTGCAAGTTAAACTTGAAGTATAATAAAATTGACAGATTTGTTAACAATTCCCCATTTAGAACACACCACTGTATTACACTGCAGCAACTTGATTGGCTAAAATTACCCAATCTCCTTATACTCACCCAACTTTCAATATCCTACAAGCTAATATATCAACCTGAGAAATGTCCAGCTCTATAAAACCTACTTAAAACCCAATCCAACACAAGACAACTCAGATCCTCTGATAATCTCCTTCTTCAAGTCATTAGGTCTAATAACTTTCATAGTGACTCTTTATATTACAATATATAATTCCAGGTTATGGAACATGACCCCGCAGCTAATACTATGCACTACTAACCCTCATATATTTAAAAAACTTCTCAAGTCTCACCTGTCCAAATCATGGCTCTGCTTCTGTCTTAAACATGGATGAATATTAATACTATCTATTAATACTACGTATAGTTCTAACTTCTATGCATGAATGGAAGTGTCTTCTTTGAAGTTTGGGCATCAGGCTGGCAACTCGGCACCGTAAAAATCCACTGCCAATCATTAGCGGACTGGAGTTCCGCTGTGGCGACCCCTAACTGTGAAAAGCTGAAAGACATTACTATAGTTCTAATTTCTACCTAACTCATCTAATAATTACTTTTCCTACTAAGTTACCTTCATTTTTTTCTTTCTCTCTCCCATAATCATATTAATCCTTTCTTTTATTCATTAATTCAGAGTTATAACTTTCTTTTAATTGTCAGTATTTAATCAAATACTACCTTTTAACACTCCCTTTGTCTACTTTTTAAATCAAGTAAGCTATCATTAACTTATTGATATATAGTGACTTGCACCTTTCTAATATAGTTATTTCTTTTTATTATTGTACTTCTCTATTACATTGTATTAAGTGTGAATGTTTGTATGTACAACCTATGTGTGAATTAACCTATTATTGCAATCTGCCCTGTTTTTATATTTTTCTAATATTTATTTTAAATATCTGTATATTTTATATAATACTCTTTGAATTTAAAGCATGATTGTAATGTGGGGCTTCCCCCCAGTTGGAGTATCCCAGTAAACAAATATAAAATAAATAAATGTATTTTTATGGCAGTGAATTGTAGGGCCTACTAAATTAGGACAGCATGAGCATGCTTATAAAGTCTCAGTATGTGTAAAGAAAGAAGACCCTTGCTAATAATGCAGTTGAAATAGTTTGTATTCACAAACATAAAAAAAGAGTATCACATTAATCATTTAGAAATGCAAACTGTATTTGGGAAGATACTTCACCCTATTAACCCATATGACAACAGGGAAATATTTTCTCTGGTCTAAAGACTTACAAATGCAATGGGGACAATATATTACTTTTGCCAGAATGCCTTGCAAGTATAAGGGAGGTAGGCAGCAAATGCATAAGCCTATAGATATGCCTCTAGAAACACTCATAAGAGTAAAGCAGTCTAACAAAGATCAAGGAGTAGTGCTGGAAATACAAAAAATATAATTTGACTAAAGAAGCACCAGCATATTTCCAAGTAACATTTAAAGAGATATTTTGCACCACCTGTAGAAAAACGCTTGCAGGAATAGAGAATATAGAATCCTATTTGACCCTCTCTTTCTTTGCAAAGCCAGTGGCTCTACAAACATCTACACTAGGGACCTAAATCTACACCAACAAACAAACAATACTGGCTGGAGAAATAGGTTCCTAACTCAAAGTATTCACAGCCTATGGAATAAGTTACTACTACATGTCAAACAAGTATTACTTTGACTACCTTTCAGGCTAGTCTTGATGATTGGATACTAAGGACACAAATTTGCATCAGGATTGTCATGTACAGTCTTGTCTAACTTGGGAGGTAAGCACTATAAAGTTCTTGAAGAGGGAAGAACAGTTTTTCAAGTGTGTCTTAAAGAGGTATATAGTATCTAAAGGCCCCCTTGAACACCTGGCCTGCAATGATCCTGTGTTCCTAAAGAAGTGAAGGGAGATACACATAAAAATAGTAAAACATGAAAGTGTTAGAAAGCATGGAACATAAGTGACGAGAAGAACTGAAGAGAATGAATTACTCTTTGTAATTATTCCAAAGTAAGTTAAACAAGTAAACAGGACACATGGCCAATCCAATTACAAAAAAAAAAAAAAAAATACAAGAAAAACATAGCCAAGCTAAGGATTTCACTGTGTGTATCCTAAGAACTGACTCTTTGTAATTATTCCAAAGTA
This sequence comes from Protopterus annectens, assembly GCF_019279795.1. Lineage (NCBI taxonomy): Eukaryota > Metazoa > Chordata > Ceratodontiformes > Protopteridae > Protopterus > Protopterus annectens. Next base: position 1,487,677,074 of record NC_056744.1, on the reverse strand, counting down.
ATTAAGTTAAAAGAGTAAACATGACAGACAGCCAATCCAATCAGAAAAAAAAAACTACAAGAAAAACCTAGCCATGCTAGGATTTTCACTGTGAGATTCCTAAAACCTCTTGTAAAAGAGGATTATAATATGCAAACAACCCCTTAATGACATCAGGTGTTTTAGCTATATAGGAAGTCTGAATCCCATGACTTATTAATTTTTAAGTCTATTAATGGACAAATTCAGGCCAATAACAACAAGAACCACTAGCTGTGGACATGCATATTTCAGTCTTCTTATGACATCATTAGCACATCAAAAGTGGACTTGGACTATTTGGCTAACCTTTAGAAACACAGGGTTGTTGTAGCCAGCTGATGTCCTTTACCATTAGGGTGCCTGAAAAATACCACCTCTAACAACTCCATAAGAGTAAACAGGACATAGAGTGACTAAGAAGACTGAAACATACATGTCCACAGCTAGTGGGTTTGGCTTTACTTGCCTGAATTTGTCCATTAATGGACTTAAAAAGGAATACGTCATAGGCATTCGGACTCACCATATAGATGAAACACCTGATGTCCTTAAGTGATCATTTGTATATATCCCATAATCCTCTTTTACAAGAGGTTTTTATGAATCACACAATGAAAACTCTAGCTTGGTTAGGTTTTTCTTGTAGTTATTTCTAACTGGATTGGATGTGTGTTCTGTTTACTCTTTTATTTAGTTGTTAAATGGGCTATTTTACAAACACCTTAATGGTAAAGAACATCAGCTGTGTACAACAACCCTGTGTTTCTATTTGGTATTGTCCATTAATATATTTAAAAAGGAGTATGTCATGGGCATTCAGACTCACCATATAGCTGAAACACCTGATGTCCTTCAAAAATGCAGAACATTAGCAGAATTCTAAGCTTTTCTGTCATGCTAAAACAAAAAGTCTCAAACATGGAGAATTCTAAGCAGCAACTGAGTGTTAACGAAAAGGACTGATGTAATAAAATAAGAAGAAAATGTACCTGGTCAGAATTCTATACCCATATCTGTTTGTGTAATCTTTTGAAGCTCCTGACCCATTAGGACATTCCCAGTCAACAAAGACAAATAATAAGTGAAAATCAGAAAAGTCGAGTAGGTGAAGAATCTATATGTGTATCTGTAAACAAGTTAAAAAGTAAAACTGAAAATTTTGCTCCGAGACACCCTCTGCAGGGGGAGAACAAACTAAAGTAGAAAAATAAAAAATGAGGTAGTAAATGAAGGGGTTAGTGCTTACTGACACTAACTTTAAACAGTGTTATTCCTGTTGTGTCAAAGTATTGCAACACTAAGGAGAAGAAAGAGGGTTTTATGTATCAGGTTTATAACAAAAAAAGAAGAAAAAATGAGGAAGGTAGAAATAGAAACAGACACGAAAGAGTACCTATATGACCTAATTGTGATAGAACTATATACTGAGAATCCAGTGTATGTATTTTAGGAAATGAGACAGGACCTTCTATTTCCTATCAAACTGACCTTAAAGTAAGCCAGATAAACTTTAAAAACACACAGTCAGAGTAGACAGCTTCTGAGCTGAGGAAAGGAAATACAGCTAGAGTTGTAGGGGAATGGGAAATATAGCAAGACTTATAAGGGAAGAAGAACAATAATGTGTCCACATTTTACCAATACTTCATGCTACAAAATGTATTATACACTGTAAGTAAAGATGGATAGGACATCAGATATTAGTGCCCAAACCTTTCAGAAACATAGTGATGAGATAAGCAGATAGTGATGTACTAGGATGTCACTTAGGAGTGGATAAGACTCAAGCACAGGCCATAACAAGGAATAATAACATAAGTTGAGAACTCTGTTTGGATGACCTTATTGCTGGAAGACAGACTCTCCCTCTAGACTTGAAATATACTTTGACTCCAATTCCTATCTTAGATGTGATTTGGGGCTGTTTGAGCAAATTACTGTGGAGATTGCTGGGTCTTTGGTAAACTTTAGAAATTGATTTCAATATATTTCTGTCATTTAAATCTATGCAGTACCATAAGGCTATTCCCCTAAATAAAGTAATGCTAAATCTATACCCAGAGAGTTAATACTATTATTTTCCTGAGTTGGAATCCTTTAGGAAATAATCACCAACTACAGAACTCCATTTAGGTTTAGAATAATGCACCAACTGTGCCAATGCCTTATGTTCAGCACACCATTTCCAGACAGATGGGTTAGTATAACATTTTAACTAAGCATTACATTTCTCACTGAGAAATGTTACTGAAGAAGAAGGCAAAGCTGGGAAGAGTTAAAACCACACCTCCTGTTTGCCAGTTAAGAGGTACCACAAGCGACAAAAGAGCTTCACCCTTTTGAGTCATTGTATTGCAGATACAAGCAAGGAATGTTAAGTACTGCCAGAGAAACCTGGGAAGAAGAAAAACACTCTGTTAAAAGTGTCATAGAATACTATACCAGCTAACAAGACAGGCTGAAAGTGGTAATGTCGTTATACAGGAACAAACAGAAAGAGCCTAGGCTACACAGCAATGGGTTTTAATAGAAATAAAATAAAAACAAATTCCACACTGGACTGGGATTAACTATGAACCAAATCTATTGTGTTCTCGTACTCACTTTTCCAGGGCTTCATCAGAATCTGGCAAAAATGTTAATACATCTGGTTCATAATTAATCCTAGTCCAGTGTGGAATTTAATTTAATTTTATTTCTTAAATAAGCCGCTGGCAACATTTTGTTTCAGTTTTTGTATAATAGAAATGCAAAGATCAGGGGAATTCAAAGATGGAGGACAGTTTTTAGTTTTGGTCCCCCTCCACAGAAAAAAATCCTTGGCTAAATGTCAGGGTTCATTTGGACAACTAAATGATCTAACTTATAGGGTTAAACAAACTGGGAAAGTCTTCAAAACAAAATGTATCATATTAACTTCCTGAATCCGTGGGAAGAAGCACAAACCTCTATAGTTAGTTTAGCAGGAGGGACAAGTAAATCTGTTAAACAAAGAAAACTGACTTCTATGTCAGCAGTTCAGGTACAAGATACACTATCTAAGCCACAGAAACAAGGAATAAAAAAGTTTCTCTTAAGAATAAAGATAGGGTTTCATAACTACTTGGAAGAACATACCTGATTCAATATTAGATTTAAACTATTCTTCGGAGAAATGTTAAGTTAAAACCTTACAGAATCACATAAAAAATGTTCTGTAAGAAGAAGGTCAACAATTCTTAAGATAGGAGTGACAGATGAGGTAAATGGAAATGGAACAGCATCACAATGCTACTCTCAAATCCTGATGGAATAATTAGGTTTTATAATGATTTTACAAGCTAAACACAATTTCAAATTTTAATGACCACATAAGACCTAAGAAAATGATGCTGGCAAATTCCTCTAATAACAGCAGCCAGAGAAAATGTTGTCTTTATAACACCAGTGGGCTTATTACGGCATACTGGGCCCTTCCAATTGGGCTACACAGGTCCCAAAATATTTTTGAGTCAAAAACTGAGTAGATAAGAAGCCATTTATTTCCCTATTGCAGGGAAATACATGGCAATCAAGCAAACACTGGCTTAATCAAAGTATCACCTTGCTGGCCAAGAATTTATGCCAGTTACAGATCATGACCCACTGTTGCATCTGAAATGGCAACAAGATGGAAACACAAAATTATGAAGGAACACACTCTCCCTGCAGCCTTTAAAATTCATGGAGAAATACAGACAAGAGTTGACCCACAATAATGAAAATGACCTTGGGCTCACATCCTGAAAATGAAGGTTTCAAGCTATGGTGGCATCACGGTAAAACAGTGGATGGTTTTCACCAGAATGGCCTTCCAAAGCTTTAGGGAACAATCCCCATGCTCTAGCTACTGTGAAGCTCGAGAAGAGCAACATAAAATGCTAGGGTGTCAAACCATCAGATTTTTTTTTTTTTGCCTTAGAACAGGGATGCTAGTTCACTGAGAGACAGATATTTTTTAGGAAAATAGGAAAACACATATATCCACTTCCTGACAAAAAAGCAAAAGAAGGAGGCTGGTGGGAGGAGTGTGGCTACTGCAACAGTGATCTATTTGAACATCTACTGTTACAGAACAGTTACTTACACAACTGTAACATGTTCACCAATAGATCACTGATGTAGCAGGCTGAACTATATAGGATAAATGTCAAAGTTTAGAAAACAAAGAGGCAGATCAGACTACAGTATCCCCTGGAGATCCCCTTCCAAAGTCTGCTCTGGACCTAGAGAAGGAATTGAGTTTGCAGTGCTTGGTAAAGTTGCACAGAGATGACAGTATTACTGCCTCTAGAACATTTCTGGAGTTCTCCCCTTCCCAGAATGCCACAGTAGTTGCCAGGGCCCTGGTAGAGTGGGCCCTGATTTTGTCTGGAAGTGCCTTGCTATGGTGAGAATAATAAAAAGCATTAGCATGGGGCAACCACTTACAAACTTGTCTGTTTTACACTGCTTGTCCATTGCTCTTACTTGGGCAGCCACTGTGGTGCAGCAGTTAGCATTGTCGCCTCACAGCAAGAGGTTCTCCAGTTCGATGCTGGGGTGCCTTCTGTGCGGAGTCTGCATGTCCTCCCCGTGGTCATGTGGGTTTCCTCCGGGTGCTCCAGTTTCCTCCCAAAGACATGCTGTAGGTGGATTGGACACTCTAAATTGGCCCTAAGCGTGTGTGTGTGTGTGTGTGTGTGTGTGTGTGTGTGTGTGTGTGTGTGTGTGTGTGTGTGTGTGTGTGTGCCTTCCATGGAAGGTTGGGTGCTGGGCTGACAACTCAACACTATAAAACTCTACTGCCAATCATGAGCAGACAGGTGATCTGCTGTGGTGACCCCTAACTGGGAAAAGCCGAAAGAAGAAGAAGTCAATTGTTCTTACTTACAGAAGACATGAGCAGCTATCCTGAAGGTTTTGTCCTGTCAATGTAGTATCTGAGTTTTATGTAGACATTCAAAAAGTGCAAAATACTTTCTTCCCTTAAATTTAGGTTGTGGAAAGAAAAGAGAGAGAGAGAGATGAATAGCCTGGTTCTATGCAAACTCTGACACAACCTTATGCAAAAAGGAAACATCTGTTTTCAAAGTAATAACCCTACATTTGTGATAGACAGGGATGACTCAACATAAGAGCTGGTAGCTCAGAAACTTTTCTTGAAGTCAGACTACTGAGTAACACTGTTTTTCAAGGGAAGTACTTCAAGTCAGCCTCATAAGCAAATTCAAAAATGCAAGTTTTTCTAGTACAAAATTAAGACTCCAAGAAGAAACCACCTGGTGAACTGGTGGACAGACATGTAAAAAATCCTTTCAAAAACTATTTCACTTGAGGTAGGGAAGAAAGGGGGTGATCTAAGGGCAGACAAACTGATATGGCCAAAAAGGAAGGGCCAGAGGATAAAAACTCCCACAGATACTGCAGAAATACAAATGCCTGAACCTTAAATGGGTCCTGGTTTCAGTGTAGCACCAACAAGAAAGTCTGTTCCATCATATATATGATTTTCTAGCAGCAGGTTTCTCTGCCTCCTTTAGTACCTACTGCTCATCCTCAGAAAAAATATATTTCTAAAAATCAATCATTTATTCATAGATTAGTACTAAGCTAACTGCCCTTGTGAGCCATTTTAAGCGTAGTCAATTATCCCTTGTAAGACTCAAACCCTGCACCTTGTGTTTGGAAGGCAAACACCTTAACCATTATGCCACCCCCCCCACACGTTTAGGCAGTTAGATGAAGAAACTGAAGGCTGAGATGCAGCAAGCATCCCTTGTTCTGTGTCACTAAGTCCAATCTGTGAGGAAGCTTGTGGGACTTGCCCTAGGCCATTTTTAAAAGAAGAGAGAACCACTGCTTCCTAGAGCAAAGGTACCACAATTACTTTGTGGACTATTTTCTGTATCTTAGAAGAATCCTGATCATCAGAAAGAGTAGAAAAGCATACAGGAACATTTCTCTTCATGGGAATGAAACAGTATCCCTCATCCAGGCCAGTGTGGAAAGAGTCCTGGGGCAGTATTTCATTAACTGTCTGTTGTGGCTGGAGGAAAACAGATGTACTTAATGAGATTCCCACAGATGAACAAATCCTAAAAGACCCCTGGGTTCAAATTCCATTTATGAAGGTCTGCACTGGTCCTGCTCAGCTTGTCTACAATGATGTTTTCATCTGACAGAATGTAAGTAGCCAGGAGGGAAAGATTTTAATGATTTCCTAGATTCCAATCTACCATAGCTAGTCTTCAATTCCCCCCCCCCCCCACACACACACACACCGTTTGTTTATGTACCACATCACTGACAACATTTATTTAAGAGCTGTCAATTTTTTTATGTTTATGCACTTTAATTTGTCTTGCTTGTTCCAGAGGCCCTGGATTTTTACTCTTGTATACAATTCCCCAAACAATTTCTGATGTGTCTTTCAATATATTAGGGGATGGAGATGCAAAAGGAACACCTGGGTTTGGAGATAACTGGTTCACCCACCAGAGTAACTACTTTTTGACAAACCCCAGAACAGGAATTTGAAATGAAAGGGGGTGCTAGCATGGAGTGCAAACTGATTTGGTATACCACTGAGTTTTTCTCCTGTGTCAATTAGCAGAGTCTGGTTAGAAAATCTCCAAAACTGCTCCTTGAAACATTCAACTTTTTCCTGAAGAAGAAAACCATCATAAGAGATTCGTCTAGAAAACATACCAGAAAACAACTACTTTGTGAGACTACAGCAAAAACAAATTCCCAACAGGAACAAAAAACCTGGAAAATAAAGAAATAATCCCAACAACAACCTGGAACACACCAGCTTTGATGGTCAGATGTGGGTCATGTAAATTTTGTCACTACATTAATGATGGGCCATATGTGGCAATATATGGGCATGATTATGCTTTATCATGCCCAGGGAGATGTAGTTGTAATACTACGATGTTGGTCTATGTTGCCACATGTCAGTTGCCATGCTTTCTATGTGGGAAAAACTGTCCGAAAGCTAAAGGACAGGATTGGTGAACATCTTAGGGCCATTAGAAGAAAAGATGGGCACAATGCTCTATTCAATCATAGTGTTGGTTGTCCCAATTTTGAAAAATGTATTTTCTTTGTGATTGATCGGGTGGTACCGAACTGTAGGGGTGAAGATGACAGGCTTCTTGTTGAAAGCAAAGAAGCAAGGTGGCAATTGAGGTTAAATGCCACGTGACCACCAGGACTTAATGAAAGTATTTCCTTCATGCCCATGTTAAAGCAGAGATCCAACAACATTATTTAGCACATTTACTATACTGGGTACCACGTTTATTTTGTATCCAGAACGGGTACATCATGGGGACGTAATAGTGTTTTGAATAAGTCTGAAACCATAGTTTGGTATTGTTTCAAACTTCAAAAGTTAAAAGCTAATGGTTTTTCAGCTTGGGTATGTTTATCAGCATTGCCTGATGCTATGTTCTTTTAAATACACATGTTTTTTATATATCAATGTTTTTAATTCATGGAATAAAGTTTTTAAATTATTTTTTTATATGTTCACACAAACTTTTCAACCAATTTTGTTGTTTGTGGAACTTAGTGGATATGTTTAAATTTGGCTAGGTATTATATGTATTGTTAAATGTATTCTTTGATCTGTTTTAGATGAAATGATTTGCACTAAGCACACTTTTTTTTAAGGGCGGTTCACCTACTGTTATTTTATGGCTGATGATTGGTTTATCAATTAACTAATTAAGTCTTTGTAAAAAAGTTTTTCACTATTTATTCTGTTGTAGTTAGAGGTTTCTTTGACTCTGATGAAGCCAATTATTGGCGAAAGCGCTTAGTCGAAGGAACATTTTGTTGTCAATAAAGCGGGTGTGTTCCAGGTTGTTGTTGGAATTATTTCTTTATTTTCCTACTTTGTGAGACTATTTTGTGAGATGGAATGAGAGTAGACTTCCCCATGCTCACCTGAAAACCCAGGCTGAGAAAGAGATCTTCTACCCAAGTTAGAGATTCCTAACAACTTGTGAGAGAATCTGCTGAAAGAAGAAAAATGTCTGAATAGAAAAAAATGTCTCTATGTCTCTAATTTCTCTACATATCCCCACAGCGCAATGCCAACCTGATAAATCTACCAACATAATGAAACAAGCAAAGGAAAATATGGAGGTGTTACTGATCAATGAATGGAGCCTAAACAAGACACTTTTTTCCTTGCAAGCCCTTCTCACCGTGAAGACATTGATGTCTGTATAGTGACTGACACATAGTTCAAAACAGTGGACAACACTCTATAACACCATCTACACATTTAGATCAGCTACTGCACAGGAACAGAAAAAAGGTGACAAGCAGCATAATTCACAAGAGCTTCTTCATGTCCAAATAACCATCAGAAAAGTCCTCTACCATATACTAGCTTGCTATAGAAGTCCCTTAAACAGAACCACAATGCTTATCTACAGGAACTAGAATCGCTCAGTATTAAATCCAGTACCATTTTCCAAAAGTGATCCTGACTATCCAACTACAGACTGAGAAACTTACAGCACTAGTACTACACAAGCACAGAGATTCCTGGACTTTATCAATACAAGTGCCCTGGGACAATTAGTCAAAGTGCCCACTGTGATGAATGACATCTTGGATCTTGTATGTACTAATATGGGAGCATCTTGCACTATCCATTATATATCATCACTTGTTAGGTCTGACCATAAAGCAATCTCCTTCAAAAAAAAAAAAAACTGAAAACAGAGATCTTTCCCACCCAAGGCGCCTTTAGAAATTTCTTTAACACAAATCACTTACTCCTACGTGATATATTGAAAAGCTTTAAATCCCCACCAAGCCCAGTTAAATCCAGTGAATATGAGAAATGTATACCACCACACTATATCAGCATGCAAACAGCTGCACAGATGCAGCTATACTCCATGGTAACAAGTGTAGGGCAAACCCTAGAAACAAGCCTACATGGTGAAACCATAATATCAACAAGGTTTATAATAAAAGGAAAATAATTTCCCAACTCAGGCTTAGTACAAAAGTGAAATGAACTAGGAATAAACACAATGCCACCTGCTGGATTACCAACCAGCTCACAAATAGGATGCAGATAATCAAAATAAGGAAAGTTACCTTCACAAATAGACCAGTCCCCATGGTTCTGTGACCTCTCCTATTTGGTATTTATTTTTCTGAAGTAAAAGCCTATACCAAAGAGCTCTGGCTGACTAAGTTTGCAGATGACTGCAAGCTAGGAGCAGTCTCTGAATCACTAAATGACTTAGCCATCCTGTAGGAAGGTTTGTCTCAAATAAATAATTTGTGCCAAAATCATGAACTGAAATTAAATGCCAAAATGAATTATTAATGCATTTTTTATGTAAAATTATTGTTCTTAAAATGTTTTGCAATACTTTGGAGCTTTTCTCCCTGGGTCTCTGCTAAAAATGGGCTTCTACCCAATCAGGCTTTCCTGGTAATTAAATGTCAATAAATAATAATTAAACAGTAAATAAATTATTATATCCTTTGGGAAGTCATCTTCTCAGGGAACTACCATGTTGAGAATATGCCCAGAGAGTTGACAGTGTCGTTCTGGATTTGAGATCTTATGTGGACAATGACCTCACTTTTGTCCAACACACGTCTATTCTAAGAAAGACCTTATATATTTGCACAACTCATAAACAAAGGGACTGTATCTAGATCTAGGGATTTCCTTGTTCCCCTTTACTTAACCATCATTTGGCCAGTCGTTGAATGTAATGCCCCTTTTGGCATGTATCTGTCCTGACAGATGCAACAACTGGAATGCCCACAGAGATACCTTACTGGACCAACTCAAATACTTGCTACTATACTCAGTATCCTAGAAACTGCTAAGAGGTGACCTGTGTCTGGCATACAATGCATCCTCTGACACATTACTGATGAATTTGCAGCAGATCAGCAAGTCAAATGGCATCAGAAATACTCAGTCTAAGGATCGAAACTGCTTCTGCGGCATCAATATAACAGTTTTGAGGGATAAGCATATCTAGACAGGATACTGCTGCTGTGGAACTGACTCCCCATCCACACAAAACAAATTTCATCCCTGCCCATTTTCAAGCACAGCTTAGATCTATGAATGGATAACAGAAAATTTACCCCAGGACTACCCGTACTACTAATGGACAGAGGTAGCTCCTAAATTCTTTATTCCATGCATGGGTCCCCCCAAATTATCTATGGTATGATCCCAGTTATTGTCATTAGACGTAATATATAATTATCGACCATGGGATGGTAAGGCCATCTATACCCAAATGGGATAGGTTAAGTCGAGCACACAAATGGAAACTGGTTAGACTTAAAATGGGCTGTAAGGTCAGCTGGCCTAATACTTATATATGAACTTATGAACCTTTGGGAATGCCATGTACCCTGCAATGGGTTATCAGAGGAGACAGGCACTTTATAAACACTACTGGAGGTATAGACAAACTTAAAAAAAAGAAAACTGAAAAATGTAAAACACACCCACAAATCACACTCACTATTTTTACGCTGCCATACAGATTATTTAAGAGAAGCCTCTCATCTCTTCAGTGGTTTATCAGACCAAGTTGTCTTTGAATCTTTATGCCTAAATTGCAGTGTCCACAAAGCTAAAAAAAAAAGATTTAGTACTATACCTTTGAAGGCACTAACAGAAACATGTACTAGCTTTGTAACTCAGTGCCCCCCCCCCCCACAATATTTTGGAATACATTACTACTGCACATTCAAAGGAGATCTAATTTGAAATAATAAAAACAAATGCAGATTTGTATATGGGAGATAGAAAATACATTTTTTTTAAATATGCAAGCTTCTCATTTAAAAAAAAATTACATAAGCCTTACACTTATTATGAACCTTTGGTAGTAAAGATTATGTCCTGTGGTTGATGTACCACACAAACTTATGCAAACAGCAGTTAGCCCACTTGTTTCCTTTAGATTCACAACATTATCATGAAAGTGAAGCATGTACAATGTGTCATGCTTGTTTCAGCCATGCCATCCCCAGGGGCCATAATAATGAATCTCTCTGTATGAGAAAAACAGTCAAATTCCTCTTCACACACATAGTCTGAAAAATGCTGGTAACAAATGCAAAATTTAAAAATGGTCTTCAAGACTCACTTAAGCATAGTCCTCATTTCTTATAAATGACGCCGTAAGCTAAATATCTTCTGTCCTAGACAAATACTGTCTACAAATATATTATATTAAAACCTATACTGTAGGCAATCACTTTCTCTAGAAGTTTGCAGTATATAATTAAGCATGTTTATAATTATAAAGATTGATGTATGCATCAAAGTTCATCAAACCACTGCAAATTAAATACATTATTCTGTAGGTCAGATATTTATTTCCTTCAAAATGTCACAGGTAGTAATAAAATTATTGTTATAACAAAGGTATGGGAGGTAAATGTTTTGACAAGTCTAGTTAAAACACAACTGGCTAAGATTTTTTAGTTGTGCTAAACTGAAACTGATGACTTGTTTTTGCAGATCTAGAGACAGATATTAGTATAAGCTATGCTGCATGTCTCTCAACATTTTTCCCCAAAATGTCCAATACAGTGGTACTTTGGTACTCGTTGGCCTCAAAACTCATCGTACTTGGTATTCATCGCATTTTGACTAGAAAAAATCATCTTGGTACTTGTCATTTCCTTGGTACTCATCGCACTTTTTAGATCATGTCCACTGTACACTTTCTTGTGTTTCTTGTGTTTGCCTGCAATTCTTAGTGCAAACAAGTACAGTACTGTACAATAATGGTCCCTAAGAAAGGTAGTGATAGCAGCCAACAGAAAAGGAAATTACTTAAAACCAAGATAGAGCAGAAAAAAGAGATAGAGAAATATGAAAGTGGTATCCATGTGTCTGATCTCGCTACATAGTACCGAATGCCAAGTACAACCAGCTCCACCATCATGAAAAATAAAGAGGTCATCAAAGCAATTGCTGTTGCTAAAGGAGTGAAAGCTGTGATCAAATATCACAGACACTTGAGGAAGTGGAAACAATTGTTGCTGATTTGGGTAGATGAAAAACAGAAAGCTGGTGATGGTATTTCACAGGCCATGATTTGTAAAAAAGCAAAAGCATTGCATGTTGATCGATTGAAAAACAAGCCTGGAATGAGTGCTGAGAGTGTTTAAAGCCAGGCATGGGTGGTTTGAAAACTTTAAAAAGAGAAGTGGCATACATAGTGAGGTGTGACATGGAGAGGCAGCCAGTGCCAACAAAGAAGCTGCTGAAAATTTGTTCAGGAGTTTAAGAAGTATGGAGATGCTGGGGGGTTTATTTCCCAACAAGTGTTCAATTGTGATGAGACAGGCTTGTTCTGGAAAAAAATGCCCAACAGGACCTATATCACTCGAAAGGAGAAGGCATTACCAGGGCACAAGCCAATGAAGGACAGCCTAAATTTGTTGTGTGGGAATGCAAGTGGGGATTTAAAATGTAAGCCTCTGCTAGTCTACCACAGTGAAAAGCAGCGAGCTTTCAAGAAAAATAACGTGATAAAAAATAAGTTACATGTGATGTGGAGGGCTAATAGTAAAGCTTGGGTCACCAGGTATTTCTTCATGGAGTGGATGAATGAAGTGTTTGGCCCATCTGTAAAAAAATATTTATTGGAGAAAGATTTGCCTCTGAAGGCTCTGCTTGTTTTGAACAATGTTCCTGCTCACCCTTCAGGGTTGGAGGACAACTTGTTGGAGGAGTTTAACTTCATCACTGTGAGATTCTTGTTCCCTAACACAACTCCTCTAATCCGGCCCATGGACCAGCAGGTCATCTCTAATTTAAAAAAAAACTGTACACAAAGGCACTTTTCCAGAGGTGCTTTAAAGTTACCTCAGATACAGAATTGACATTGAGAGAATTCTGGAAAAAACATTTTGATATCCTCCACTGCCTAAATCTTATTGATAAGGCCTGTGAGGAAGTCTCTCACAGGGCTCTGAACTCTGCCTGGAAGAAATTGTGGCCAGAAGCTGTAACTCAGAGGGATGTTGAAGGCTTTGAGAATGAACCTAGACCTACAGGTATTGTGGAGGAAATTCTGTCTCTAGGGCAGTCCATGGGCCTGGAGGTTAATGCTGATTATGTGGAGGAGTTAGCTGAGGAATGTAAAGAAGAAACCAGCAGAGGAGCTGCATGAGCTTCAGAGGGAGCAACAACAGATAGTGGCTGAGGAACTGTCTTCAGGTGAGAAGGAGGCAGTAAGGGAGAATGTCCCCTGTTCATTAATCAAGGAAATGTCTGCTAAATGGGTGGAGATACAAATTCTGTGTGAAAAATATCACCCTGACAAAGCTCTAACAAGCTGCAATGTTAATTTGGTAAATGATCAAACAATGTCCCACTTTAGAGGCATCTTGAAACACAGGCAAAAACAACCACAACTGGATAGGTTTCCAGTGAAAATTAAACCTGATGAGTCTCAAGCATGGTTCTGAACGTGTTTATTAGTGAACTTATACTGTCTTGTTTAAAAGTGAAGTTATGCTGTTTATTATTGAACGTATACTGTTTATTAATAAAATAAAACTCCAATAATGCATATAATGCCTTACAATATGTGGATTTTTCTGGGGGTCTGGAACCATTTAATTCTACTTACATTATTCCTTATGGGAAACATTTGTTTGGTGCTCCTAGTTTTGGCCACTCAGCGTGCCTTCTGGACGGAATTAACGATGAGTACCAAGGTACCACTGTATTACTAACAAGGTAGCAGAATGTGTGACGTGGTAAAAGTTGAAAGGACAGGCAAAGCATGGAGTTTCAAATGTACTGAAGTTTACAGTCTGTGGGTTATACAAATTTAGAAAGTATTAACCATTGTAGAATGGGCCACCCTGCAATGTGAACACTGGCGCTAGTAGATGAATGTCACTGTTGATGTGAGAAGTGGCACCCCCACTTGTGCAAAAATGGGAAAAATGAGCCGTGGATGAATGGGCAGATAAATCAATTTATGTTTTGCTTTATGTTAATGTTTTAACATATTCGGTAGTGTGTAAAACTGCATTCTTCCCAAAGCACAGAGGAGTTTGAGAGCTAAAACAAGTGTTGAACTTCCTATGTGAAACAGTTTAGCTGTCCGGAGCGTTTCTCCCGGGCCTCCGCTGAAAATGGGTTCTGTGCCACTCGGACTTTCCCAGTAAACAACTTTTAAATAAATAAATGGGTATGGCATTGCTTCTTTGGCGACACAACACACGTGCCTGTGCCTTCAAGGATGGAGACATTCAAGCACAACGCTCAGGCACTGTACTCAAAACTGAAAGCGTTAGTAATCTCAGGTAAGGACTCTGCACGGTGTAGTTTTTTACACAGTGCCGATCAACTACGGTAAACACAAAAAGTACGACTTAATGTATCCGTTTCATAGTTTAGCGGTGAACCTGTGCTTTTGGTTGGTTATTGTATTTATTCTTGCTGAGATAAAAAAAAATAACAGCATTGGGTAATGTCAAGTTTTCATGAATAAATATATTTACTGTAATAACACCACTTAGTCACTTTATAAATAAAACTGTTACCACTCTTTACAGCAAATCACGCACGTACCAGGTATTCACACCCAGTACCTTAACTACGTTCACGGTCTACAATTAACTTTATCGAAACCGTTGCTAAAAGAATCACTTTCCCACGTTTGGCAGTATAACCTATACTTTTGTACTTGAGAGACCAAGTCTACAACGAAAGTCGTCATCAGTGCACCCATACCTCTCAACCTTTTAGTGCAAGAAATCTGGGTAAAGCCAAAAATAATGGGAGGACAAAGGTCCCAAAATGGGCGTTGGGGATATATTTTAAATATTGCTTTTATAAACTTACAAAGTTGCTAGAATAACTGGTTATGCATTTGCAAGTATTTTCTGAAGGATAATATTATTTAGTGACTTCAGTCCTCACTGATTTGACAGAAAACCATAACAGGGCGATGTTTTACCCCCCCCCCCCACCCCCCATTCTGGACAATTGAGAGTTTTGAACAGTCTTCAACTTAAACGTGATGCACGGCATCCCTCTTTGTATAGTAAACAACATGCTTTAAAAACTTAACTCCCGAAGTCTACAGAAATACCACTTTAAACAACAAAATGAGCAAACAAATTTATACAAACCTAGACACAAGTGAACAAGTTTATCATAAACTTTTATGCCACAGACATAACGCAGAAAAACAACTAATATTAATTCGCGTTAATACTTACAGCTCCATAAAAGCGAAGCAAGCCGCATAAGTGACATCTTTTAAATTCTGCTGTATTTTCCGGTGACAGTTTGGCTGCAGATGCCTTTTAACAAGTGACGAAACTTGCGGTGAAAATCATTGGATTAGAAACAGATATAAAAAAACAATACAATGCTTTCCTGAGGGTGCTGCTTCCTACAAATATACCGGTATAACTTTCTTTAGCATAATATGACGTAGTCACCAGGCATAGCAAGAGTTAAATTACTTAAATATGTAACAAGTTATCAAGTCTTATAACGGGAAGTGCTAAATAAACAAGTACAAAAAGAAGTGCTATCCTTTATGTTTAGCGATGACCATCAGTATTCATTAAAAACCCATGCTTTAGAAATGCCTTTAGCCTGTATACACTTTGCCTTTACCTTAGAAATAAAACATGTAGCAAACCTCAAAATATGTTGTGATATGCCCACAGCTGCAAATGTGTGGGGTTTCTCCGGGTGCTCCGGTTTCCTTCCAAATTCCTAAGACTTGCTCTGGGGGCATTGGACACTCTAAAATTGGCTGTAGGTGTGTGCATGCGCCCTTCGGAGAAGGTTGCGCCGGGCTGGCCACTCGACACCGTAAAAACTCAACTGCCACTCGTTCTGCGGACCGTTGATCAGCCGTGGCAACCCCTAACGGGAGCAGCCGAAAGACGAAAAAAAACTACCAGTTAGGCGTTTCCTTCTGTAATCTTGCTAACAATATTGCACTTTTAGATATTTCAAACACACTTCGCTACACTGTTTGACTTTTTGCAGTTCAGCATACCTCTCAAACTGTTACAGCAAGAAATCTGGACGAAGCGGTTGAAGCCATAAATTAAAGCGGGACAAAGGCCTAAAAAGGGGCTATTATTAAATATTGCTCTTAGAAAGTAGACAGAATAACAATTTTTGCATTAGGATTAATTTTCTGAAGGGTACGAAGTCTGCAACCCAAGTTGTCATTATTTTCTAACTTCACTCTAATGATCTGTCACTAATTTGTCAGAAAACCACAATTTTATGAAAAATGGGCCAAAAATATGAGGAAAAGATCTATACAGGTGAGAGGTTTCCTCAGTGATATGTCTAACATAGTTTGCTCTGTTGGGAGGGAAGGTGCTGGGTGCTACTAACTAGCAGTGTGTTACCTTTTTTTCATGGAGCATCACAGTGGTGTCGCCGGCTGTAATCAGTTCATTGCGCTTCTAGATATGGACGCTGAGCAATTCATCCCAGAAGTGAAGCTCGAGACGTAAATCTTAGCAACGAATCTCGAGAGGTGAATCTTGACAACCATGTCCAAGTATACCTCTCAGTTGTACAGATTTTGCCTCATATTTTTGATCTGGTTTGCTAGAAAATCACTGAGGCTTGAAGTAAAAAAAAAATAAAGACAGATATTTGAGTTTTAGACGTCATACTCATCAAAAAATTGTCGTGGATGCAAAACCTAGATAAGAAAAACGGAAACGACTTTTGATCAAAACAAAAATAACCCCATAAAAAAGGATACAGTTAGTCCCATTTTGGGTGTAAGTGAAATGAATACGTTTGCCGCGATAGATTTTAAAAGTGAAGTAAAAGTGAGAAATTTTAGTAGAACTTTGGTATTAAATTATAATATAAATCCCAAGGTAGGTCAAAGGTATTATTACTCATACCTCTCAAGTGTACCTCATTACGAGGAACGTACCTCATTTGGGAGTCTTAAAAAGTTCATGTTCCTCAAAGTTCCTCAATGTTCCACATTGAAAGACCCTATCACACATTCAGTGTTAGGAATTTTTTAAGTGAAATCCATGGTAAATAGAAATGAATCATATTAATTCATTAAAATATCTTCTTTATAAGTAAAACCAGCATATTTTAACCATCCTATGGCCTTCCTAGTTGAAGTTGTTTGTAAGCCATTAGTATGTATTCCACATTTTGCCCATTTGTTCCACATTGTGGGCAGCAGCGGCCTTAGGTCAGCTGGTGCCCTAGGCAAAAGGGCTCCACAGCGCCCCCCACACATCACCTAGGTGCCCCCAACCTGGTCTACCTACACCAAATAAATACTGGAAAAGCGCCCCTTCTACAGCGGCGCCCTAGGCGGCCGCCTAGTTGGCCTATGCCTAAGGCCGGCCATGATTGTGGGGGCTAGTGTTCCTCATTTTGGAGATGGAAGGTTGAGAGCTATGTTATTACTAATAATTAACATATTTTTAAATTGGACCCAGCTTTGAACGAATGTGTAGGGAATCCCTTTATGTTTGTGTACAAGACGGAAAATAAGAGATGATGTTAGCAGAAGTTCCAAGAAACTGGGTACTTGAAAATGTGGTATGTGCCACTTTTGTAATTATATTTTGGAAGGGGATATTTCCCCTATTAAACACATGGGCAAACATTTTCAGGCCACTGTTTGGACCAGCTGTGCTACAAGAAGTGTGGTTTATATTGCTATATGCTAAGATTATGATTTTTTTTTTATGTCGGGCAAAATAGAACGTCCTTTGAAGAAAAGAATATACAATATAAACAAAGGAAATAACAATGCCTTTTTACAAACATTCAACAGGTTGTTCGTTGTTTCTGGTACTAAATTTAAATTTGGAGTTAATGACAAGGTGGATATAATGCCAGGGGAGGTAATTAGGAGAATCTATTAAAACACAAAGAGTTGATTTGGCAGCTTCGTTTAAACACAACATTAAGACCAGAATTAAACAAACAGGTTGCTACTAATAATGCTTTAAAACTGAGGTCTATTAAGTTGTAAAAGGGCATTTCTATTTATATGGTGATTATTTTTGTATTTAATTAGCTAAAAAAATGAACATAATATTTTTAGGTGTAAAATAAATTTAGATAAACACATCTAGGTATTGCATTTATTATATTGCACTTATTATTTCAGAGGTTTCATATGTTTTTCTATCTAATCATTGGTTGTTTTATGGAATGATTAGTTGGTTTATGAGCATTAGGATTTGATTTACTTCATATTTGTATAAATTGAGACTAACTGATTGCGTTTTTGATTGGTTGTTGTTCAATATTTAAGGAATGATTGTATGTGTTACACCCATGCTCTGATAAAGTCTATTATCAGTATGGAAGCACTTCTCATGGGTGGAATTTTGCATTAAAATTATACCAGCAACTATTACTACTGAGTCACTCCTTGACCTTCAGCAGTCATCCGAATGCACAATCTGTTATTCTATCAACTTTCTAAGTTTATATGTGCAATATTTAAAAAAATTGTCCATTTTTGGGAGGCCTTTGCCCCCCCCCCCATTATTTATGACCTTGTCCAGATTTCTTGATGTAAGAGGTTGGGTTACAATTGGTAACAATAGGGAAGCAAAAATGGCTGAAAGGGAGGGTGTTTCTGGAGAAATAATGGCATGCTTCTCGCCCAGGGCAGAGTTGCCACTTTGGAAGAGGCACAAACCTGATGAAAGCCCTGTCTTTTCTCCTACCCACTGTTCCACTAATTCCAATGAACAAATATGATTTACTTCTGTTTCATAATTAATAATCATGATAGAAACAGTCTTAAAAAAACAACAAATAATATGCAGAATGCAGTAGATATGCAAATACATAAATATTGTGGACACACTAAAAAGTATTTTGTAGCATTCTAACTGATCTGATAATTGGGATGTTTGTTGAAACTAGTGCACTAGATAAGTAAAGGTGTTCAAAATTATAGGAGGAACAGAAGAGAAGAATGAATAATATTTGTGCCATATGCTGCTTTCTCCAACCTGCGCTACAGAATTTTCCTTAGTCTAGTTTTCATTCATTGTACTATAATACTTATACTAAAGCCACAGATAGCTAAGTGCAACTGGAGGCCAGATCTACTATTTTTCTTATATATATATATATATATATATATATATAAAAATCAGGCTTTTTAGACTTTTGATCAGGCTATGTGCTAATGGTCACACTTCACACCTTTAAGAATGCCTGTTATAGCAAGAAAAGGCTATTCTAACAAAGTACATTTGTATAAGCTGAACCATAACAGTAGATGTTCTAATAATCACTGCTGCCGTAGGTTATCTATATGGTTATATCCTGCCAAAGCTATAACAGCTGGCCAGCTTCCAAAGCTTCAGGGCACCTTCTATGCAAGCAAACTGTCAAGCAGCTTGAGGTGAGCTGACTAAAAGACAGGTTTGAGCTTGAAGCCCTTCAGAGCTTTCCTGCTAGTAAAAAGAGGGAGGCTGAGCCCTGAAAAGACAAGGCTAGTAATAACAAAAAATAAATGTCCACACCCTGGCATAAAAAAATAAACAAAAAAAATAAATAAATAAACACTAAAAAACAAGGTGAATGGAGGGAGGGAGCAGCTACGGCAGCAGTGATCATTCGAACATCTACTGTTGTGCTAAGTTCAGCTTACACAACTGTACTATGTTCTTAATATTGATCACTGTTGCAGTAGCCTTAGCTATATGGGTAGGTTACCATAGCTAACTGTATTTGGGAGGTGGAATGAGAGGGGCTCAGGAACCCCTGAAGAATGGTCCTAACAAAGCATGATATATACCTAGAGAAGGAATCCCATTTATAGTGCTTTATAAAAGTATGTACAAAGGACTAAGTAGCAGCTCCCAAAATACTTCTAGAATCCAACTCTTTCCAAAAGCCATAGAAGAAGCCAAAGTCCCTGTAGAGTGGGCCTTGGCCCTGCCTGGAATAGATTTGTCATGGTGAGTATTACAAAAGTAATAGCCTTAGACAACTATTTGGAAATAGTCTGTTTTGACACTGTTTGTCCTTTCTTCTTACCTTCAAAAAAAAAAAAAAAAAGAAGCAATTGATACAATGTTTGTTTGTCTTTTGGCTTTTCCCGGTTAGGGGTCGCCACAGCGGAACTCCGGTCCGCTAATGATTGGTGGTAGATTTTCACAAACGCTGAGGTGCCAGCTCGACGTTCAACCTTCAATGAAGGTACTCCCATATACGCATGTCTTTCGAACTCCCACCCAACCGTGGGGAGGACATGCAGACCCCACACAGAAGGCACTCCCTGCACTCCGGCTGAGAATTGAATGGGAGAACCCAATACAATGATGTGAAAAATTTAGTTCTGTCAAGCTAGTACCTGCATTGTCTCTGGGCATCCAAAGTATGGAGTATCCTTTCTCTCTCATTTTTAGGTTCAAGGAAGAAAATGGGGAGATGGGTAGTTTGACTTAAAGTAAACTCAGATACCACTTTAGGCATAAAAAGAAGGATTAGTTAAACCCTATCCTTGTGGAAAATGAGGCAGTCAAGTCAGACTGATTAGCTGGTTGAAATGGAACAAATTGTTAGTTTCTCTACCACAAAATAAGATCCTGAGGAGGGGCCACAAGTTTACTGGAAGGTCTCTTAAGCAAAACCCCTTTCAAGAACATTTTGACATGTGACTGCCTTGAACTAGTAGGATCTATGAGCAAACATGCTGAAATGGCCAATAAATGAACCCTAATAGAGGAATAAGAAAGGCCATAAAATAGTAACTCACACAAATATTGTAAAACCACGAGAACAACTTGCCTTGAATGGGTGCTCGTTATATTGTTGTCACCAACTAGAAAACCTTTTCCATTTACTAATATATGATTTTTTAGTAGCAGGCATTTTTGCTTCCATTAATACCTGCTGCACATTCTCAGAAAACAAGTACTTAAAAAGAATTAAGACCCCATCAACCAGGGAGTCAACTGAAGATGATTGCTGTTGGGGTGTATCATACACCCCTGTACTTGTGTGAGTAGATCCATTCTGTGAGGAAGCTTGTGGTAAATTACCCTGGCCATTTCCAGAAAAAGGGAGAACTATGGTTGCCTGGGCCAGAAGAGAGCCACCACAATGATCTTGTGGGCATTCCCTTTGAATCTTCAGAAGTACCCTGATATTAGTGGAAAGTGTGGAAAGGCATATAGGAACATTCCTGTCCAAAGAAAAGAAAAGGCATCTGTCTTCCAGGCCTTTGACCTGGAACAGAATTTTGCCAGTTGATTTAGCAGAGAGGAGACAAATATGTGCACTTGAAGAACTCCCCATAGATGGATCAAATCTTGGAATACCCCTCTATCTAGTTTCCATTTGTCAGGGCCTGCTGTGGTCCTGCTCATTTTGTCCGCCACACATTTTTGCTCTGGCAGAATGTAGGATCCCTATAGAGTAAGGTTGTGCTGTAAAGCTATATCCCAACTAACGAGAGTACTCTGCAAAGGGGGTATCACCTGGTTCCCCCTTGCTTGTTGATGTATCACTGTGGTATTGTCTGTAACCACTTGAAGAGGTTCCGGAGACCAAAGATGGTTCAGAGAATTGAGTGCCTTGATTAGAGCAAGCATCTCCTTGATATTTATATGCTTGTGCCTGTCCTTGATGTCCACTCCCCCTGCACTTTTATCCCTCCTGATACTGCTCTCCAAGCAAAGTCTGAAGTATCTGTGGTGACTGCTTTGGAGCATGGAGGGAGAAGGGGAGACCTTGATTTAAGGATATCTGCTGCTTCCAACAAGTGATTTCTCTTTTGACAAACCCTAGTACTGGGATCTGAAAAGATAAAGGATGTCAATGGTGGAACCACAGAGATTTCAGATATCACTGTATCTTTCTCATGTGGAGTCTTGCTAGGGTTATGGGAATCATAGATGCCATGCATAGCTGAATGATGTGATTACAATAAATGCATTTAAAATGTAAAAGGTTGAAATATTAACTCATTAACATCAGATGTGCATATAAGAGATCTATTATTTATTTATCATACACTATCCATTTATTTAATTTACATTGTCGAAGCTTTAGTGTTTTATATAATGTAAACAATGTGTCACATGACTGTGGGTTACTCATGTAAGTATGTATTTGTGTTATAAAGACTGCAGTGTTCTTTGATTATTAGTTCTAATGAAGTCCTAAATTAAAAGGGGATGAAAGCACTAAACTTTTAACTTTTTTGTGGTTTGTGGTTTTTAATAAACATGTGTGGAGGACAGCGGATCCATGGTTGCTGTGTGGAGGTTTTATTTTCCCATACTCTTGGTTCTTATTCTGTTTTTTGCCAAAATTGGATGAAGAGAAGGAAAATCCCTTGGGCAATTTGGAAAAGGAAGCTGAAAAATCTTAGAGATTCCTTGGATCATCATGCTCCTTTCATCGCACTTTTTCATCATCTCTGCAGTGGGGGGGGGGGGGGGGTCAAACAGTAAATGTCTATCCAAAGGAGAATTTAAAATATTATTTTTTAACATCATCAGGAAGAGTCTGAAAATGCTGCCAAGCAAACTTCCTTGAAACCATACCAATAGCCATAGTCCTGGAAGAAGTATCAACAGAGTTATACACGCATTGCAAGTGATAAGTGACCTGTGCAATAGAAAAAACTAAGTTGTTTAAAGCAGATTTTTCTTCAAAAGAAGAAACTGTGGAACAACATTCCTCATACTTTCACACTATATCGGAGTAAGCTTTAACATATGAGCCTGAGAACTTAAAATTCTGAAATTCAAAGTTGCAGAAGAGTACACTTTTCCCATGTCTATCAAAAATTTTCCCATCTTTATTAGAAAGAGTAGGATTTCAATTAACTAAGTGCTTAACAGCAAAGGGATCACTAAGGCTATAACTGCTAGGCGAGGTTTAGGAATAGTGTAAAATATCCTGTCTGCCTTTTTAGTGACAGCTGGCTGACTATCAGGAAAATTACAAGCAGTAAGAAACACATCCTCTGAACCAGACAACAGGATGAATGGGTGTAGGTTCTGGAAAATCTTCTGTAATAACCCATAGTATTTTTTGAGGGACTGACAAATGTGAGTGTTCTCCCACTGAAAACACTGGGACATTCTAGCAGTCATCTGAGAGAAAGAGAAACCTCCACAAGCAGAATCAGAAAGAGAGCTCTTCTTTGAGTCTGAATCAGAAATCTGAGGACAAAACCCTGATTCTGTCCCTGCATTTTCCTGTTCAGATTCATAATCTTGAATCTCTTCAGGAAAGGAAGCATCCCCCTTTCTTTTGCTGGAAACTACTCTAAAAGAAGGAACAGTAGCCTGAATCAAACCCTGAGCCAGTACCAGCAAACTGCTCATATCTAAAGAAATTTAATGAAGAGTAGATGCATGCCTGGTTTTCTTTTTTTTTGTCAAGGAAAAATGGGCCCAATCGTATTACTAATGGCACCTGCTGCTTCCCCAGGGATGGGTACATCATTCTTACACAGCAGGGAAACCTTCCCTGTTCCCTTTGCCAGGACCAACAAGAATGGTTCTCTTTTGTCCACTGAGGAGGACCCCAATAGCTGCAGAAGATGTGGCTAGCCCCTGGTCCATAGTGGCTGTAGGTACTACACCAGAGAGATGCAGGATAAAAATGAGTGGTCTGAGGTACAACAAATGACTACAGCAGAATCACCCATCTGTGGCTGAGTCAAATTGCTAGCCTGCTGTGGTGGCTAAGGCTGTTTGCATAACGTTTTCTTTTTGTAGCTGGAAGAAATAGCAACTGTGGCAGTGGCAATCTCTTCAATGGTCAAGCTGAAAATTGTGCCTCTATCCTAGGGAAAACAAGCAAGAATGCCAGTAAAACTACCAATCCACAAAAGTTATTTCTTCATTTTTTTAAACAAAAAAAACAGTTAAAGGTCCTTTCGAACACTATGGCAGTCCCACAAACTTAAAATAAATACAATTTCTCCATGGAAAATACTTTATCAGTTAGAAAACACTACTTTTAAACTGACAGAAATGAGTGCTCTGTTTAAAAGTGCATTACAGTGTCGAAATTAAAACACAACACTCTTAGCTTTAAAATCACTTTTCTGAACAGATAAGTAGTAAATCTTCAGTAGAAAATAAGAAAATGGACGGCTTTTCCCAAAAGGGATCTTATCTGCCTAACTAAGGAAAGTACAAGCCAACTATCAATCTTCAGTAGCCTCAAAGGACTGTACTCTTTAGCGACAGTAAAACTCTGAAGGGCTGCGCGCCCAATCTTGTCTTTTAGTCAGCTCAGCTTGAGCTGCTTGACCGTTTGGGTGCATGGAAGATGCCCTGAACCTTTGGAAGCTGACCATTTTTTATATCCTTGGCAGAATATAACCCATATAAATAAGGATACTGCAGCAGTGATCATTATGAAGAACATTATACTTTAACTGCAAGCAGGAAATCCAAGTGAAGCAGCAAACATTTTGGGAATATATCAGAAATGTACTGAGTCCCAGAATGACTCAAAACACCTGACAACCACTCACAAAACATGTGATTTCCTGATTATCAACAAAATGTCCTTACAGTTGGCAACCATAATCTGGTGGTGTTGCAGTGTCCGGCCTTTACAACACTGCAAGGGCAGTTAGACAAATTATTTCCCTTATAACATCCACCCTGGTGGCATTACTATGCTTAAATAATGAGTTATCAAATTGTTTCATATTTGCTTTTTTATTAGTGTGTACATTTTTCTAATATTTTTTATGCAAAATAGTTCATAAATGGTTCCAAGTTGTTGTAGCACATGTAATGTTTTGAGGAAGTATCTTACATCCAGAAGATAAGTTATATGAGTATTACTTGTCAATAGACACACACACACACACACACACACACACACACACACACACACACACACACACATGCACAAGCACACACACACACACACACACACACACACACACACACACAGTTATGCATACTCACACACATATACACAGAAACACGTACATGCACACATAGAGACATATAACACACACATACACTTGGCAATTACAGACATTTTATTGACTGAATATACCTCAGCTTTCATTGTGATGGAATGAAAACTAAAATTTCATACAGTGCAAGGCATCACAAATCCCACCCCCAACTGTCTCCAGTATTGCAGAATGCCTTTGATTTGCTCATATTCTTGCTCCCATTCAAAAAAATGCACATATTTGCTGAGGATTACAGTTAATAAAGCTAGACATAATGGTTTAATACTTCTTATTATTCAAATAATGTATGTTGATGAAAAGCCCTTTGATCTATTTCTAATCTGAAATCTTGAGCAAAAAAATTGAGAGTATGCACACTCCATATCTGTCACTTGCTTTCTCTCTCTCTCTTTCACATACGCA
This sequence comes from Protopterus annectens, assembly GCF_019279795.1. Lineage (NCBI taxonomy): Eukaryota > Metazoa > Chordata > Ceratodontiformes > Protopteridae > Protopterus > Protopterus annectens. Next base: position 1,487,651,638 of record NC_056744.1, on the reverse strand, counting down.
CATACACAAACAGATGCACACTCACACTCTTTCTCTGTCTCACAGCTGCATTATGTTTTCTTTATTTTTCCACCTTGGTAAAAGTGCCATTTTTAAACCATGCCTAGAGAATGGTAAGTAAAACAGCAAGACATTGTAACTGCTGCTGCATTTACTTTTGCTAGCTGAATGGTTTTTTTTTTACTTTTTTATTATACATTTGTTAAAACAGCAACACTGCATTTAATAAGTATAAAAATGGTGTTTTTTTTTTAACAGTCCTTGGTGAGGAGTTGGCATAATTGTTAAGGTTTTACCTCACAGATATAAGGTACAGGGTTTGATTGTAACCTTTAGATATTGGCTCAACTTGTAATAGTCTGTAGTGTGATAGCCTAGTATTTAACAATGCAACTTAATATGCTGCTGTGAAATGGTGGACTTATCTTTTATTAGGCAATATCACTGACACCATATAGGTTCATAGATATGGACTATGAACACTCTCCAGTAGGGTGACAATATACATTTCTCTTAATAGCTAACTCTTTTTAGTGCATGGAACTTTATCTGTTCTACGTGTTATCAGTTACAGAAACAAAAGTGTAGGAACACGCCAGGTGTTTCACTGGCTTTAAAGTGTAGGACTCCACAAAGTGTTTTACCAGTTTTAAAGGATTTGAAAGCCAGTAAAGCATTTAGGATAGCAGAATGGTCTCAACAGCTTTTAAAAGCTATTTGTACCTTTTGCCACTGTTCTTAGGTGGTTGGTACTATCCTCTGTTAGTCTCCAATATGAGACCTGATCTTAACCATGGGTCTTTCACTAAGGAACTGCTTAACACATTTATCTCTTTTCTGATTTTGGAGCATAATCATGGCATTCCATGAACTACACAGAGGATTATGATTGGGTCCCAGATCCTAACCAGATTATTATGTGTTCTAGACGTGTGCTAAGATGTTCCCCGCAAGAGAGAAGCTCAACAGGTGAATCTTGGCACACTTGTCAAGAACAGATAATAACATGATATGATTGGTGGAACTTTGTCTGCTCCATGTGCTACCAATTACAGAAAAAAAGTTTAGGAGTGCAAAGCCCTTTTTTTCTCCATGAAGCTAACCATCAGCTACCACCAGCTGTCTTCCACCTTCACTGGGACTACTTAACCCATTCTAGCCTCTGCCAAGTTCAACCTGAACCCCATAGAAAGCCAGTTAGGTGAATGAGGATGCTGGTGCAATGTCATATTGCTGCTGGGGGGAGTATCCTAACTTGCAACACCCTGCGGCAGACTTGCATGCTCCACAATTGAGACCTTTGGGAGATGCACAAACTTCTGCATATGCACAATCTCTCAACTAGGTAGCAGACTTCTTATGCAACACAGAGCTTATCAGGCTTGTAAAACTGTCTAGGGTGCCTCTATAATCCAAGGGAGGGTGACCTGAAGTTGGCCTCTCAGACCTATCCTCCTCCTCTTATAGTTACTCCATTGTTTGTGCTGCTAATCAAACAAGAGTCATCTGGAGTGCAGTAAGGGCTTTATCCTTCTTTGTAATGGAACCACTAGAATTTAAAGTGTTTTACCAGCTTTTGAAGCATTTGAATGCCAGTAAAGCACTTACTGCTGTTTAACAGACATCTGGCAAAAATGAAGTGACTTTCTGTAGAATTAAAGGTGTGACATTGTGAGGTATTGACAACCGTACCAGGAAAAGTGAGACAGTGCATGTGTGCCATATGCCAGCATGGGTGGCTGAAGTTTTGTAAATAATCTTATGTCCTTTGACTGTAAAATTGATTTGTAAAGATGCCTGTATTAAAAATGTATTTCTAAAAGTTGCTTATGTTAAAAATGCTATAACAGAATCTTAACAGAGTTCTGAATGTGAATTGTGCCAGAGTCAGGTGATGAGCTGTGATGTCATTCTATAACCAGCTGAAGGACGGAACTCTGGCAGCAGCAGTTTATTTGTTTTTGTTTTTCATTGGAATCTAATATAAAAGATCTATGTCGTTATCACTGTTCAGTTGTTAGTTATCCAGTTGCTAGTTGTACAGTTCAGTAGTGTGTAGTACCTCATCTTGCTTCGTGGAAGTGAGCATCTCAGCAGTGCATTTTGCCTTGTGATATTGAGTCAGCTAGGGACAGTTTTTCTTTAGATCAGTTAGGAAAACTACAGGACGATTAGTTTAGTATTATTTCTTTTTCTGCATGTGTGAGATTCTATCCAGCTGTATTTTATATTTCCTGTGGCCGAAACTCTGTTGTTTATTGTAGTTAAATATTCCTCAGATTTCACTAAAATACATGTAGGCTCTGTGTAGTGCCTACATGGAATATACCAATGTACACGGCCACGGTTCCTCCTTGGCAGTGTGCCATGCATATTAATCATGGTGCATTGCCACGGGAGATCACAGTAACATGGATATTGAATCCATAGATGAAGTAGTGGAGAGGATGTCCCACACTTGTGATCTGTCCAGGAAAATCGTAGACAGATGGTAAGCAATGACTTGAAGTGAAGGAAGAGGGGAACCTTGGAGACCTGGGTCCAATAGGCAAGGGCTTGGCATGCCCCACAGATATATAAGTGTGTTTACTACTAATCTCATTTAATGTACTCTGCTGTTGTATAAATACTTTTTTTTTTGGTTGGTTATTATTTTTTTTTAAACTGTTTGCACAGCACAGCACTGTTTTCAGTGGTGCCAAGCTGCACTTACACATTCACAGCTGACACCTGCCAGACATCTAAAAATCAAAACCAGACGTAATCAATTAGATGACATGTTTTATTTTTTTCTAATTTTGTAATGACTGTTTGTGCTGTGCGGTGCTTAGTGTTGCCGAGCTGTGCTTATACGCTGACACCTGCCAGACATCTAAAAATGGAAACCAGATGTAATTAATTATTTAACATTTTTCCTTTTTTATGGCCATTTGCTTGATGCAGTGCTCAGCAATGCTAACAGACACCTTAGTAGTATATGTGAAGGTTTTAATGGTTGCCTCACTATCCAAGTAGCTCCATAGGTTGAGTCATGGCCTAAGGGGTAGGAAGTCCCAGGTTTGACTCCTGATTTGTCATACTTTTTTTACATTTCATACTGTGAAACTGGGTCAGGTGAACTAAAGGGCAGTTTAATACAAAAAGAGTATTGTTATATTTGGAAAAGCTGCACTATGCTATGCTAAGCAATGCTTAGCAGCTCTACTCCTGTTTGCCCATTGCTAAGCAAAACTTAAACAGGTCAATGGCTACTCCTGTTTGTGCATTGCTAAGCTCCACTGAAACACTGTTGTGTGAATCTAAGCAATACTCAGCTTTGCTAAGCTGGTTCACATGATGCTAAGCAATGCATCACTTTTTTGAATATTACAGTATAACATTTAAGGGTGGGAAAGCAGCCTATATTAAGGCCAGTATGCTGGAATTCTACAGCATTCATTGCAGTCCAGACTAGCTTGTTGATATTCCTTTCTGAGTTGGTGAAGGACCATGCTTTTGGATGCCAATTATGAACCTCAGCTGCTGCAGGGTGTTTACCAGGGATCAAAATGTAAATCTGAAATCTGGGATCAGTTGTCCAGGGAAACTACCAGTGCTACTGGTATCCCCCACACTGGTAAGCAGTGTCATCACCACTATGATGACTTGAAGTGAAGGAAGAGGGGAACCTTGGAGACCTGGGTCCAAGAGACAATGGCTTGGCATGCCCCACAGATATGTAAGTATGTTTACTACTACTTTACTAATATACAAGATGAGTCCATGAAAAACTGGTATGCATAATGGTTTGCTGCTCTTCCAACAGCTGCAGCTGACCAGGCTCACAATGTCCAGTCTCACGCAGGGCGCCTGGCCAGGATGTGTTATGAGTGTGGTCAGTAATATGTATATAAGTGACAGATTCTAAGAAATAATAACAATAAAGTTTAAAGCAGGATTGTGCTTTTATAAGTAATGTGTGAAAATTGCTATAGGGTTGTATTCACTGCATATGAGTTCTAATCTGACAACAGTCAACTGCACAGAGGAAATTAATAAAGAATGCAGAATTAATTGTCTGATAAATTAAGTTCACTACGCACATTATGGTTCAGGTCTGTCTTCTGGCCATTTTGGGTCAAATAATGCCTCTATTCCTTCCACTCCAGGAACAAGGTATATGGGTAAGGTAGCTCAAGTTCTAGGCAGATATCATATGTGTATAACTGACAGATTCCAAGGAATACTCATAATAAAGTTTAAAGCAGGACTGTACTGCGCACATAACTCCTGTAGGGCTGTATTCACTGCATATGTGTTCTAATCTGACACCACTCCATTGTTAAATTAAGGGAGCATGTCCCCTGGAGTCACAGCTTGTGGTTCTACTCCCATGCCAGCCATCTCAGACATGACTGGCTGTCTAGTCTACTAATGTACATGAAGATACCTCTCAGCTGTCACAATTTTTCATAATGTAACTGACTGCCCAATCTGTCTGGTCCTTGATTAGCAGCTAAATGAGTACCTGGAATGCAATTTATTTGCAAATATGTTTACAAAACACATTGGTGGTAATGTATGCTCATCGCATGTGAAACAGTTCCCTGTAGTTGTGTACCTGTATTTCTTAGTGCGTGGCCCATAATGTCCCATGATAACAGGTTGAGAGGTATGTATGTGCAACATCATCTATACAAGAATCCTAGTCATTGTACCCATAAGTGACACTGCACACCTGTAGAGGTATGTACTAGTAGTCTGTGTGGTAATATCATCTGCGAGTTCACTAATGGTATGTCCCCCTTTATTTTCTTTAATTTATCAATGTTTATTATTATTATTATTATTATTATTTATATTAATATATTCTATTAAACTAATTTATCATTATTATTTGATATTATATATTCTGTTAACCTAACTGTTTTATTGGCCTCATGGGTTATCTTTTACTGGTTTACTGTTAACATACTTACTGTTATGTTATTTATTGTTGTGTTCCACATAATATAACTTAATTTGCATTTTGACTAATCAATATTATTTTCCATTATATTAATACTAACATCTGTTTGGTTATTACTTATCTTACTTTATGTTTATATTTAATTTACTACAGTGCGACAAGATAGGCCGGTACCATGGGAGCCACCTACCTTGCCTCTCCTGGATGTGAAACCGGGGCCCAGCACGTCTAGGCTGCAGCCTGATGGTGCCCCATCTGCTGCCCCTGCACTACCTGCAGCATTGGGTAGTTCTGTCCCATGGACCGGGGCTGGGCCCCCCTCTGGGAGCGGTGGTGGAGGGGGTGATTTTGTCATCTGTGATGAAATACCAGGTATGGTGTGCAGGGTGCTCCTCCGATCCTTCAGATGTCACCTGTACCAGATGGAGGGCATGCTCACCACCCTGGTGGGGCAGCCTCATCCTGAACACCAGCCTCCATCATTGCCACCACAGGGGAAGAGAAGGAGCAGTTCCGACAGTCTCATGGGTGGGGACTTGAGTTGTGCTGCTACCTTGTGGATGTACTTGAGACTGGGATTACACAACACCCTCCCCATCCAAGGTGTTCATCCCCTCTTGTGTTACACACCAACCCTGTCTGCTGTCTTGTCTGTCTGCAAATGCTTCTTCATCTTCCCAACATACCTCCCCCACATGTACCTACGTCCCTTCCCCAACATTCCATTCTCACCTTAAAAAAATAGGGGCACCTGTCCCAAAAAATATCATCCCATACACAGTTCTCCATTTCACACACATGTCCAATGGGCACACATAATTTGGTCCAATTGGTTTGACAATGCACTTATGTTGTCTTCACCCCTTTCTCTGGGGGTGACAGTCCAAATTCATCAACAAATTCTGTTAAAGCACACAGTTGTTGCTGTACAAGAAATGGATAGCTATGGTCCTTTCCTATACCCTTCCTGCATATACCTACTCGCCTTTCACTATGTTTTTCCCTCTGCTTGCACCCCATCTCACCACTGTCCTATCGCCTCATTTTTCTTTTCTTTAAAGATTTTTTGCTCAATACTGCATTACGCGGCACATTGCTAAGCTCAGCTATAAGTAGCTATATTGATATAACTGTTTTAAATAATAAACACTTGCAAAATGTACACCTTTACCCTATTTTGAACCCAAGACCATCACACCTGAAGACCACTGCATTAACCTGCCACCTCACACAGCCATTAAGTAAAACAAGTGGTTTAAGCAAAACATAGTAATTGCAGGTTACAGTCATTAAGTGTGTTTAAGCAGAGCTGTGCATTGAGCTGCATCATGCAAACTTGCTTAAAGAGTAATGGAAAAATGGGACTGTAACTTGGAGTCTGGTACAGGACTACAACACTAAAAAACCAGACAGAGAATAATGGATATAAGTGAGGTCTGTAATAGCAGGTAAATTAACACTTTTACCTGGAACATTTAGATATACACCAGCTAAAACATAAATGGCAAAATAAATGTTCAGTTGAGATTCTGAAGGAGAAATACATCCTTATAAAACCATGCACATAATAATGGATGTAAATGAGATATGTCACAGCTTGTATGTGTGCACTCATATATTCACAAATACATGTGCTATAACAGTGACTCAGTAGCTTAGACTGTTAAATGCTTTAGAACAGTAATTTTTGCCACACATGTTCCTGGGTTCAAATCCAGTGGTGTGTAGCACTGAAATTAAATTATTGTGAAGCCATCAATGAATTATTGTGTTAGCCACTATTTATTCACCCAGTGTATTCAAATGCAATGTCTGCTATTCAATGATGGAAGTCAAAGGGCTGCAGATAGGAATACAGTTGACATCCAATAGCAACACTATAAAGTGCATAGAGTGTCAGGGCATGCATTAATATGCTTTCACAGAGAATTTTAAACCTTAGGTAATGCAAAGGAGGCAAACTAATATTAGACTACAACACACAATCATGTGATAATGATAGACAAGAGAGGGCTGCATTGTAGGCCGAATTGGTCTGTAATGTAAATGCGGTTGGTCACCAGAGCAGAACATATGAGCAGGTGTGACACTATGCCACTGATATGATCCAAGCCACATGCAGAAGAGCAGCAGAAGTGGGCAGGGATCATGGTGTCACTGGTGGTGGTCCTACTGCAGAACAACCATTGTCAGCCACTGAGGAATTCCTGGTGAACTTAGGAACACAGGACAGCTTCCAGGCATCCATCACATGGTATGTCATGGATGTGGGTGCCACCATTTCAACACCAAAGGGGCATCCAGGTATGCTTAGTAGGATCATCATTGGAATACTGTAGCATTCAGTGTGTTAGTGTATACATAGTTTCAAGTGGTGTCAGGTTTTATAGTGGGTGCAAAATAAGTTAGCTGCAGTTGGGATCTCATATTCAGATTGAGACATATATACCAATTTATGTAGTAGCTACTGTAAATGTAAGATGTATTGACATATTTCCTGTTATCATGTAACATGCAGTGTTGTTTACATCGCCTCCCCTCAAATCTTTTTTGGAATGTCAGGGGTTGGATGAGGCCATGGTCCTGATCATGTTAAGCACACCACTGTTTTATTACAAATGTATATATTTTGAAATGTGCATGCTGAAGTGTCTTTCTAGGCCTGATGGCTGGATTGATGTGCTGTCTACCTGATTGCCAACTGCACAGATAGATTCTGACTGTACATAGTTTGCACTTACACCTATGCCTTGTAGGTGTGTCCACAGTGATTGATTTGCAAGTATTGTCAGGACAGTACAGATTGCCAGATGTGTCAACTGTGCAAGGGTTTTTCAAAATGTCTATGATGGACATCATTTAGGTCATGATCATGAGATTATTCATTAAAGAGCTTTTATTCACTGGTAAATAGAGATTTGAGGTGGACTACACTGTCCTCATGTCCTACTATTAGAGCTTGGAGGTTAGACAAGTCTGTGATACTGACAGCAGTGTATACAGCATAACATACATTGCAACATACTAATGCATAGCATAGTAGTGAAGGTATGAATGTAATGCTGTACCCTTTTTTTCACAGGTGACCATGGGGGTTGGTCTCTGTCCCCTTCACAACCTGATGTAGGAGTCTGTTCATACTCTGAGGATGATGGTAGCCAAAGTGAGGCAGAGCTGGGGGTTGCAGGGGTTGAATCTGACATAGAGGTTGACATCCCTCATCCGCCCTCATTGTCACCATACATGGCCATTATGCCTCTGCATACCCAGTCCCCTGTGGCCACAGATATTGGACAGTGAGAGTGTGGGAACATTGAACAGGAAAGTGCGGCTATTGTGTTTAGAGGGAGTGTTGACACTGGCCATAGCCAAATAGTTGGTGAGGTTCCATCAAGGCAGATTGATATGGGTGCTTGTAGGAGGCCTGCTGTCCCTCCACCACCTGTTGCAGGTGTCCCATCACATGTCACTCGGCACATGTTCAGGGCTGTCATGGAAGCAGCGGTATGTTCTGAAAGGTACTTCTGCAGAATTCTCAGGGTTATGGCAGCAGCGCAGTCTAACATCTATGACTGCCTCCACCATGTTGCTGATACCCTGGAATGGTTGACTGATGCAGTGGAAAGGCATCGGTCCCAGACAGATTGCACAGTATCTGTCTTGGAATGTACGGTGTCTATGATGGAATGTCTGGTTGAAGTTGAGTGTTGGCCTTGTGGATGTAGGACAGCATCTACATCTGCTGAGAGTCAACGTGGCCATGCACAATCATTTTCCTGTAGTGGCAGTATATCCAGCGCTCTAGAGGGGAGTGAGCTGTCCACACCAAGACATGGCAGACCATAGGCTCATGGTCCTGGGCATTCCTGTGGAGGACTTGGTCCCAGCAGACAGCAGTCACCATCAGGTAGTAGCACAGCATGTGACCATTGGCATGGAGGTGCTAGTGCAACCCTTAGCAGAGACAGTTCACATGTTCAAGGAAGGAGATGATGAACTCTCAGCTCAACCATGCATGGCTCACAGCTGTCCAACATACAGACATGTAGGGCTAGCACTGAGCTTGGCTGTGTTCATGTACACACTCTCAAACCACTGTCAAAATGAGATCACCTACAGACACACACACATCTCCATGATCCATCTTGCCTGCTTCCCTTCCTGACTCACACACATGCTGGGCCTCCTGCACCCCCACATAACACCCTGTGCAAGTGATGATACCTGTGCCACATCCTTGTCATCTGTGTCATGGATGCAGGGAAATAAAGCTATGTGTCTGATGGACAGGGTGACTATCTACATCACTATGACCTATCATCCATTGTTGCTTTTTGCATGCTACTTGAACTGCTCATTTAAAGATATTGCACAATAGGTTTATAGTTTCATAGGATGATACTAGGATATTTGCCCGGAGGCCCTTATAAGCCTAGCCAAGAATTTCACCCATGTTCTCACAAAGTCAGCACCTGTTTTCCTTGTGCAGCAGGGACACAGGTGTGATCCCAGGGGTATATTTTCTGTTTCCCATCCAGTCATCCAGGTTCCTCTTAAAGAGCACTAGTGAGGTACTCTGCTCTGGCACACAAATCTATCCTGCCAACAAGGTCTATTAATGTCACAGACCAGGGTGAGACCTTGCCTGCAGGTTGCATAAGTAGAGTTTGACTTACAGATATGCAGCAACTCCATCAAACTCGCTGAATCCTATGAACCTAGGAATCTATGGTGATGTACATGCAAAAAAGAACATTATACTGTATTACTATTCTGTGGAGATTTGTCTACAGTGCTGATGTACAATCTTGAGATCTGAATCTGATGGGTTGACTTCTGATGTGCACCATACATTTGTACTAAAAAATCCTTAAAGAGAAATTTATATAAATTAATGAGATACATTTCATTTTCTGACTTCACAACCCTTACAACAACATCTACTATAAAGTAGTGAAATGATGCCAGCAACTGTCTAACTTGCCAAGTATAATACAACTGACAGGTACAATGATCAGTACAACACCACAAATGGAGATATAATAATCATATTAATGTAGATAGTCACCCTGTGCATCAGACACATATCTATGAATCCAAAACATAGAAAACAGGGTTATGGCACAGTTATCATCACTTGCACAGGGTGTTGTGTGAGGGGCAAGAGGCCTAGGCTGACACAAAAGGTTGGTGAGTGTGTGTGAGTAAGGAAGGGAAGCAGGCAGGCTGAAACTTTTAACTGTTGTATGTGTGTTTGTAGGTGCCCTCAATGTGACATTGTTGTGTGAGTGTATGCAAGTCCAGTGATAGCTCCACATTGCTGTATGTCAGACAGGTGTGAGCCATGCATGGAATAGTCGACAGGTCATCATTGCTGCCCTGACCATGAGAGCTGGCTCTGCTAGGAGTTGCATGAGCACTTCTATACCCACAGTCTGATGCAGTGCTACTACCTAAACATGACTGATGTCTGCTGGGTGTGCTCCCTTTATGGAAATGTCCAGGACCATGACCCCTTGATCTGCCATGTCTGGGTGTGGACAGCACACTCTGTGATGGAGCAGTGGAAGTACTGCCACTATGGGAGTGTGATCAGGTACTGCCATGTTGGCTATCAGAAAATCTCATTGCTGACCTATGCCTACAAGGATGGCATTCCCCTCCCAGCATATTTTCCATCACAGACAATGTGCATTCCATGACAGACACCCCTTAGTCCATCACAGACAACCCTTGTTCCAAAGTGTCATTCATCCAATCTAGTGAACTGACAACATGGTGGAGACATACACGCATGTCAGACAGTGAAACATTTAACATCCTGAGCCTTAGTCTGGAGTGCCTTTCCGAATGTGCCTATGCCTCCATGATGGCCCCAAACATATGTTGAGTGATACGAGACAGGCTACCTGCACAAGGTGGTGGAAGAGGATCAGCAGCCCCCCTTCAAGCACTCCTATCAACCTTCCTCTGTGCCACCTTGCCAACACTGGCTATGGCCAGAGTCAACAGGCACTGAAGCCACAGTAGCCACACTTTTCTGGTCAGTGTCCTTGTCCTTTACCTGTCCAGAATCTGTGGCCTCAATGGAATGGGTATGCATAGGCCTACTTGCAGTGCATGGGGAAAATGAAGGGGGTCACTGGATGTCAACCTCTGTGTTGGAGTCAACCTCTGCACCTCATGGCTGTGCCTTACTTTGGCCGCCATCATTATTAGAGTCCGATAAGACACTGAGATTGGGTAATACAGGGGCCACACTACCACTTCCATGATCACCTCTGATAAGAAGGAACAAACACAGGAATACATTAATACCTGCACTACTATGCTGCAATAACACTGCTGTCACTTTTACAGACAGTACAGCAATACACACAACAGGCCTAAGATGACATATTATGATATCCCTTGACTTTTATCTACAGTACTGACATAAATGTATTTGGCTTACCACATGCAGGAGGCATATGTGTCTGAATTTGTGATGGCCCTGAAATAAGCACAGGCAGAAAGTAATGGAAACATCATCACATTTACAAGTAAAATAGGGGAAATACATTTAACTCCTCTATATCTGCAGTAACTCAAGTGTCTACAAGAATGTGGCTGACAACTTCAAAAAAAGCTTATAACTGTAGCAATCTTCAATTAACCTACGCAAACAACAACTGACAAAGACATAGAAATTATTGAAATTATTTGACTATGCCAAGTATTCTAATGATGATTTAATAAAGCATACCTGGAAGCTCCTCTTGTGACACATGAGTAGCATCGATGTTTGGCATGTACTGCAAGATCGTTTGCTGGGAGCTGTCCTGGGTGACACTGTTCACCAGGAATTCCTCAGTGGCAGTGAGAGGTGGTTTTGCAGCAGGCCCTCCCCCGGTGCCCTGTTGGCCCCGTGTCACTGTAGCTGCACACCTCCATGCAGCAGTTATCATGTCAGTGGCTCAGTGATGCACCTGCTCATAGGTGTAACTGTGTAGCCCAAAAGCATTTACATTGTCACCAATTTCTGACCACAGAGCAGTCCTCTGGGCCAGATTGACCTGACCCCAGGAAAGGACCATGTCAGCATGTTGATGTAAGCTGTCCACAATAATTTAATTTTCCACCTCCCTGAAAGGTGGCCTACATTGCACAGACATTATTGTGTCCTAAAAGGCAAAAGAATGATGACACATATAATGATCACATAGCTACATATTAACCGTTTACAGATGAATGTGTGAAAGCCTTAACTCCACATTATTCTTAACTACATTCCAGCATATGCATTATGCAGGTAACAAAATGGGAACATACCTGCTGGAGTTCAGTACTCCTATGTAGAGATAAACTGTGAAGAAAATGCTTGTCTCTGAGTTTAACAATTTAGTAATTCTCCTCAACATCAGTTTTGCTAGCTACACACTTACCTTTTTATAATGGAGTACATTACTAATGGATTGCATCTGTTTTACTCTGTGCTTCAGAGATGCTAATTACAGCATAAGCAGGTGAACTGCATGCTAATCAAACAATTTGTTGGATCTGCTTAGCAAGATATAAAGCATCTCTGTAGACTCCATTCTGTTTTTTTTTCAGCAGATTTCAAAAGTAGTGGAGTACAAACACATATAAAGTATACACATTCAGAATGTTAGAATCTGCTGCTACTTTAATCCATTTGTCTGTGCTAGAGGCTAAAGCCAGTGCTGCTGCCGCCAATAGGGATAGGCAGGGAATGAGAAAACTTTTCAGGCCAGGAACACATTACAGGAACTGTGCGACCTCTGACAGCCTGGCCCAGAGCCAGAGCCAAAAGCAGGCAACCTATCTTAGTGGAAATAAGCTATGTGTTGTACTTAGAATCTTAGCTACAGGTAAGTTCACAGACTAACAGGGGACATGCTGAGTGTATAAATGGCATCAGCATCCAGGATCTTCAAACAGGTCCTGCATGCTATGCTACAACATGCCAGTGAGTCCATACAGTTTCACATTACTTATGAGGTCCATACAGTTTCACATTACTTATGAGGAGAGTGGCATAAATATGCAACAGTTCTACCACATAGTGCACTACCCTGAAGTAATGTGTGCCCAACCTGAAATGTCATAGAGTGTGTTTTTGGGCTGCTGCAGTCATGATTCCAGTGCCAACATACATCTGTGAGATGCCTGCAGAACAATACACATACTTGTACTACAATCCTCAAATTATGTGCCATGCTACACAACATAATCCTGAAGAAACAGCTAGATGAGGATCAACAAGAAGAAGGGACACACATCCCCCAAACAACATTAAAGTCAACACAGCCGCAGGCCATTGAGGACTCAGATGGGGAACCACCAGCTGTTGCGGTTGTAGGCAGACATATGCATGCTCAGTATGTCCTTGCATTGGCTAAGAGACAACCCATAGCACATTCACTCAACACCTAGGGGGCTAAAACCTTCCTCCTACTGGGAAATAATTACAGAGAGATGTTAGACAATAACACTGTACATTGCAGTTTATGACTTCACAATCCTCACAAGATCAAACAACAGACAGGAGGCAAAATAAGGAGAGTAAGAAGAGCAGCCCATTCTTGTTTATGCCATAGCAGTAACATACTTTTTGCCCTCCTCCCCCAAAAGAACAATCTATGCTTGTTTGTGCCATCCAACCTTAGCGTCATTAGTTGGCAATTGCATATCATATTATTCCACAAGTAATATCCTCTCACATTTTAAGTGCAATGCTACAGAATGGCTTATGCACTGAATGTCTCAGAGTACTGCACAGATAAATGATGAATGAGCAACATGGTAATGTTTTAATTTTACTGTACATTGTGTTGCAGTTGTTTATATGATGCAGCATTGGTTCTTTGCTGCAAAGGCATTTGTGTGAAACACCACAGTTAAGGCAGCCTTCCTGTTTTCTGAAAGTGCATTGTACACACATCTGTGTATGTCATCAACTGATTTTACTAATTTCAAGTATTTTCACAGTTTTTGTCTTGTGGGGCCACTGTTTGTATGATGCTGCATGCAGCACAAACAGGTTTAGATATGCTCATCTCATTTGCACAAAGTGTAGGAGTGCACAAATTGGACAAATAGACCACCCATGCAGTTTGTGCCCTCAGTAGCTATGTAGATATATCTCATGAGTACTAACATGTTCTACTTTATATGTTATCAATTGATTGTACTAATTTCAAGTATTTTTCACTGTTTTTTTAATGTTTTTGTAAGGGGGCCACTGTTTGCATGGTCCAGTGTGTTCCCTCGGTACCATGCTTGCATGATGGTAAGTAGCATGTCACATTTTCGGATGTTGCAAAATCAAAAAAGTGTGCATTCTCAGTAAGTGCTAGACCTGGAATTGGTAGGAAAACATTATTCCACATTGGTCTTGATCTGTGGTAGGCATGGCAGGTGTTCATGGACAGGTTTTGAGATTCCATGCTCAGAGATGGGGTGTCTAAGAGTCCACATAGTTTGTTGGACTCCTAGTGAATGAACATGTGTCCAGGATATTGCAGAGGGAATATCATGGATCAGATTACAAGTCTGATGCATGGAATAGACTTGCTCGGGCTTTGACCAGTGCTATTAGTATCCCCTGCACTGATGAACAATGTAGAAATCACTACACAGAGCTCCAGATGAGGAAGAGGAATACCCTTGGACATTGGATCAAGGAATGCTCGACTGGGAGCACCCCACAGGTGTGAATACCTCACTTACAGACAAGACAGTACTTGTAATAGTTATAAGCTGCATTTGGTCAGGATTGGTATTCATCATAATATTCTGTTGTGTTTTGTTTTTTTCCACAGCCAACTCAGACAAGCTACTGAATGAGTGAACCTATGCCACAAGATTGTCACAGATGAGAGATGCATGTGATATGTACGCAGCCAGACAGTACTGTTTTTGTAGCAATAAAAGTAAAGACTGCTTTTTGGGTTTATTAGACAGTTGTATCACATTGAGCATGTATCTGTCAACTGAAAAAGGAAAGTATGCATGCATTAGTCTGTAAGCAAAAACAATAGTCCAGGCTTAAAGAGTAGTCAGAGGTTGTGGGTTCAAACACCACACTTCCCAAATATTCATTACTGTGAACTTTTCATAAATATTGCAATGTAATGTAAAACCTGTAAACCAGTCACAACAATGTCCTGCTGTAAACTGTAATCAGTATAATTGGAACAAACACGCATATGTACAATACATGCACACATCAATGAGTGCTTGCTGCAACCTGTAGTATACTGTGCAACTGTTATGAGTTTAGTAGCGTTAGAAGTGAAAAAGTTATTTGCTAGGATTTGGTAGTGTTAAATATAAAGGTTACCGAATAGAGTCAAAGAATTGTATCAATGCATTATCTGTCACATATGAAGTTACTAATATACTCCCTTGTTTTCCTCTCACCCCAACCCTTATTTTCTCTTTTTTATTTATTTATTTATTTTGTTTTTGTGCCCCTACAGCACAGAGGGGTAGGCCTGGCCCCCAGGATTCACCTGGCACCAAGGCCCAGTACGTCTGTGCCAAAACCTGGTAGCTCACCTTCTGCTGCCTCTGTACTAGCTGGCCTTTCAGGTAGCTCTGCCCCAGAGGACAGGCCTGTGGTTCCCTCTGAGAGCAGTGGCAAAGGTTGTGGTTTTATCATCCAATAAAAACTGCCAGGGATGTTGTGTAGTTTTTTGCGCCACACTCTGGGTGCATGCCTATCCCAGATGGAGACACTGCTTGCCATCATTGTACTGAATAACACAATGAGATGCAGGCATCAGACACTGGGTTCAAATAGGGGTATAGGTAGTACTTTTACAAGACTGTTTGAAACATTTAAGTACATTTGCTTATATTATTGCTGTTTAGCATTGCTGCTCTTTGGTGCATGCTTTGCACCATCGGGCAATAATTATTTAAAGAAAAGAAATGGGAAAGACAGGAAAGTGGTGAAATGGGGAGCAAGCAGGAGGAAAAACAAAGTGAAAGGAGGAAAGGAATATGCAGGAAGGATGTAGGAAAGAACCATAGCTTTCCATTTCTTCAAATAATAAAATATGATGAAATAAGCAAAATATTAGCTGAATTTGGACTGTCACCTCCAGAGAGAGGGGTGAGCACAGCTCAATCATGTTGTATAGTCAATTGTACTAAAGTAAGTGTGTCAAGTAGACATGTGTGAACTGGAGAGCTATGTATGGGACTTTTTTTTTAGAGCGAGGAATGTTTGGGAAGGGACATAGGTATGTCTGGGAAAGGTAAGTTGGCAAGCTGAGGAAGTAGTTGCTGTGTTGATAGACAGGACATGAGACAAGACACAGGGATAGTAAAGGACATAAGAGGTGGGTGAACACCATGGTTTGGGTGAGGGTTGGGAAATCTATGTCCCATGGACATCCAGCTGGGTGATAGTGAGAATCAAATCCTCAACCACTGAACTGTCATCACTGTACTGTCACTGTGCTGCTGGCTGCAGTGACTGACATCTGCATCTCCTACATGTACTCTGTACCAGGATGCAGAGCATGCACTGCGTATGGCTGAGGAGTGTACCCATGATGTGTTGCACAATCCTCTGCACCATAACTGGCAATTCAGTATGGGTGATAAAGTCACCACCTCTGCCACTGCTCCTAAAGGGAGCAATAGGCCTATCCTCAGCAGAGGGGGTGCTGACAGGTTGTACCCCAGACATGCTGGGATGCAGTGCTGTAGCCGGTAGAATGAGGGTAGGAGGTTTACAGGGTCCTGTCTATCCTGCAGTGCTGTAGTGAAAAAAAAAAACACAAAATAACCAGGAAAAAAAAAAAAAAAAAAATATATATATATATATATATATATATATATATATATATATATTTTTTTTTAACAAAGAAAAACATAAATATGGAAAATAATAACAAGAAAAAAAGAGAAGAGAATGGGTGGGTTGAGAGAAAAAAACAGACAAATATTACTAACTTCATATGTGACATACAAAGCTTAATACAGTTATTCCACTCTATTCCATTTGACTTTAAACACTACCAACTCCAAACAACTTTCTTTATTACTTTGAAGACTACCCAGTTGATAAGAGATGCACACTATACTACAAATTGCAGTCAGCAATCATTCATGTTTGTATATATTGCACATATGCATGTTCCAGTTACACTGATTACACTTTCCAGCAGGGCATTCATGGCAGAAGTATAGCGATCTGAAGTGAACTTGCAATAATGATGAAAATCTAACAGCATTGTGTATTTGGGAAGTGTGGGTTTGGAACCCAAAACATCTGTCTACTGTAATACTGTACTTATATTTTGTCCTACAAACTAATGCATGCATACTTTCCTTTGTATACTTTAGAGATGTACGTTCACTGTTGTTGAAGAATATAAAACTGTTGCTTTGTGCTACAGCCTAAGGCATACCTACTTCCTTTTTCAGTTGAGCTATGCATACTCAATTTTATACAACAGTGTTACACACCAATGAAGTCTAACTTTTAAAACTACAATAATAATACTTTTCTGATGCATACATGCCATGTGCTTCTCACATCTTTGACAGCCTCACAGCATGGGACCTGACATTCAAGACCCAGTCAGAAGTAGCTGTGGAAAAAAACAAAAGAAAACTGAATGCCATTATGAATACCAGTTTTGACTATAATCAGTTTTTAACTCTTAAAATTACTCAATGCAATTCATACTTACACATCTGTGGGGTGCTCCCTGTTTGACATTCCCTGTCAACTGATCAAGAGTATCCCTCTTCCTTCTACATAGATCATCATAATGATGATGGCATTGCTCAGCAGTGTGGGACATACCAGTAGCACTGGTCAAAGACCTGGCCAAACTATTCCAAGCTTCATACTTGTACTGAAATCCTAAATAGTCCCTCTACAGCAACCATTGCCCATTCTCCTTAACTAGAATCCTACCAAATACTTTGGACTACTGAACACCCCAATGCTGCATTCAGAAGTGCACACCCTCCCCAACAACATCAGCTTTGCCTACTAAAGAACAGTCTCAATGTATAATGAGCATTTCCAACCAATTACACTTTAAATATCATGTTTTGCAACCAATTGCATGCATTGTGCTTCCTAAGAGTGTGCATTGTCTGGATTTTGCAACATTTGAAAATGTGCACTGCTTAGCATTGTGCAAACAGATGCACTGTAGCATACCATGTTTGCGCGATGATAAGCGATATGCAACAGTGGCAAATAATGCAATTTGCAAGGTTATTTGATATACTGGCACTTGTGTAACTCTGTTAATCAAATGGGATAGCAAAAATATACTTGCATAACATATTACACAGTATACCCACAGTCATACATTTCATAATACATGCACAATACATAGATAAATAAAAGAGGTACATAACTCAGACAATATTAGTGTTCCAGGCCTCATACATATAAATATTAATATCAGCTACAGTATGTCAACTGTTATAAGTGAGAGTAAACATAATGTTAAGTGGAACAACATTAAAAGTGTATGGAATTTGCTGTTTTCGAACCATGAGGACACTAGTCATACACTTACAGCTGTTGCCACAAGAAAGCTGAGAAAATACTTGTCTATGTTGCACTTCATTTCTATAATCTACAGTGTCACAATAGTAAAACAACAGTTTGCATACCCTGTACTAGAACCCTGGACCATATGCATTGTAGATGAACACCTAACACCTGCTGCCACATGATTACTTAGCTGATTTGCCCTTATCTTAATATTCATTGTTAATTTGCCACTGTTAACCGCAGTGCAACATCACTTAATTGGTTTGCGTGATGATTATTTGTATTAGTTAAATGCATCCAGTTTCTATTTTTGGCTATCTCAGCCATATCTGCTATATTTGTGGTTCAGTCAAGCAAACCAGATAAGCATAGCCAAACCCGTTTGCATGATGTGGTGCATCACGCAAATACAGGAAAAAAAATTAAAAAAATTATCAGAGCAAAAAATATGGACAAAGCCATAAATAATGGGGGGGGGGCACAGGCCCAAAAATATAGACAATGTTTAATTACTGCTCTTTCAAACTTAAAAAGTAGATAGAATGACAGGTTTTGCATTAGCATAAATTTACTGAAGGGTATGAAGTCTGACACTGTAATGTCTGTCATTATTTTCTGACTTTTATCTTCAGTGATTTGCCAATGATGTCATAGAAAACCAAACTTTTCTGAAAAATGGACAAGAATTATGAGGCAAAAATCTGGACATTTTGGAAAAATCTGTACAGTTGAGGGGTATGCAGTCATCCTTTTGTGGCCGGCAACCTTACACAGAAATAGTATCCATGTTTGTATAAGAGGTTTCATGGCCAACAACAGTGGTCGAAACCTTGGTTATGTGCAGCGCACCTCATTAA
Organism: Protopterus annectens; assembly: GCF_019279795.1. Classification (NCBI taxonomy): domain Eukaryota; kingdom Metazoa; phylum Chordata; order Ceratodontiformes; family Protopteridae; genus Protopterus; species Protopterus annectens. The sequence goes on along the minus strand of NC_056744.1, from coordinate 1,487,632,293 downwards.
TATGCATGGCACAATGATGCACATAGTGGAACTTTGTATACACAGTAACACTCTTGTAGGCTATGTCTGAACCCTGCTCGGAGTTTATTGAATCCTGGGATGGTCTTTTTCCACTGTATTATTTAAATTACCCAGTATCACCTGTTGCCAAGTAATGTCTTCATTAATAAGTTCCAACTTTTAATTTTGATTAAATAAAATTCCGTATTAGTTTTATCACTTTATAAGACCAGAAAATAGGAAGTATATCAACTTCTTCCTTTTCACAAATCTCACACAATGGATCTGTACCAAGATAACATTATGTTAATTTAGTAGAAGTTGTGTAGGCATTAAAATATACTTAGTAAATGTATACAATGGTTTTAAAACTCACTTTGAAATAAAAAAAAAGTTAGGAGAGTGGGAAACTACTTAGCTAATAATAATGGAGATTGTGTGATAATTATTTAGTGTTTTAACTGTATAATTTAGCAAAATTAAATTTTGTCTTGTTATGGTTGCATTTTCCTGTGATTATGCTTTGTTTTATGTAGGTTAGAGTTTTTATACAGAGGCTATTCATTTACTATTTTGTCATATATATTATTGTTATTATGATTATTCTAAAAAAACTTACTAAATAATTATGTTCAAAAACTGTGTGACTTGAACTATCCTCTCTTTCAGTCTAGTATGAATAGCTAGCAAATGACTGTTTTGTCCTCCACACTGCTCCATGGGTTTGTTATCAGGGCTTCGTTATACTTAGTTCTGTTTATAACATTTCTTCCCCCTCCCAAACCACAACCTGCAGTATTGCTACGACTCATAGCATTGCAATTCTGGCATTTCACTTTCGCTTCTGCCACACATCTACTTTATTTACTAACACTGAACTTATTACCTTTAAGCCACTCAGAGAGTTGTGAAGTAGAAGAAATACTACAGCAAGACTGCAGACCTTAAAACACACTAAATCTCTGCCTTTCTCATCTACTGAGAATGCTTTTACCCTCAGCCTAGTACTACATAACTCTACAAATAGCCAATAATGTGTAAAAGTGAGAATGCCACTTTCAAATACTATCAGTAAGGCTAACCTTCATTTTGGGAATCTGATGGTTTTGCAGTAGTTGCGGCCTTGGTAATAAATGATGCAAATGCATTCCAGACATGCTGCAGTACATCTTTGTTGCAATACCTGTAGAGAACATCTAGGTTGTCTGTAAAGAACCCAGCCATACCAAGCCTCAGAGTGGGCGTGAGTTACACTTGTGGATTCAAATTTATGGGCCATTGAAGTGGAACTGTTAAAACATTCACTCTAAGATATATCTAGCTTGTCCATGTGACCAAAAGTGGTTAGACTGTTTCTTTTCCATGCTGTAGTGTAACTGCCGAAGTCAATGTTCGAAGTTTCACTACTTCAAACAAGTGGACTCAGTGAGGTGGGGTTCGAAGTAGTGAAACTTCGAACACATTGACGGATCCCATATATATCTATATATATATATATATATATATATATGTATATATATATATATATATATATATATATATATATATACACACACACACACACACACACACTTATATCTATACCTATATATATATATATATATATATATATATATATATATATATATATACACACACACACACACACATATATATATATATATATATATATATATATATATATATATATATATATATATATATATCTGGGTCTACTTTTCTTTGTCGAAATTTCATTATTTTGAAAAAGAAAAATAGAGGACCACTTACGCGAAAGTGCATTTAAATGAAAGTGCAATTTCACGAAGATCAGTTCTATGAACCAATAAGAAAGGAAACAGGAAACACTGCGGCGCCGAAGGACACTTCAGTGGGGAAAAAGGAATTTACCTGTTTCTTCACTGTAGTGTGATCTTGGAGTTAGTATATTTAAGTAGCAGGGGTGTGGGGGGTGCAGACCCCCACAAGGGGGTGCAGGGGGGCTTGTAGCCCTGCAAAACACTGTTTTTTTGTGTTTCCTTTTTGTTTTTATCAGTTCATTGAACTGATATTCACGAAAGTGCACTTTCGTTTAAGTGCACTTTCGCGTAAGTGGTCCTCTACTTTTCTTTTTTGAAATAGTGCAATCTCGACAAAGAAAAGTAGATCCATATATATATATATATATATATATATATATATAGATATATATATATATATATATATATAGGGTCTATGTTGTATTATCGAAAATACGGCTCATAAAACCATACTTACAATAACTTACTTCCGTACTGAAATTCCACATTTCAATATTTCCAGATTCAGAAGTGAATCTATATATATATATATATATATATATATATATATATATATCTATATATATGGATCTTTATCATATGATAGAAACCTCATTTGACTGAAACCATAAGACTGAAATTTCAAAAGACTGAAAAGTCACTTGACTGAAACCCATAATACTGAATTTCAACATACTAAATTGTAAACTCGACCATATAAAACAAGACTAGGTGGGGGGCTGTGCCCCCCACACCCCCCCTAACTATATATGCTAACTCCAGGATTACACTATAGTGGGGAAAAGGGCATATACCTTTCACGTACCTTACAGTAGTCTACATGCTGCCACTACTATGCCCTTTTCCCCACTGTAGTGCAATCCTGGAGTTAGTATATATATATATATATATATATATATATAGTTGGGGGGGCTGGAGGCACAGCCCCCCACATTGGGGGGTGTGGGGTGCATAGCCCCCCACCTAGTCTGGTTTATATGGTCCAGTTTTAAATTTAGTATGTTGAAATTGAGTATTATGGGTTGCAGTCTTATGGGTTTCAGTCAAGTGACTTTTCAGTCTTTTGAAATTTTTTGAAATTTCAGTCTTATGGTCTCAGTCAAATGAGTTTAAGTCAAATGAGGTTTCTGTCATATGATAGGGATCTATATATATATATGGATCTACTTCAGATGAATGAAAACCCATATAATCGAATTAGAAATTGTTGAGATGACTTGCCCGAAACCACACAACAATGAAAGTTTAACATGATGAATGTTAGATAGTCGAAAATGAGTTACTTACATGTCGTACATTGCACCACTATATAAAAGAATGGTGATGTTGTATGTGCGTACCCTACTGGCCAGTTCTCACATGAATGTGGGAGTGCCATAGGTGTTTACCCCCTTTTTCAATGCAGTGCGATCTTGGAGTTGGTATATTTAATTTGCAGGAGGTATGGCGGGTGCAGGGGAGCACAGTCCCCCTGCAAAAACTTTAGAGATAACTATTTAAGGTTCGGGAATGTTGGGTGCTGGGAGTGATGTATTTTACAGGTTTAAATTGGTATTAAAGGTTCACCGATGTTTGTTGTTTTCATCTTATGTGGTTTTGTGCAAGTTATCGTGGCAATTTGCAAATTCGATTTTACAGGTTTTTCTTCATCTGAAGTAGACCCATATCTATGTCTATATCTAACTATATATATTTATATATATATATATATATATATATATATATATATATATATATATATATATATAAATATATATATATATATATATATATATATACATATATATATATATATATATATATATATATATATATATATATATGCATATATATATATGCATATATACATAAACACACACACACACACACACACACACACACACACAGACACACACACACACATATATATCATATATATATATATCTATATATATATATATATATATATATATATATATATATATATATATATGGAGAGAGAGAGATAAATCCATATTTATACATATATTGAGTACAGAGGTTAGCCTTTTCACCTCACAGCAAGAGGTTTCCCAGTTCGATTCTTGGCTGAGGTGCTTTCTGTGTGGAGTCTGTATGTCCTCCCTATGTTCATGTGTGTTTCCTTCCAGGTGCTCTAGTTGTGATCCATTTGGTCCATTTTCAGACCAGCCTAGTGAATATAACACATATAAACACTTAATATGCGTAGAAATAATATAAGACATAGAATGATGAGAACTGTTTAACATTTAACCTTTTAGAGAATAAATTATACAGTTCATACAAGGAACAAACAAAGTTTATCAAGTTTCACAAAACAGTGAAGTCAGGTAATTCAATCAAATACATGAAAAATTAAACTTAGTAGTACATTCTTAGTTTGGGCTTGTGTTGCTGTAAATATATGAAGAAAACATAGAACAATGGGCCATTTTGGTGTGGTTAAAAATACTATTTTGGAGAAACTACAAATAGCATTTACAAAATAACAATAGTGAAGAAAAAAGGAAAAGAGAGACAGAGAGAAAGTGGTATTTGATGTATGAATTTGAGGGAAGGGGTATTATGGTACAACTGTGTGGTACATTTGTGTAATGTATTTTAAAAAGATGACTTTGAATGGGACTTAGAAAATCAGAGGTTAAACAATATTTGGGGAAATGAAGCAAATGTACTTTTAATTCTTAGATTTTGTTTTTAATTGTAGTCTAATTTCAGCACAACTGAATTGTTTTTAGGGTGGAGGGAAGAGACTTTTGGGGCAATGAAAGGGAGGCTATGGTCAATAATAAATATTTCCCTGTGAGTTATAAGCAGTGAAGTGCCTTAGGGTGGGGGAAGAAATCTAAGCTGATAGCCTGAGGATCTGTTATAGGTAGCCATTTTAGAAGAAGAATATCTCCAGGCTTACCAGTTTGTAAAACAAGGGTGTACTAAATGAAATCTCTGCTTTATAGGTAGCCATTGTACTTTGGCTACAGTAGGTTAGTGGTGTTCTCCTTTGGGGCACCGTGTATTAAATCTGCTGATAGCATTGCTAATTTTTTTGTTGGGTTAAAAGGTGGTTCTTTGCTGCTGAAACAAAGATAGGTTAGCTGTATTCTAGCTATGATAAAATGTTTCCTTTCCTAATTGCATCTGCTTTCTGTTGAGAGAAAGTGAAAAATGTTTTGCTGACTAAGGAGTATGTTAAGTTTGCCCTTGTTGTATTAATGTGATGCTGAAAATCTAATTATTAAAAGACAACCACCTAGATACCAGAAATGGATTGCAACCCCTAGTTTACCATGGGCATTATATAGTATATACCAGTCAGGGGGTGCTAATCTGAACTTTTTGTGGATTCTAAATATCATAGCTTCTGCTTTCTTTGTGTTTAATAGCAAGTGCATTTTCCCCGATATAAAGAAAAGACACAGAAGCAAAATGCCTGAGATGAATTACACACAGCAAGTTAGCAAATCTTTTCAGTCTTCAGTAAGATACTACAGCTTTACCAGATAAATTTCATTGGCATATTTTTCAGCTGCACTTGATGCAATCCACCTGCATCAAACTAAGCTTTGCCTTTATTGTTCCTACTGTTTTTGTTTATTTGCCTCCTTTTGCAGGTTTGTAGCCTTTATTCTCTTGAATGTGCTTGTTCTTTATCTGTGCATTTTCCCTAATCACAGCAAACAATAATTGATTTCCTTTATTACAGGTGCAGTTACATTTTTTACATTTTTGTAGCAACCTATGCATCCAACTCATTCAAGCCTATAGTGCCTTTTTATGCTTCCACTTAAAACCCATAGCTCCTTATGGCATCCAGACCTTTTCTGGGTTTGCTTCTTTAAGTAAGCTACTTACCAGCTAATACTAGGTAATGTTAGAAAGAACAAGGGGTAATTTGCAAAATGCCATGAATATTGTTAATCCAAGCTGTTTTGTAGCAGAGAAATTAATCAACATTTGCCACTTACTATTCATATTTTCATATTTATGCTCATATTTTTATAGCTCAGAGACCTAGATGCTATTGAGAGGTATTTTGCGAAATGCCATGGTGAAAGGAAAGTTCACTGTCAGTATCATTTTATATCACACCACACTGAAGATACTACCAGCTGTTTGTTGGTACTTATGAAAATAAGCAATTTTTCCGTACATACTTAATACTTCAAAAAAAACTAGTGACTTACAATCATTACATGGCATCAGGTGAAACCTTAAATGTTGTTGAAATAAACTGTTGTTGATATGCGCATGTTGCACATCTGTTTTTAAAACCCTTTATTAAATTATCACTTAAGGCATAGACAAACATTAAGAGAAAAGAAAACAAATCCATATTAAGATTTTTCATTTAAATATAGTACACATTTCATCCTTCTTTGCAATTATTATTAGTCTAGAATTACATAAATTGTTGAATTCCTGCCTTTCCTTAAACCTCACTCCTCCTCATGAACATTATTCTGCATATACTTTTCCCACAATTTCCATCTATTTCTATGTAATTTGCTCCTCTCTATCTAAAGATCATTCTTTCAGTTCTATTATCTCTTTTATAATATTCAATAATTCCAATACAGTTGGTTTATATTTTGATTTCCATTTCTAGTAATTGCTCTTTTAGCAGCCAACAGAACTAAAACTTAACAAGGCCTTACTAGGTCTAGACAATTCAGATCCTGTGTCCCAGCTCAAAATAATAATTATCTTCATTTCAGCCATTTGCTCACCCAATACTTCTGACAGAGTACTCTGAAGGGAATTTTTAAAATCTGTCAACTCATTACACTCCCAAAACTTATGTCCCCAGTTACCCCTTTCTTCTGCATCACACCTCCAAGATTTCCAATCTACCTGAGGAAAACTTATTTGAAGTCTGCTTGGGGTATGAAGTACCTATGCAAATACATCCAAGCAAAGATCTTAAACACATTTGACGTTGTTTCAGTAGAGGGAGCTGTACATATGTCCTGCCATTGTTCTCTTGTTCTCTTGTAAATTGCTTTTCCAGTGTCTCTTCCCAATCTTTAATAGCCTCCTCTGGTTGAATCTTATAATTGTCATGCAATATTTTATATGCCTTACTAATTGTTTTTTTACCAATAGCTTCTTTTCTAGATTCATCTAAAAACTCTACCAGAGCATGTCTTTCAGTTAAGATACCCTATCCCCATTCTGTTTGTCTTTACCCTGATGTCAAACCCTGGTAGGGAAGGGAGACTGTAGCCTGCAGTCCAAACTTCTTCTTGGCCTCATCCCACTGTATTACCTTTCCCTCTCTATTTGATTTCTTAACCAGTTTTCTCCAGTAAATTCCAGCCCCTTTTTTACTACTTTGTACCCCTACTTGCAGTAATATATACTGGCAGAATATCCTTTCTCCAGTCTCATATTGGCTTAGTTCTTAGAACACTTTCTGCTACTTTATGAATATAATATACTGTATGGTTATTATTCTCCATAAGGATCTGCATCCAAAGTGCCACACTCTTTATTTCTTGACCTCCCCTCCAGCTTCCTCATCATCCCTTAACATTTTGAATTATACCCTTCTGCTTATGCTATATATATATATATATATATATATATATATATATATATATATAAGCTTTAGTTAGGTCATCCTAAACCACCTTTTTCTGTTGGAAGGATCAGCTTATTCCACTTAACTCTTTCTATCTTCCACTCCCAGATAAATTCCTTCAACTCTTTTTTTTTGTTATTATTTATTTATTTATTTATTTACATTTGTTGACCGGGAGTGTCCAACTGGACGTAGGTCCATTTTCAGCGGAGGCCTGGGGAGAAAAGCTCCACAGTTAAAATAAACAGACAGTAGTTACATTGGGTTACACAGCGATTAACAATTTAACATAGCAATTACTTACAACATATTTACAGATGAAGAGCATAGTACATCAGTAGACAACTAGAATCTTTATCTGTGAAGTACATAACAGACATTAACAAATGTTACAATAAGTAGTTCCTGCTGTATAATAAGTACTAGGCTTATGAGCATCTGAGCTTGCTATAATCGAGGTAGTTAGTGGAGTGGAAAGAAAGGTAGTGGTTGGATGGGGTGGGTGATATTAAGAGTGGGAGTTGCAAGGGCATAGCCAGCGTGTTTTTAGGTGCGCTTTTAGTAAAGGTTTGAAGTGGGTGGGAGGGAGTTCCATAATTTGGCTATGGTGCAAGAGAATTATCCACAACTTCATCTCTGGCTGATAAAAATATGCCTGACCCATACATAAAACTAAAGAGACTAAAAACATTTTCACTGTTTGTATCTTACTATCCAAATCTGTAATAGTGAGCTTCCAGTTTCTCAGATTTTGTGTCATCTTGTGTTCAGTCTCTTCTCATATATCTGTAGCTGGAATAACAGAAACCTTTTAGTCCATACTCCTAAATACTTCATCTTATCATGTCCCCATAAATGTGGGTATTGCTGAACTGATTCATTTTTGGGTACATTCATAGGTTCATAGGTGTGTACTAGGCTAATGGCCCTGGACCCTTTACGAGCTTAGCCCAAAATAATTGCCCAGGCATCATGCCACCCGATGTTAGTTCACAATTCCCATATCCAGTAAGGCAACTGGAGTGATCCCTGGGGTGAACTTTCTGTTACCCATCCACTTGTCAAGATTTCTCTTGAAGAGGGCCAGTGAGGTGCTCTGCTTGACATGAATAGGAAGCTTATTCCAGAGTATGAGCAGTCTTTGTATATATTTGTCTTTATAGCTATAGCCTTTCCTTTTATCTTCATTAATTTTTATATCCCAAAAAGATTTGAAACTGTTTCAAAATGTTCCCCAACACTGATATGCCCTTTTCTGGGTTTATCAGATACAAAACAATATCATCTGCTAATAAAGTCAACTTTTCTTGATTATGCTTGTTTTTCTGAGCTTCTTATTTTCTTTGCCAGTGGCTCTAAATTTAAAGCAAATAACAAAGGGAAAAGAGGACACCCCTGCCTGGTTCCTCTCTTCAAATACTACTTTTCAGACAGGATCCCTCCCACTCTAATTCTTGAATCCCATCCTTCATGTATCCTACTAATTAGCCTTATTATTATATCAAGATATGTAAATGCTTCAATTGCCCTGCTTATAAAATCCCCAGCTTTACTCTATTGAATACTTTCTCTGAATCAAGACCCACTAATAACCATAGTATTTTCTTACATTCTGATTTCCTCTGTATCATCATTGTTCTATTAATGTGGCTTTTCCTCCACAGATCCATGTTGATCTATGTTTAACCATTTTGGCAACACTTTTTGCATTATTTAGCTAGTATTGACATACAGTACACACTTCATAATCATGTTGCAAAATGTATTGGGTCTGATGGGTTTTTACCATCTTTAGATAATGCAAACACCACACCACAGCTTTCTTCCAAGATATTGGTGCATCCCCTCCTCTTAAAATACAAAATCATCCAAATCTTTATTATTCCCTTCCTAACTTCCAAACTTCCACAGGAATATCATGTGTTCCTGGGGAATTTCTCAAAGATTGCTTATACATCACCCTTTTTATCTCCTCTCCTGCTATCTTAACTCTTAAGTGAAGAGTGTCTTCTACCTCTAACGTTGCCATAATTTAGTCTTCCAAAATATTTCCATTTGTGCTCTTTCTTTATCTCCACATTCCTCTGCTTTTTACAAGTGTTCATACAATTTCTGAATTATCTCTAATATGTGTATATGATCTCTGATTATTTTTCTTGTTATAAGCTCCCTAAATTTGGCAATAAGCCTTTCTACTTTCTATGTCTAAATCTTTCTGCTAAAAGATTTTGTGGTCTGCAGTTACTATCAAAATATAATTGATCAATGGTAATCTTTCTGTGTGCACATACGTTATCTAGATACTCTTTTATTTTATCATTAGCACTCTGCATTTGTACCTATTCTTGTTCTGTTTGATTCCCCGTATTCTGCAATACTTTAACCTTTTTCAGCCCCTCTAAGTAACTCTTATTACTTCTTAACCATATCTCCTTCTCTTTTTCTTTTATTTGTACTCTATTTTAAACTCCAGTTTCATTTTAGCCATTCATTAGCTATAACTATGAAGATGTTTCTATCTTCTTTGATAGTTGTCAGATCATTTCCACTACCCATTCCTTAAATTTCTCTATTTTAGCATGTAGGTGGGAAAGCACTAGTATCTTATTTTTACTTTATTACCGTGCATTGTTAATTTGTTTTTATCAGTGCATGACCTGAAATAGTTATTGGATGTGTGTTGAAGCTTTCAATTAAATGTGCATGCTCTTGTGAAATATAATTTCTATCTAGTCTAGACAAGTTATTGTACCTTGTGGAATAATATGTTAATTCTGTTCATGTTCCTCCTACTGAATTCATATCTTCCATACCAAATATGTTCATAAAGTTCTTCAGAAATCTATACTTTTTATATTCTCCCTTCTATATCCCCCTGATATATCCTCACTATTGCAAATAAAGTTCCAGTCCCCACCTATAAGTTACATTTCCTACTGGAAGCTGATTACTTCTCCCAAAAATGTTCTTAAGCTCAATAATATCAGTTTTTGGTGCTTTGGTGGAATTTAAATGTATGCCAGCATAATCATCCTCCCTTGCTAATAGCCCCTTATTACCGCAAATTTACCATTATTGTCTTTTTTCTTGTTCTATCACTACCCGTCTAGCAATTAGTATACTCTATTTAACTTTGTCCCTCATATTTTGCTGAGTATCTTTCCTGAAATCTCTTCTTTGTCAAATTCACATGCTTCTTTCTTTTAAAATATACCTCCTGCAGCATTGCTATTTGCACGCTAGATTTCTGAATAAAATTAAATGCTGTGTCCTTTTTGTCTCTACCTGTAGGGCTATTTATGTTCCAAGATAATATGGATAACAGCCATTATGAAAAAGGTAGTATTCCATCAATTTTTCATCTCAGTTTTTTAATGTATATTTCCAACTTTCATGTTACATGCACACAATAATGTTTGATCTTTCATACACTTGTTTCTTCTCATCTTCATTTGATCCTGTGTCACATTTTAAGACTTTTTATTTTAATGAAAATTCTCAGACAAATGAAAAAAAAAATATATATATATTCAGAAACAAAATATCTTCTATTAACTTAGAACAAACACACAAAGCTATGTATATCAACAGCTGCACCCACAGGTGTTAACCTAAAATTAAGGCTAACCATGCTAAAGAGCATGCTGCAGCCTGTGTTGTCTTTTACACTGATTACTTTCTGTTCTTTTCTTATCTCTATTCCCCTGCACTGTTGTGAAGAACAGCTTGTATGATTTAAGAAAGCATTACCTTTTAGACCCACAATGAAGGCCACAAGCTATATTTAAATAAAACAAAATGTTCACAATTCTATTAAATGCATTAAGGTATTAAGGCTGCTAGAGGAGGAGGAGCTATCTCTTTCTTCACTTCCCATAATTTCAAACTTTATTTTCACTGAACTGCTTGCCAGTGTACTTTTACATTTTACATTTCCTTCAGCAAAGAATGCTCTGAACTCTCAAGATTAATTTCTTGCACCTGCAGTTAGCTTGTCTCCATGTAAAAGTAGTCAGCATTGAATCTTTTTAAATTTCATTCAGCACTCAGAACAGAATGTACAACTGCCTTCAGCTGCTGACTTCTTGACTCCAACTGAACATTTGCTAAGGTGGAAAAACAAGTTACTATCTCTGCAGATATAAGAAATGTAAGGCTTTCATCATTTTGTCTTATTTTTTCAGGTTCACTTGCTTATAAAACCACTTTATTTTTTTAGTTTAGTTTATAGCCTAAGCCAAGGGTGTTAATCTTGACATTCACCAAGAAAATATCTTAATTCTACATATAATATAATAAATGCATTTGTACACCCCAGCCCCAACCTAACAGCCCAAGATTACAACATATTAACATTGAACTTGCTTTAGTCATTTTCTTCTCTTGTTATACTGTAAAGCCTATATTTCTTACAACTAACAAAGTACTTGTTTACTCTAATATCATTAACACACACACAGCAGTCACTGAAAAAACTCCCCCCACATTTAAAATATCCTTGACTACACACTACATAAAACTGATTTCCTATATATAACATGCAGTTTATATCATAAAATGTTTTATACAAACTCTAATAAAAACACTTGTTTTTATTACTATTACTTTTCCCTTTTAGTGTTCTTCTAAACATTAATTATATAAAGTGGGGTATATACTTTACAGTTCACCCACAACTTTTAACAAGGTCAGCAAAAGCCCAGTCTACTTTTTCTTGCAAAGTCATATTTCACAAATGTGATTGATGCTTTATATTCTCCTATTTATTAATTAAATTTAATGCTGCTGGTCTTCTTCACATTCATCTCCATCTACCAACACCAGACTCTGGCTCAAGTCCAAGGTACTCATGATTCCTTTAGTTAGCACATGTGCTTTTTTCTGTGTCTCAATCATTTTTCTGTGGAACATTAGAAAAGGCTTTACTGGTAAAATGTTTTTATGAGCTTTATGGTTAGAAGAATGAGAAGCACTGTCCCCTTCTGTTTCCTCACTCAACTTTTGTTAGATAAACTTTTTTATTTTCTCCTTAACCTGTTCTGCATAAAAAATGTCTTGATCCTCCAGAAAAAAATATTTTGAAGATAGCTGGATAAAACAGCCTGAACCTCACACCTGCCTTTTGACATTCCCTGATTGCTGGTATTAATGTGCTTCTCTTCTGCATGGTGTACTGTGAATAATCATTTTCCACAAACACTCTTCTTTCTCCAGTTTTTAATACTTTTCCTTTTTGTCACAGTTTTGTAAGGATCAACTCTTTCTGCTACTATGATTGTGTTTTTACTAATACAGATCTTGTCTGCTTTCTCATGGCCAGGTTTGGGGCATACACTCGATTTGCCCTTTCAGCTAACAAATCCTGCTGTTAAATCCAAGTCCAGTTAATTATTTGTGCTTTCATAAAATTAATGCAATCTGTTCTGCCCAGTTTCTCTGGTACTGCAGAAAAAAACAGAGTTCATTTGAATAGCTAAAGTGTATTTTATTCTGCTACACTTTTAATATTTGAGTTGATATACTCCTTCACTGTTTCATTTATTTTAATCACCTCTGAGTATATTTATTTTATTTTTCCTCTAAATTACTGGAAGCCATCATTTGTACCAAAGCTGAAGCTTGACCTGCTTTTTGATAAACAGCTGCAGGATCCTTCACAGGCAATGTTTTCTCTTCCTCCTTTCTGGTTGATCTTCTTTCAGGTTCTCTAAATTTCTTCTGTACTGTCATCCAGGCAATGTGCTTTCTAACCATTAACTGAATTTTAGTCAAGCTAACACTGTCATTGGCTCTTCTTTCTCAGTTTCTTTTTTCACACTAGGAGAGTTGAGATTAAGCTGTTGATTAGTGTGCAGCCATCTTGGAAATCTTCACAAATTGTACATCTTGGGAGATAATCAGTATTATTTGTGTGACTAATTATAAAAGTAAGCATATGTTTTCATATTTCTGTAAATATCTGAAAACAAACATGCATTCAGAGAGGAATTTCTTGCAGTTGTGTGAAAGCTTGTATCTGTTTAACAAAAGTATTCCAACAATGAATGTCTAGGTTGTCCAAGATATGACAATTTGTTTCTGAAATTTTAGCAAAAAATATAATTCTGGGTTTGCTTGTATTACAATATATTGTCATATTTATGGAAAGGCTATGAATGCACTGACTAATATTGCTTTAAAGATTAATTCTTACTGATTGCATTGCTAGTTTTACAGTTTTTCTAGCTTTTATCATTCACAAACTATTTACATTTGCTTAAATTATTCTTTTTAAGTTAATATTTCGGAAAATGCTCTGAAATGCAAGGATGTTTGTAACAGCCTAGAGGTGTGAAATTCCATACCACATAGGTGTTAATGAGTTAAAATGTAGTGTAGTTGTCCTTTTGCATTTCAATTCCTGCAGCTAATCTCAGTTCTCCTTATCCATATTACCTAACTATTCTGTTTGTCTATAAGAGTCTTGTTTACCACTCTTTTCTCTCTTTCATTTATGTCCTCCAGTGTGGTGTCCCCAGTTTCCACTAGAGATCACCACTGGGAGCATTCATGTAACTGCCAGTCCTCCAGTGCAGATAAACCCATCCCTTTCTTACTACTCTGTCAGTCACCTAGGTCACTAATTGGACCCAGTTTGGCTTGTTTGTAGTCAGGCCTCTATCCTTCTGAGCTACTGAAGTGGCATATTTATGAACGTATGGTGACCATCACTATTAAAGACAATTAGAAAGCCGTATTTAAGTATATTAGTAAACTCAAATGTAGTACAGATTACTAATATGACTTTGAAGCCACTGCTAATATCCTCACTGACATGTTCAGTTTATATTTCACTCTGCCTACTCTACCCACAGTAACCCACACCCCCCTTTAAATCAACCTGCCCCAAATAATTTTGGATGAGGTCCTTTCTGCACTGTCTAAAACTGAGTTCAGTAGTTCTATGAGGCCTGGTAATGTGGGTTGTGTGTTAAAAATTGCTGAGCACACTTTAGCCCACCCCCTCCTTAACAACCTATACCTTTCCATAGATTATGCCCGGGATAGGGAATAGCCATTGACTTACATCTACATAAGGGTGGCCTCACAACTGACCTTTAGACCTACTAGTCTGACAAGTATCATTTACAAAGTGATGAATATATTATTGAGCTAGTTAGGAATGACATAAGAGACATTCATTCACTTGGCCCTAACCAGTTCAGATTTGTAAAATGGTACTTTGTCTGCTCAGCTTAGCCGATATCTCTGATGAATTCATGAAGTGTCTTGATATGGGCCAGACTGTACTGTTTACATCAATCTGGCCAAGGCCTTTGATACCATCCTGCTTGCAGGTCGTATTGATAAACTCTCCCAACTCACTCAATTTAGTAGCATCCACTTCATAGTCCATTGAATAGTTAACTGGTTTACTGATAGGATTTCAATTGTTATGATTGGGGTTATGTCATCTGGTCAGACGTATTTCTAAAGCTGTGACCTCAAAGCTTTATTCTGGACCTCCTATCTGGTATTTATGTTTCTAGTGTGAAAGCAGAAGTCAAAGGTATGTGACTAACAACTACTGTAAAGTGGGAGCAGTTTCAAAGCATATATTCTGACAAGGACTACTTCTGACCATTGTTTGGTGCATCAATAATAGAATCAGTCTTAACACCAACAAATGCAGTATTATGTTCAGGAGGTCTTGTGCCTGCTCCTAATACCATGTTAATAAAAAACCCTCAAAACAGACACAGTAATCATGAGCATTTGTTGGATCACTGTGTCTCAGCTGTGATTAGAACCCATTCTACATAGCACAACTTATCTTTTGGGCTATCTCTTATAGGTCCAAAGAAGTCATAGTTCAACTTTACTTACCATTACTTGACTTATAGTTGAATATTATGTCTCACTTGCCATTTACCTCTCTAAACATCTAGACCAACTTAGAGTACATTAGATATTCCTTACCAAGGAAATCATAGTCTAAGTAATATGAATCGTTTTGCATAGTTAAAAATCTTCTCTGTATGCTCTGTCTCACACTGGCTGCTGTAGGAATATCCTTGCTTAGCTTTCCTGAGGAATTAAAGATCCCATACATTTCTGCCTCCTTCACCTGCACCTTACCAGTGACACAGATAACACCAACTCTAGTTATCTAAATATTTACTTCCACCTTAACAATATCTGCTGGTATGATATGTGCATAACCCTATGCATCCCTTACCTTTGGGACAAACTCCCTTTGCACATCAGGCAGAGTTGCCTTCAAAGTAAGATTCACCAAATAGAAGGGAAACATTAAATTCATATCTGGAGTAATTGAGAAAAGTCTGCTAACTAGGGAAACCTAACAGACATTAGATTACCTTTGAGTGATATGGTAAAGATTTTCAATGGGGTTACTCAGATAGTAAGTTTAGTATCATACCATGAAGTTCTAATAAGCCACTTACATTGGGAATTCAGAGGCAAATTTAGGACTTTGCAGAAACTGATTTTCAGCTATAGTGGCTCCTTCATTGTGGCATCCATTTTGTTTCCTTAGCCAGTGCCCTTGTTTCTGTAGGTACTAATAGTAGATACTTAATAGTATTAAGGAAAGTTGATCTCTGTATAGCTGCATCTAACTTAGCAGCAAACGAGTAAGTAGGAACAAGTAGCTATATTTCTTCACCTTGCTGGATGATCATGCTCTAAAATAGTTAGGATCACAAGTACTAAGCAATTAATCTACAAATTCATTACAAGCCTTGCCAATAGCCCATATTCAAATATTCCCTCCAGTCTCAAGAAGGGAAACACATGATAAACTGCTGAATAATTTGATGATGCCCATCCAAATATCTAGAAGATGGCAAGAGTGTTACTCTATTTGACATGTAATAGAAGGTTGTTCCAGATATGGGGCTATGGTAGAATACCAGTCTATCACAACAGTGTGTCTTTTCTGTTGATGTATGTTTACTTCCTCTTTTCAGACATTAGAGGAACCATGTGTTCTGCAATGTGGTAGAGGATCAATGGGAGTTGGATTAGTCATGGCTTGAGAAGCTTGACACAGATCACCATGTAGGAATCCATAAGAGACTGACTACAGAGAGATGTCTGACAGTCTGACTGGGTAACTGAGATTCTTGAGACCATTACCCTTTTAAGCTTGGAATCTCTGAGGTCTCACATGTTACATTATACATTTTGACAAATACAAGCCAAAAAGGGTATTCTATTCAAAAATGGGTCTGATGAGAGATAAGTAAAAAGAAATTAAGACTTACTTGGATTTAGATGAGATACCTTTGGAAATTAGACCAGATGAAAGGTTTTCCAAGCTATTTCTCCACCCAAGACTGGACTAGACAGTCAAGAGGAGAAGGTTAACACCTGCACCACACCACACTCAACACACAGTCCTTCAAAACCCACACATAGAAACACAAAGCACCCACCCACATTCATGGAGGCTCTCAATAAAAATCTGCCCAAGCAACAGAGACCTCCCAAGCTGAAATGCAGACAACCACCACCACCTAACACTACTCAAATGACACATAGCCCACAAAATCAGTGTGCCACTCAACCTCAGGCCATAAGGCAAAACAATGTACCTAACACACTAGTCATAGGTGACTCTATAGTCAGGCACACTGATGTCCCACTCACCAGGCTAAACAAGGAGAAAGTTGCTGTCAGCTGCCTGTCGGGTGCCAGGATCCGCCACATAATGCATGCACTCACGTCACTCCACAACAAGTACAAATATGACTCTGTCATTGTCCATGTTGGTGTGAATGACCTGAGACGTACCTCCCTCTGCTACCTGAAAAGAGACATGGAGGAGCTCTTGGATCTTGTAGCCAAGGCAGATATGACCCTAGCCCTGAGTAGCATCCTGCCATTGCCCAGAATGATACCATAGTACAAGGACAAAATGATTGACTTCAACACTTGGCTAAGCTTCTGGTGTCATTCTAAGGGGATCCAATATCTGTCTGTCTGGGATGACATGGTCGACAGACCATGATGCTTTGCCAGAGATAGCCTGCACCTGTCGCCCTAGGATTCCGGATACTGGCTAAGGCTCTTGCCACCCCTATAGTGCCTTTTTTTAGGCAAGGTTCAAATGCTAAATTCACCACCATAACAGGTACAAGCAAGCAAACTCTGAGGGTAATGCTACTCAGTGCTAGAAGTCTAAACCTCAAAATGCACTGACTTGAGGCACTCCTTAAAATGGAGAACATTAACATCTGTGCAGTGACAGAGACCTGGTTCAAGGCTCCAGAGAGCACCCCTACATTACCAGGCTATAATTCATACCACATCTTTCGGCCACCCAACCTGGATTGAAACACTAAAGGTGGAGGCGTCCATATTCATTAAGGATATCCACACCTCCAGGCTAGTTGCTCAACATAATGCATCCGAAATTATTCAAGTGCAACTGACACTGGACAAGACTGCAATCCAGGTTGTAGCTTGTTACAGATCCCCCACCATGCCTCAGAATTCCCACTCTTCATTTCTTAAGATACTGGAAAATATTAAGGTACAACCCAATACCTTAATTATGGGTGATTTCAACTACCCCACCATCAACTGGGAAAACTACTCATGTACCAACTCATTTGCTCAACGTTTTCTGGAATTCATAAATTGCAACACCTTGGATCAGCTTGTCCACACCCCCACCAGGGCAGCAATATCCTGGACCTGGCCATTACCAATATGGGTAACCGGTGTTCCACCACAAAAAGTAGATGAGCCAGTGGTAAAGTGGAGAATACAAACCAAGCAGTTAAAGCAGAAAAAATATAATACTCCACACCGTCAAACACTTTTAATAAAATGAATAAGCTTTCAAATGCAAATTAATCCTTCTTCAGTGTCTTACAGAAAATAGCCATTAAAAACAGTATTTTTAAATACCATTCAAACAAACCACATGACACAGCAACCTATTAGCAAAATCAATTAAGAGCAGCAATTAGACTTTTAAAAGAATAGCAGCAGTCAAAAGCATACATATGATACACAGGTTTTAAAGTGACTTGTTTATTAAGACCTGGAATACTAACTAACTCTCTGGCTAAGCATATTAATGAAACTGATGACATACATCAATTTAGCTTTAGAGTGATACATGCAGTATATCCAAATGTTAGATGAGGGGGGACTTAATAAATAATGTTGACATGAAAGAATATGAGTGGATTATTCGTCTGGAAGCAGATAAACATCCAGGTCTTAATAAACAAGTCACTTAGAAACTTGTCCTGAAGTGTAAACAACAAAAAATAAAGAAAAAGTGACTGCGTATCATATGTATACTTTTGACTGCTGCTATGCTTTTAAAAGTCTAATTGCTACTCTTAATTGATTTTGATGATAGGTTGCTGTGTCACGTGGTTTGTTTGAATGGTATTTAAAAATGCTGTTTTATGGCTGTTTTATGTAAGACACTGAAGAAGGATAATTTGTATCTGAAAGCTTTGTCGTTTTATTAAAAGTGTTTGACAGTGTGGAGTATTATATTTTTTCTGCTTTAACCGGTGTTCCACACCAGAGGTCAAATCTTCTCTGGTCAGATCCGACCCAAGCTAATCACCCTAGACATCCATATCCCACCCTCACCCCCCCATTAAGGAAACCACTGTCAAAAACTACACCAAAGTCAACTTCATGCTTCTTAAGACAGAAGTGGCAAACTTCACTACACCCATGCAGACGGAAAATAAAGGTACGCATGCTGAATCTTACACAAATGCACTGTATAAGCACATACACGAGTGCATGGATCGTGCCATCCCCAACAGAACCAAGACGCTCTCCTCCAAAAAAAGGAAGCCAATCTGGTGGTCCCCTGCCATAAACAAACTCTACAACAGAAGGAAGAAGTTGTTGCAAAAAAGTGTAAAATCCCAAGATTGGAGGAACCTCAGCCTCAGCAAGAAGCTGAGATCCCTCATAAAATCCTCCAAAGCCAGTTATGAAAATAAAATCACCACTGATTCCAAAGACAACCACAAAGCATTCTACAGCTATGTCAAGAATTTCAATGGCAACACTCAGATCTGCTCTGAGCTACAGCACAATTGCACTAAATATACAGAACCAACTGATATTGCCAACATCCTAGCAGATAGGTTCAGGGACAACTTTACCCCCCTCTCACCCTCCAAAGGGCCCATCTTAATACAGGAAGAATGCAAAGCCCCTGTAATCACAGATGAACAAGTAAAGACCACACTCCCCAAAGCCAAGAACACAGCATCCATGGGACCAGACAACATCCCAGGCTGCATACTGCACAAACTACAGAATGAACTGGCACCCCACCTAAGTACCATGTTCAATCATAGCCTCACCTCAGGCTATGTGCCTACTGAATAGCACACAGTGATGGTTATCCCACTCCACAAAGGGGGTGCCACCACGGAGCCCGGAAACTACCACCACATTAGCCTGATGAGCCTGGTCTGCAAGGCCATGGAATGTATCATCTTGGAGGTTATAAACAAAGACATAGGTAACCTCCAAACCCTGGACCCCACTCAGTTTGGATTTGTAAAAGGTAGATCATGCCTACTAAACCTGATTGACTTGTTTGAAGCAGTCACTAGAGCCGTAGATGAGGGCAAGGTTGTGCACACAACCTATCTTGACCTCGCCAAAGCTTTCAGTACCATCCCCCACTCTGGAATTATAGATAAACTCACTAAACTAGGCATAAATCCGTATGTCACAAGATAGGTGGCCAAATGGCTCACTGACAGAACCCACACAGTAAAAGTAGTTGACTCCAAGTCCGACTTCAGACCAGTGATGAGTGGAGTACCACAGGGTTCGGTCCTGGGTCCTCTTTTGTTCGGCATCTACTTCTCTGAAGTGCAGGCCAACACAGAAGGTCTTTGTCTAACAAAGTTCACAGATAACTGCAAACTGGGAGCCATAGTAGAATCACCTAATGATGCAGATATTCTACAAAAGGGCCTCACAGAGATAGATGCTTGGTGTCAAAGTCATGGCCTCAAGCTCAATGCCAAGAAGTAAAATTGTCACCCCCTTTTGGAAAAAACTCGGTACCCATGAACTACCACATAGGCAATAGCTAACTAAACACTGAAAGTGTGATACGAGACCTTGGGACACAGGTGGACATTAGTCTCTCCTTTGATAACCACATTGCCACAGTAGTCAAGAAATCCTTCTGCATGGCATACCTCATTTTAAAAGGGTTCTCCTCTAGTAAGAAGGAGGTCATTGTTCCTCTCTACTCATCCCTCATCAGACCCATTATAGAGTACAATGGCCCGTTTGGCATGTATCTCACAAGACACCTACAACAACTGGAAAGGCCACAAAAATACCTCACTAAGAGGATTACTGAACTCAAACATGCCAAACACAGACCGTCTCAAAAAACACCAGATCTAATCCGTCACATATCGTCTACTCAGAGGCGATCTCTGCCTAACATACAAAGCTATGTCAAACCCAGAGCTGTTGGACATGCTACACTTAAAGAAATCCCAATGTCTCCAAACCAAATGCTCCAAGGACCTAAACCTTGTTACCCCAATAAACAGAACATGCTGGAGGGATAGACTGCTGCCCCAGAGACTTCCCATACTCTAGAACAAACTACCCATTCATGTCAAGCAAAGCTCCTCATTGGTCCTCTTTAAGAAAAATCTTGACGACTGGATGGGGAATAGAAAATTCACCCCGGGGATCACTTCTGTGGCACTGCTTGACAGGGGCACAGGAAAATAATTTCCTTGGGTGGCGAAAGCCAGGAAAGCTTTTTGACTATGCTTATATAGGCCCCAAGGCCAATATTCTAGTACCTGCCTATGAACCTATGAACCTACTATGGAGACATGATGATCAAACAATAAGGTATTATCATCAAGGGGGCCTAAATCTGTTACAACAGGGCCCAACTGGAAAGATGTGTCACCTACTGTATATGGCATTATGTGGGAATGTTTAGTTTGAGGCTGTTGTGCTTGCACTGGTTATTACACAATCTAGTCCACATTGGGGCAGGTGTGAGTCAGGGAAGGAATAAATAACCAAACCCAATTTAGAATAGTATTTTGCAAACTTAAATAACATGAAGGTCTGGGAAATAGATACTGACTGGGTGAATGTCTAGCACTGTGTCTTGTAGTCCACAACTTGCTTTCATTAGTGGCTTCTGTGACTCTTACCACATAGGTTATGCCAGAGAAAACAGCTATATATCACAAAACATATTGATTTATATTCAGATTTACAAGTCTGCCAATAAGGGTCTATATGACTACACTGAAAGATCAGAACAGTGAATGTATGTACATCGACACATTTACGTCGATGTACATACTGAGTGAAACACCTAAACAGTGAAAACCGGAACGCCGAGCGTGTTTCATCATCATAATGCGCCACACAGGTAGGTAAAATCTAAACTAAAATATTACATTAATTAGCTTTTGCAGGGGGGGAAGCCCCCACACCCCCCTACTTAAATATACCAACTCCGAGACCGCACTTCAGTGGGGAAAAGGATATATTTCCTTATCCCACCATCGTGCTGCTAGCTATGAAACACGTTCGGCGTTCCGGTTTTTGCTGTTTAGGTGTTTCGCTCTGTATGTACATCAACGTAAATGTGTCGATGTACATACATTTGCTGTTCTGATCTTTCGGTGTAGTTATATAGAACCTGCCAATAATGCCTGCATAGGGAATAGTATCAAAGCCCTTAGCCATGTCCAGATATACAGTATGCAGTGTATAACCTAAATTGTTGGTGTCTTTTTCAAAGGCATTAATTAGGCTAAAGAGATTTTCAATGTCCAGATGAATGAGGTCTAAGATAACAAATTTCATGCCATTGCATATCAGGCTAGGGAAATCAATGGGTATGTGGTTACTGGGGTCCATGGTTGGGCCATGCTTGTATAACAGCATTACAATGATTGTTTCCCAGGCTTTGGAAATGTGACCAGTGGAGAAGCTTAGATTAAAGCACTAAAGCAGAGGTTATGATAAATTATATTTGGCACTAATAATGAGGCAACTTAGTATGTTATCAAAACCTATGGGTGAGTGTGCTTAGCTTTGAAATGACTGAGAAGACTCATGCTGTAATAATTATAGGGGGTGGCTGGGAGTGTGTAATCTTTGGAATAGTTATAGTTGTTGGAATAGTAACATTTGTGCTAAATGTGCCAGCTAGGATATTAGCAACTCCTTTTGGGTCAAAGTGGATGGTATTATCATGGATTAGCTCCAAACATTGTTGGGGTATTAATTATTAACTTACTGACAAAGTTAAAGAAAAAATAGTTTTGAATAGCTATTTTATGTTCATTTTCAGTTTAGGCTTCCTAATGATACTTTTAAGCTTTTTACTGTTGTGCTCTCATTCTGGGCAAAATGAGACTTCTTATAAACATTAAATAATGTATTTCTCTTCTTATCTAGCTCATTTATATGGGTATTTATATTGGTATTCAGAGGGCGACCACAGTGGTGCTGCGGTTAGCATTGTCACCTCACAGCAAGAGGTTCTCCGGTTTGATGCTGGGGTGCCTTCTGTGCGGAGTCTGCATGTCCTCCCTGTGGTCATGTGGGTTTCCTCTGGGTGTTCTGGTTTCCTCCCACATCCCAAAGACATGCAGTAGGTGGATTGAACACTCTAAATTGGCCCTAGGTGTGAGTGTGTGCGTGTGTGTGCCTTCTGTGGAAGGTTGGGCGCCGGGCTCGTAACTCGACACTATAAAACTCCACTGCCAATCATGAGCGGACAGATGATCCGCTGTGGCGATCACTAACCGGAAAAAGCCAAAAGAAGAAGATATTAGTATTCAGCCATGGGGGAGTTGTTTTTAAATGTTTCATTACATTTGTTGGCGATAAAGATTGCCTTGTCAATACAACTATTTAAGTGAGATTAGAAGTTAGAGGAATAGGTATTAGCATTGGGAAATTTGTCCATCAGAGGAGGAATACAGTAAAATGTTTTGGGGTCGTCAAGTAACTGAAGAAGGGTTGCTTCTTGAGAAGTCACTAATTGTAGAGGTATTTGAAGGAGATGCACCACCAGTTTCAAATGAAAACTTCACTGCTTTATGGTTTAATTTAATGAGAGAAGATGATACATATAGAGGTGTACAAGAAGTGGCTATATTTGTGATGACATGATTCAGAGTATTTGAGCCCTAATAGGAAGGTTAACGGTTTGGACAAGGGAGATATCATTAAAAAAGTTAAAGAAGCATTGAGCATGGAGCCACTGGTAGAGTAGATCAGTCAGTTTATTTACAGATAAGGGAAGTCCCCAGTAGAAAGGTCTTAGGATTAATATGGTTTCAGTTGAGGTATTAAGGTAGCTGTTATGGTCCAAAGGGGACATTGTGGGTGCTCTGTAGGTAGCTATGAAGTGGAAATTACTCCTGTTTATGATGAGTTGTTATCCTGAGCAATCAGACATGAGGTGATGATAAGCTTAGAAAACAACCAAATGCTGAAAAAAGCATAAAAAACACACTACCAAGAGGAGAAGTGAATGTCCAAAATATGATATACCGTATAAACTTTAAAATACAAAAGTCAGGTTTAGCCATTGTCTAACTTTAGTTTTTGCTTTCATCATTCAGACTTCATCAGACTCAAAAAGGAAACTTGTGTAACCACTCTTAATATACTGCAAGGCCATTTGACCAAATTTAAAAACAAAAAAAAAATGTTCATGTTAAAGTAACAGCAGTGGTTGTTTACCAGAAAAGAAAATGAAACTGAATACAAATACATCACAAAGTGAACATATTAAAAGTATGGAATATGTTAAAAACTATATAACAGTCTGTTAAAGATTGAATCAATTTAATCAGCCAATAAAAAATCTTGAAATATAACAAATGTCAATGTAAACATTAATTGATAAAAATTACAATTTAGCAGCTCTTAATTTCATCACTGGTAGTATAGAAATATTTTCATTCAGACTTGGCTCTGTTGTGGAGTTTGACTTAAATTGTCAGAGGAGCTCTTTGTATTCTAGTATTCTAAACAAGTTTCCTTGACTCCCACCATATAACTGGTAACACCACCCAGTATGCTGAAAACAAACTTTCTAAAATTGCTGCATATAGTGGAATATCTATATAGTTGATGTAATTTACATTTTTATATCATAGTTTTCCAAGTAAATATATTTTCTCAACATTGTTCTGTTGTTCCTACATAGAATGCAGAACATGTGGCACATGTGGATTGGCACAGTTATCATCCTTTAATCAAACTTTAATATTGCCTTTACTGATGTTACTTAGAGAGTATCACCTCTGTAACCTAATTTATGGAACCGGCCTCTAGAATGTAGCTGGTTTGCTTACAATAACCACACTTTCTTCTTCCAGCAGAAGAAGTTAAATTGTTTGAGTCTTTTGGTGTATCAACATTTTCCTTTAAACTTTAAGCTGTCATAAACAAAATGGGGACTTTCCCCTAATATTTTCAAAATATCATAATTTGCCTTGAAAATATTCCAATTATTTTTAATAATTGTTTTTATTTCATGGGCAGTGGTATTATATTGTAATACTAAAGCTTTTTCAAAATAATTGGTGCCCATACGTGTCTGTTTACTAATATCACTCATATTTATTTGCTAGCTGGATTCATACTGCATCCTGACCCACATAAGGGCTCGTATTTAATACCCCACTCAGATACAATATCAGCACCTATTTTGTCCATCAAATTCTTAGGGTATCCACTATCATAAAAGATTGCTGATAACTTCTTATTTTTTTACTTTAACAAGCAAGATGCCTCTGTCAGAGAGCAAACTTGCTTATCTAATGAACTACCCCTTAATTAAACTTTTTTTGTGTAATCCTGGGTGAAAATTGTTAAAATGTAATTATGTGTTTCTGAAAGTAGGCCTTCTGGAAATAGTAGAACTGAAGCCACTTTTTGTTTTGAATATAGTAACATACAAGTAATCTACCCAGTCTTTGGAAGTAAAGTGTATACATTTCAAGAACTGTATAGTACTGTTAATGTTGGTGATACATTGATGTAAATCCTGCTCGGATCCATGTTATAGGATAAAAATATCTTTTAAATAGTGTAAATACAACTTACAATAACTATAGTATGTACTATTAAACACAAACTGATTATCCCATCCTTTCATTACCAAACTGGCATATACCAGGGTGCAGGTTGCCTCCATAGCTACACCACTTATTTGTTTATATATATATATATATATATATATATATATATATATATATATATATATATATATATATATATATATATATATATATATATATATATATATATATATATATATATATATATATATATATATATATATATATATATATATATACCCTTCAAAATATATGAAAATTATTTCCTAAGACTATATTCATAAAATCTGTTAATACCTGTATATCTCTAGAAGATAGAAACTTAAATTGGGAAATAACTCCTTGAAAATATTCCATGATTTATGTCTGGGAATTACCGGTAAATATGTCTACAACATCCATAGTTAAGAACATCGAGTTTGGGTACGAAAGGTTAGTATCAAGCCTGCCTAGGAAATCCCATGAATCTTTCAGTATGTGTATGGAATCTGTGAAAGCAGGTTTCAACATTCTTTCTATAAAAACTGCTAGGGGGTAGGTTTTTGAGTTTTGAGCTACAATGCTACAATGGGTCTAAAAGGGGGCATACCAATATTTTTATGAATCTTTGGTACCCCCCCCAAAGAAAAGCTGGAATAACCATATTATTCATTGTAAGAAAATCAAACATGGCTGGAGTAATAGATATTTGCATTAGAAATCTTGTAAAAATAGATCAATGACCCTATATGCCACATTGACCTCATTCCTATAAACTGGAGTATAAGATGAGGTGTTCTGAAGCGTATGAAACATAACCAAAGAGTAATTAATGGAATCAAACTGGACAGTGTCTCCTTCCTTGTCAAGCTTTATAATGTTTTCAACAGCCTTCTATCATCTGAATTAAGGTAGGTATTCCTTTTACTAGCTAATTTATATAAATCTTTTTTTCACAAGCCTTTTCAAAATCTGCTAAAATAGATTCAAAACTGATTGGAAAGTACTTTTCTTTTTTAAATACTCTAGCCAAAGTAATACACTTATCTGAAGGGGTAAGTACAGTCGATAAATTTAATTTCCTAGTAGTGTATAAGCTAATCTCTATTAAGGAATCCACTAAATCAAACTTTTTTTTGTAGGTATGAAAATGAGGCATTTTTCAAAGAAAATAAGTAATATTTACACATACCTTACTATAGTTAAAAATGTTATATTAATTAACTTTTGTAGGTCAACATAATCCCATCATGACTAGTTGTAATATCCTCAAGATTGTTTTGTTCATTGTTGTTGCAGTTTACATTTATCTTTTTTTCCCCCACCCTCTGTTCCTTCCAGACCCCCCACCCTTTAAATTCATTCTGCCTGTGGTGATGCATATGTAAATCCTGTTCAACTGTGTTTTTACATATACTGGCTAGTCTTTCAGAACTTCAGGAAGCAGCACCCAGTAGGCAGAGTAAAAATCTGTTTAATAAACACTCCAGATGAAACGATCCACAACAACAGTACATACATAAATGCCCAACAAGTTTAAATGTGTTTTTGTTGGAATAACAACTTCATCAGATGAATGCATACCTCATAAGTCCAACCTTATTTATACTGCCAACAGTTTAAAACCAACCTAAACCTATAAGGTTGAATATGAACAAATGAATTATTTGGACATTACTATTATGAAAGATGAAGGCAATTTTGCTTCTAAGGTATATAGGAAGGAAACTTTTTTTCCAATTCATCCCTGGGATTCATGAAACCCTACACGGAGTGTAGGAATAGTGCAGCAGCTGCTGAGAGATTCAGGAAAGGGCTTCCGGGATGTGCATGAGTGCTCCTACACTATTCCTACATGGACACTATTGCCTAATGCTAATTACCTCATTTGCTGGTGTAAACTATGCAAATGAGGTGAATTAGTGGTTCAGCAAGCAGGCAAATGTCAGTGCAGGAATAGTGTAACAAGCAGAAATGTTTTCAGTTACTAGCTGAACACATTTCTGCAAAATAGAAAATGGAGGCATGACAGCTCAAAAAAAGCATGTATTATATTCAGTAGGCATGCCAATGGCCAAATACATGGCCATTGGCATGAAAAATAGTTTTAATTTATTAAAATAAATCTTTTTTTTTGTCGATCGTGACCGTTTAAGCATAGGGCAGTGGCGCGCAAACAGGATTGTGCCGAAAATAAAAAAAAAAGCTGAAAAATCATTTTTTACAGAAATCTACATTTTGCCATTATAGTCAATGGCATGCAGAATGAAAGCAATACCAGGGAATAGTGGTTGCTAAGGGGAAAGGCCCAGTGTAAGTGTGGTAACTATGGAGTAAGGTAGTGGTGTATGCAAATGAGGGGAGTTATACTGAATCACAAAGTTCTTCTAAGTATCAGACTGCACCTAACCGTGTAGGTGCTCCAACACCACCGTGTAGACAGGAGGAGCAGCTAACATGAAAAGGGAGTGTGTCATGCTTGCTGTAAGCACATTGGAGCTCAGTGGCCCATGTTTGCTCTTAACTACGCACAGCTAAGGCAGGGGGGGTGACTGAGGTTGTAGTTTCTCATTCCATGTAATGCAGTGCATGTTCATGTCCAGGCAGGGCCAATTCAGCTTAAATCTGTTTACATTAGCTAAAAGGGTGTGCGCAGCGCACACGGGCTTAAAGCAAACAAAAAAAAATAAACTGAAATAGCAGAACAGTTTACATTTGAGCATCAGGAATGTGTAGCATGCATCAGAGCTTAAATGGGGAGGAAATGGAAAAGGGAAACAGCAGAAGGAAGGCAATCAAGAACTACCATAGTACCATAGAACTACCATGTATCAGAATCAGCCAATTACACAGGCAGCAGCCCAGCACACTACCATAAACCTATGCTAGCACCTTTCAGTCTGTTTTTTTCCCACAAACTCTACACCACTGGTGTACACATTCGGGGGAATTTAAACTGACAAATCTAACAAAAGATGTTAGGGGCTGCTGTCGCTCTGATCTATCAGTATGTGCTAGAGACTGAGGGTGGTGAGGAGGAAAATGCTGACAACCAACTCAGACAGAAGAAGAGGAGAAGAGTGTTCAGACCCAGGGTAACCTACCAAGGGCTACATTATCTGGAGATATTAGAGCACTACAGGGTGGACAGGGACATACTTCAGCAACTTGTTGAGCTGTGCCGGCCTCACCTTAGAGCCAGAACTAACAGAGGGGACCCCCATCCCAGTAGGTACCGAGGTATGTGTAGCCTTAAGAATACTAGCTACAGGTACTTTCCGAAGACCAACTGGGGATATCATGGGGGTCTCACAGGCATCTGTGTTCAGAATACTCCACCAGTTCCTGGATGCCATGCGACCACATGCCGCTGAGCACATTTATTTCCCCAACACACATGAGGTGAGGACCAGCAATATGCATCTCTTCCACCATGTAGCAGAATACCCATTGGTACTGGGTGCCATGGACTGCATGCACATCCACATCAAAGCACCACCTGGTGACCAGGGTAGGGTCTACCTAAACTGCAAGGGGTTCCACTCCATCAACTGCCAGGTCATGTGTGATGCCCAGGGCATTATCATGAACGTGTGTGCTGGCAATCTTGGAAGGTAAGACGACTCCCACATCTGGCATTCATCACAGCTGTACAGGTCGTTTGCAAGTTTGGACATCCCATATGGCCATTTGGTGGGGGATGCTGGCTACGCACTGGAGCCGTGGATGATGACACTCATCAGAAATGCACACACACCCACACAAGACTGCCATAATGAGGCACACGCACAAACCAGGATCATTATAGAGCATGTGTTTGGGATGCTCAAGTCACAGTTTCACTGCCTTGACATATCTGGTGGAGCATTGCAGTACTGTCCAGACACATGTGCACACATGTTCATTGTATGTGCCATGCTACACAATATGATCCTGTGGAAACAGCTGCAGCAGGAATGAAATGGGGAAGGGCCACACAGCCTCCCAGTATTGCCGGGGTCTCCACAGGCAAAGAGGGACTCTGAGGAGGAACATCCTGTGCCTGCCTCTGTATGCAGATGGAGGCATGGCCAGTATGCCCTGGCCTTGGCAAAGAGGCAATGCATAGCACATACACTGACACTGTAGGGACCCAGGGACTGATCTCTCTCTCTCTGACTCGCAGACACAGTAAAATGTATGCCAAGCATCAGACCACCTATACCTTACCATGTATAGGTAGTCTACTGCATGCATCTGACATAGTCAGTCCTCAAGCAACGTCCTCGCAATCACCTCAGGCACACAGTAAGCAAGTCTTCTTAACAATAAATGGATAGAGTAGAATGTTTTGATAGCATATCTATGGTACTGATGCAAGCATGCAAGGGAATGGGGTGGCTTACTGGGATAGCAGCAGACAACTGACAGCTATGTGGGACAACAGGAAGTGTATCCCCCAGTACTGGCTACCCACACTATGCAGTACCACCCTAGTTGACAAATACCACTGCAGTATATGTGGTGAGCCAAATAACTGTGGGGGGAACATAGGCCACATGCATGGATGTCAAAGTGAGGGTCCCATACCCAGCCCCAGCCTCACACAGCAGATTAGCTGTAGAAAACCATACAGAAATATCTGGTAAAGGCCCCCACATGGCAACATCTATGAAATCCCCACCTACAGACTTACAGAGTAATATCACAGCAGGCCTAGCAGTGGCAGTATGGCTTTGAAAGGTAAGAAGTCTGAAACTACAAATATTTATGCCAGAACAATCTGACCTCTGGTCACTACTGTTATGCCTGTAGTATCAAAGATAGTGCACACCACTATGCTAAATGGAACCAAAATGTTAAGCAAATATCAGCACAGCCTGTGCAAATGTGTATTGTGTACAGATGTATCACCCCCCATAGTCCCATATAAATGCAGTAGCATGTCCCTAGCCTTAAGCAGTATCCAGCCATCACACATAGTGATGGCACAATACCAACAGAAATCAATCATTAGTAACATCTACAGTCAACTTACTGGTGCCATCCCAGGGGTGTCTACTGCCAGCAGCCTGGGAACATACAATCATCACTATGCACTGCCTTGCTACAGATGGCCTGCATCTGTCACACCTGGCCTACAGGCCTCTGGCAAATGCCTATGCCTCACTCACAGTACCCTGTTAGGGAGTGTCATGGGGTCCATAACACCAGCATAACACAAGTCTACAAAATGCAAAGAATGGCCACACTGATAATTGCTAGGAGCAAACCTGCCAGCCTCAGAGAGCCAGAAATCTGGACAAAGCCATGAATAATGGGGTGATAAAGGTCCAAAGAGAAGGACACCTTTGAAGTTCTGCTCTAATAATGTTATAAAGTTGATGGAATGATTGTATTAGTATGGAATATCTCATGGATATGAAGTCTCACACTGCAATGTCAGCTGTCAGTAATATCTGACTTCAACCTGGAGTGACTTGCAAAACACTTTTGCTTGAAAACCACACTTGTTTGGATAAGCAACAAGATATATGAGTCATGGCTGTGGACATTCTGTGATACTCTCTACAGCCCACAGGCAGGGCTAGGAGTCTAAACATGGGAATGCACTCATTGCAGACAGACCTAACCCTGGAAGATGGTGACATGTCTGCACCCACAGAACCCTGGGCCACAGCCATGGGGAGTAACACACCCTTCCCCGATCACTCATCCTATGCAACATCCTGACCCCAACATGTGTCCATCAAAGCAAAATGAGGTGGGCCATGCATGTATGTGTGTGACAAACACACCTCCAGGCTGGTCAAACAGTCTGACACACACAAGACCCTCCAAGTGCAGTCAACCATTGAGGAGAACTCAATGCAAAGTTCTGGTATTTAAGGCAAACATATCTGACCCAGGACACACACACCCCACATATCTTATCTCCTACAAATCTATCCAGAGTCTGCCTGTCACCCTGATCCTGTCTGACATATATTACCCAACTGTGGACTGGAAATCAGACCAGGCCAGAAAAGAAATGCACAGAGATTCCACCATTGTAATATATCACCAAGGTGTAGGACTGTTTCCGCGGCACCAGCAATCAATTGTTTGTAGGCACACCTCTCAACAGGCTGGATTGTGCAAGAATGTGTAGCATTTGGCCCATAATCCTGGAGTGTGCATTGTCCATCCTGTATTCCTTTGGTAAATCACTGTGATGATCTGAGGATGTATGTCACGAGGTACTGAAACAATACATGACAGTGTCAAATGACATATATGTCAGATGTCTGCTAAAACAAGGCCTGTAGCCCTAGCAACCCATACATTACTGACAGAAATAGTCACAAGCACTGTGTGGCCCATTGTACCCCCATTTTGATAGGTTATCTCCAGATATCCTGCACCAACAGGTTGAGAGGTATGGCTATAGCACAAAAACCAGACTGGAGTACAACAATCCCTGGAATGGAGTCCCACATGTACTATAGAAGGTCACACTGGACATGCTCACACACTTAGAGAAATGTCAGTAGGATCTAGGAATGAGCAGGCCTTCCCCACCCAGTGCACTTCCCATTGCCCCACCTTAACAGTCCTAAAGATGTCTGTCACCATATAAGTCACTTTCATCAGACTTCAGCCCTCTACGCTTTGTGGCATGTGCAATAACTGTGTAACACTATAGTACAAATAACTAGTTAGGTAGGAGTTCTAATCTCAGTCATGGCAAATGTAAAAGTGTGTGTGTTTACATGTAAAAGCTTTTGGGTCCATTCAAACCCAGAACACTTCCCCTTTCCCTACTTTAGCATTCCTGCAGATATCAGTCACCTTAGAAGTGCCTTCTGTCACGTCTCAGCCCCATAAACTCTGTGGCAAGTGCAATAACTGTATAACACTATAGTATAAATAACTAGCTAAGTAGAAGTTTTAATCTCAGTCTTGGCAAATGTAAAAGTGTGTGTGTGTGTTTACAAGTAAAAGGTTTTGGGTCCGTTCAAACACAGGATAAATGCATAACACTATAGTAGAAATAATTAGCTAGGTAGGAGTTTTAATCTCAGTCCTGGCAAATGTAAATGTGTGTGTGTGTGTGTGTGTGTGTGTGTGTGTGTGTGTGTGTGTGTGTGTGTGTGTGTGTTTACAAGTAAAAGCTTTCAGGTCCATTCAAACCCAATACACTTCCCCTTTCCCTAGTTTAGCAGTCCTGCAGATATCAGTCACCTTAGAAGTGCCTTCCATCAGACCTCAGCCCCTTAAGCTCTGTGGTGTGTGCGATAACTGCATAACACTATAGTAAAATAACTTGTTTGGTAGGAGTTCTAATCGCAGTCCTGGCAAATGTAAAAGTGTGTGTGTGTGTGTGTGTGTGTGTGTGTGTGTGTGTGTGTGTGTGTGTCTGTGTGTGTGTCTGTGTGTGTTTGTGCATATGTGTGTGTAAGTAAACGCTTCAGGGTCTATTCAAACCCAGTACAATTCCCCTTTCCCTACTTTAGTAGTCTTGCAGATATCAATCACCTTAGAAGTGCCTTCCATCAGACCTCAGCTTCATAAGCTCTATGGCATGTGTGTTAACTGCATAACACTATAGTAGAAAGAACTAGATAGGTAGGAGTTCTAATCCCAGTTCTGGCAAATGTGTGTGTAAGTGTGTACATGTGTAGTCTAAAGTATTTTGTGGCCTCTCTCACCCAGTACATCACCCATTGCCATACTTTACAAGGGCTGTTGATGATCCTCACCTTAGAAGTACCTTTGGATACCCTTCATCCTATAAGCTCCGTGGTGCATGTGATAAATGCATAATACTGTAGTAAGAATAAATATATAGGTAGGGTTCTCTTTGTGTGTGTGTGTGTGTGTGTGTGTGTGTGCATGCGCGTTTTTGAACAGTATACTCTCTGCAGGTGGGTTGTTGTGTTTGTGTGAGTACCATACCATTGGGGGGGTGGGTTTTGCTACTTTTTGCTGTTGCCCACCCAGTACATGTCCCAGTGTCCACATTACAAGACCCACAGTTGCAATCCACTGTAGAGGGACATGTAGACACTCTGCAGCCCTATAAGCATTGTGCCATGTGCAATAACTATGAGACATTATGGAACAGATAACAAGATAGGCTGCCCATCTAATGCCTGGATATCGCTCCCCACTCAGGAATCATACACCTCACTGAGACCAATGACTGGTGTCAGAACCATGGCCTTAAGCTCAATGCCAAGAAATGTGTCGTCATCCCCTTTGGGAAAAATCCGGTTCCCATGAATTACCACATCGATAGTAGTCCACTGAGCATAGAAGGAGTTATGAGATCTGGGAACACAGGTTGACAGCAACCTCTGTTTTGACAACCACATTGCCACTGTGTTCAGAAAGTCCTTTTATGTGGCAGATCTCATTACTAAGGGTTTTGGCTCCAGGAAGAAAGAGGTCATTCTCTCTCTCTACTCTTCCCTCATTAGGCCAATCATTGAGTACAATGCCCCATTTGGCATGTACCTCACTAAACACCTACAAGAACTGGAGAGGCCACAAAAGTATCTCACAAAGAGGATCCTAGGTATTAAACATTTGTCCTATATGGACAGACTAAAAAATCTCCAACTATTCTCTGTCTCATATCACCTACTTAGAGGTGCTCTCTGCTTGACTTACAAAGCCATGTCTGACCCAGCTCTGTTAGAAATGCTACATCTGAAGAAATCCCAATCCCTCCACACCACACGCTCCGGAGACCTCAACCTCATTACCACAATCAACAGAACATGATGGAGGGACAGGTTCATAACCCAGAAAATGCCCATGCTATGGAATAGACTTTCCATACATGTCAAGATGAGCACCTCACTGGCCCTCTTCAAGATAAATCTCAATGAGTGGATGGGAAATAGAAAATTCACCCCAGGGATCACTCCAGTTGCTTTACTTGACAGAGGCACTGGGAACTGTGGTCGGGTGGCACAGTGCCAGTGCAATTGTATGGGCTAGGCTTGTAAAGGTTCTAGGGCCATTAGCCTAGTACACACCTATGAACCTATGAACACAAACACAGTCAGGTAGGCAGCCACACCTACATCAGTAGGTGGCCTGCAAACTGGCTCACAGATAGAACCCACAGTGTGAAAGCAGTGGACTCCATCTCAGACATCAGTATGGAATAGTATGGTAAGAATAACAAGCTAGTTTGGTCTGCTAATTTCAGTACTGGCAAGTGTGTGTGTGTGTGTGGGGGGGGTGTACATTGGTGTGTACAGCAGTGTTTGGTAGTGTGTACACTCATGTGTGACAGTAGTATGAAAATTGTCACACCAACTGCACCACCCATTGCCATACCTTACAGGAGCCTTACACTATACAAGTATTTCAGAAACACAACACACTATGAGCTCCATGCCCCTTGTGAGAACTACCGAACACTATACCACCAATAACTAGATGGGTGGGGGTGTCAAACCCAACACTGGCAATCATGATCCTCTGTGTGAGTGTGTGAGAGTGTGTGTGTGTGCGTGTGTGTGTATATGCGCGAACAGTATTCTCTGTGTGTTGCCTCAACACAATACCCTCTGTATGTGTGGTATTCACAAACCTTTGGTGTGTTCCACCCAGTACACTTACCATTGTCCACTGTACAAGAGCTGCTGACATCAGCCACCATGCACTTACTTGTATACACCCCTCGGTCCTATCAGCTATGTGGCACATACAATAACTGTTATACAGACCTGTTAATTGTGTACAGCTGTACCCTGGATATGACACAGTCAGTGTGTTACCACACTACCATACCCCTAGTAGAAAAGGACTTCAGGGCTACTTCCTCCTGACAGACACCTAGAACACAAACATAATGCATTATGGAGACCATAGTCAGTCAGTGTTAATAACAGTAATGATACATCATGGCTGGATAGCTACACACTCTGATATGTAACCATTACACATGTTGGCTGACAACACTTTACACAGCATTGCATTGCTAAACTGTACTAAATTCAACCTATGCATCAGAACCATGTTAGCATGTCCCTGCATCAATGGTATGGATGACAGGGAAGTGGCACAGGTGTCATCATATGCACAGGGCGTGGTGTGGGTTTTCCTGAGGCCTAGGCTGAGCCAAATGGTTAAAATCATGTGTGTGGGTTGGGGGTTGTGTATTACATGGGCCATGCAGAGGTGATGTGTGTAAGTATGGATGTGTCCTAGCTGTGATGGTGATGTGTGTGTGTGTGTGTGTGTATGGATGCAACAGTTCTGCATATTGCTGCCCTGTACAGGAGTATGTTGGACAGCTGTGGACCATACATGGCAGGGTGTACAGTTGACTGTGTCCGGCCATGTACATGGGAACTGGGCCTGCCAGGGGTTCCACTGGCATCACCAGGCTCAAGGCCAGATGGAGTAGTACTCCCTGATGGTGACTCTTGTCTGCTGGATCCACATCCCTGTTGGGACTGGCCAGGACCATGTGCCCATGGCCTGCTGCATCGTGGTGTGGAAAGCACCCCACCCCACCCTGCAGCCATGCTGCTGGTACTGCCACTATGGGAGCAGGACCGAAATGTTGCAATGCCACGTAGACCTTCAACTGTTCGTGATGCTGTCCTATGTCCACATGGCCAACGGCCAACTCCCACCACATGCTTCAACACAGACATCCCACAGTTGAGGACTGCCACCATCTCACCCAACCATCTATCTATGACCTCAGCATAATAACGGTGGGCATCTGCAAGATCACGAATGTTGTCACTCATAACAGGAAGATTTTCCATCTGGACCCTGAGAGTCTGTCTGGTGTGATGTTCCATATGTGCTTGTGCCTCCATGATGTTCCAAAAAATGTGTCTGGTGACACCTGCTGTGGAACTTGTGGCACGGCCATGATGGGCAGCAGTCCTTCTATGAGCACCCCTGTCCATCTGCATGTGTGGGCCCTCACCTGTTATCCAGCTATGGCTGGTGTCTACAGACACACTTGCCATAGTCAGCACACTTTCCTATCCCATGCCACCACCTGCCAACTGTCCCTCATCAATGGCCACTGGTGATGGGGCATGTGTGGGCATTGTGACTGTGTGCGGGGATGGGTGGACAAAAGTGGGATGGCAACCAGTGGCACAGATTCAGCCCCTGACAACCCCACCTGTGCCTCACTATGCCTGTCATCATTATCAGAGTCTGCAGAGACACTGACATCAGTTTCCACGCGGGATGGACCCCTACCGCCATCGCCACCTGTGAGGAAAAGGCAATATATTTAATCTAACACACACACACACACACACACACACACACACACACACACACACACACACACACACACACACACACACACACACACACACACACACACACACACACACACACACACACACACACAGTTACAGGTGAGGTGGCACAAAGATATTACACAGACCTCACATTACACAACAGTTGACTTGCATGACACATGGCCCTCAACATCATGCATTGCAGCCATTCTTAATCCTTGTTACTAACAATCAACATCTCTGGGATGCATGAGTCATGTTAGTAGGTGACATCCCTTCCCCTAGCACTCACTGCACCCATGTACACATTATTGCTGTGCACCTGTATAGCACTCTGCATCTACTGTAGATAATACCACACAACTGTGCAAGTCATTGCTGAATGTGTAGATGTCTGGCACTTATGTTTGCTCTGTTCCCCACAACCTCTATGTGTTTGTCTGACACATAACTGGGATGATATGAGGACTGATGTCACTAATTAATGACATACATTTGATTTGCACATCTCATCATCAGCAGTGAATGGATGTGCAATCAAATCCGGTTACACCAATGACCTTCTAAGCATAACATGGATATTATAAGCGTACACACCAGCCCCTTGTATGATATAAAATGAGACCACATTACTGCATTTGAAAACATTACACACCTTTATATGTGACATATAACCTGTGCAATCCATTCAAGAAACAAACAAATGTGTTAGTTGTGAAGATACTGAATGAGTTGCATACAATATTGTGGTTGCATAGGTATGAACACCCTTAAACCAATGCTTTGTTGAAGCACCTGTTAATTGAACTACAGCAGTCAGTCTTCCTGGGAATGGGGTATATTAGCATGGTACATCTTGACTTGGCATTATTTGGGCAGTATTCCCTACAAAGGTCCCCCAACTCTGTCAGATTGCAAGGCCAGCTTATGTGCACAGCCCTTGGAAGTCACACTGCGTGTTTACTATTGGTGTTGAGTCTGGGCTTTATCTGGCCCAATTCATAACCTTGATTGTGTTCAGATAGAGCCATTATTAGCTAGCTTTGGATGCATGCTTCAGTTCATTGTCATGTTGGAAGTTGAAACCCCTCTCCATCCTTGGCCGTATTGCAGATGCTTGATGGCTTTGGCCCACATGTGAGCGTTATTTGAAACTGTTCATAATTCCCTCCACCATGTCTATAGACTTAGTTCCAGTTAATGAACAGCAACTCTAAAGCTGGACACTGCCATCATCAAGCTTCGATGTGTGGATGGTGGTCCTCAGGTGAAGTGAGGTGTTGTTTGTGCACCACACGTAGCCTTAGGAGTACTGTCTGTAGGTTTGAACCTTGATCTCATGACACCATTACACATTGCAACACATGTCTTTGGGAGACTTGATGTTATGTTTTGCTATCTGTACACAACCCTGGATGGTGTTTGGTGTGGGTAAATGCCTCCGTTTACTTATCCTACCCCGTAGGCCACACTTATGCAGAATCCAGGCAATTGTTGCCACATGTAGTACACGAACAGTACTTGCCAGAGATTTCTGCAACCCCCTCAGTGTTGCTGCATGTCTCCTGGCAGCTGCCCTGACCAGTTCTCAACATGTCTTGTCATCTGTTTTGGAGGGACATCTGGTTAATTTCAAAATCACTGTTGTCCCATACTCAATCCACCTCTAGATGACTGTCTGCACTGTGTTCCATGGTATGTGCAATGTTGTGGTAATGTTGTTGTACCCTACTCCTGACTGATACCTTTCAGATATGAGAGTCATTTGACACTTTGTAAGATGTGTGCAAGCCATGGCTGCTTCTGTTGCAGGAAAATGAGCAAATGTCATGAACATACTGCTTGGACAGCATACGCTTATGTCATGAACATACTGCTTGGACAGCAGATTG
Source organism: Protopterus annectens (assembly GCF_019279795.1). Lineage (NCBI taxonomy): Eukaryota > Metazoa > Chordata > Ceratodontiformes > Protopteridae > Protopterus > Protopterus annectens. The sequence continues at coordinate 1,487,593,638 of NC_056744.1, read as the reverse complement.
TTAGTCAGTGTTACACTGAGTCCCTGTACTTGATGGCAGGTGTGTACCCAAGTAGGGTGAATGCTGTCAGTATATCACAAGCTGCCTCCACAATGTGTTATTTTGAGGGTGTGCATACATATGCATCTAGTGTATTGTAGGGTTTGTATACCCCATATTATGTGCACAAACATATTTGTTTGTTTTACAAGTTAATTGTTCATGTTATGGTCACATTACAGGCTGGAAAAGGTGTGGAATGTAATATTGTGGTATATATATATATATATATATATATATATATATATATATATATATATATATATATATATATATATCAGAAACCATCTTAATAGGGGTGTGTACACTGTTAAATCCAATGTATAAGATTAATATTTCATACATGTCCCTACTGTAGCCCATTTGCCCCCACATTTTGTTGGTCTCTGTCCAGACATCTTGCACTGACAGGTTGTGAGGTATGCTACAGGAATGTTACATACCCTTCAGATATGCCCCCAAGGTGACCACTGTGATGCACTGCAGTTAACAGCAGCAAAAGTGAACATGCACATCATGCATAATGGCTAGGTGTGATATTTGTGTGCATGACAAATAGCATGGCCTTAAGATGCACAGAGTTTTGGCAAACCACAACAAAACAATTCCATATTCACCAGCGACAGGCTGCTGTCCCACATGTTGACCCGAGGGACCTAAATAGTTGTGGGAGAGAGGTACTGTCAGCAGAATCTCATGTGGCCTTGGTTCAGGGTGGAAGCAGCATTTCTGCACATTAACAGTACAAACATCAGTACTACAAAATATGCTGCCCATCACCATAGATGTGTACTTCTGTGCATTACTATACACCATCAACACCTACTATCTTATCTGACATATGCATGTAGATACTATACAGATACAACTAGATATGCAACAGTATTCTAGTAATGTGCACTGGTGGCTTACCTGCACACTCCTCATCCATGTGTGGGTGCAACCCACCTCCACAATGCTTTCTTCAGCTTCCTGTGGGATGCTTTGGGTGGGTGTCCCAAAGTTGGCAAGGAGCTCTTCGGTGGGTGTTAGTGGGGGCTGGATGGCTGGGCCCCCACCTGTGGCTAAGCGGTCCCTAGCTATGGCAGCAGCCCTTCACCGGGCATGGTGTATGAGGTCAGTGGCACAATGCCAAACCTGCTCGTATGTTCTGCTGTGCAGGCCAACATCATTTACCCTGTGGACAAGAGCGTTCCACAATGCAGCCCTCTACCGCAGATCTTGTGGCCATCTGCTAAATAGTAGTGCATGCTGTTGCATGACAGCTTCAATGATGCATGCTGCTTCTGCATTAGAGAAGGCAGGCAGTCTTGACCTTTCCATTGCACCTCGAAGATATAAATAAGAGAACATGTCACGGGACCTCATACAGTTGTCAAATTGCACATCAACAGTGGATATAAGTTGCCAATGCTCACAGCTACTCCCTAACCCTCTAATGTATCACAACAATATCAGCTTGCATTACACTCCTGGCCCTGATTTGTCATATTCCACCTAATGATGGACACTTAATTGCATAATCCTCTATTCCACATTTATTTCTGTGTAGAGAGATGACAGTGGCCATTTTCCATTTGGATGGGATGTGGATGGTGGCAAGGCTGTGTTTGGCTATAGTGTGTGATGGAACTGTGGCCACATGTCTGAGTTCATGTAGGAGGCAGACAGGGATGTTATCAAGCCCCATGGAGACTTGCTGTTGTTGCCATGAGTAGGCAATATGTACATGCTCACCCTTCCTGAGGAGAGGGGTGAGGTTCATATGCATATCCCACTATACAAATGGGGGGACAGGGTGGTGATGTTCCCACCTAACCTGTCTGATGCAGGTTGCCTGTAGCCATGGCATATGTGTATGAGGTATGCTTTACCACCAGTACAGGGTGAATTGTTTAGTTCCCTCTGAGACTGACAACATATGTGGAGACACCCTTGTGATAGGCGGTAGTGTGGATATGACTGAGTTGTAGTCATAGTCAGCTGTACAGGGAGTCACCTGTGAACTTACATGCTTGCTGAGATAGAGGCAAACTTGCTTCCATGTTGTTGTCTGCACCTATGTGTCCCTGTACAGCCAATATAGCAACATATTATGTGGTTTGTGTATTGCTGCTGTCCACCAAAGGGGATTGCAGTACCTTGGTGGAAGCTGGTTTTACAGGTCAGGTACTGCTGAGTCCAAACAGCTACAGTGGATGTAAAGTGCACACACCCCTGTTACAATGCCTGGTATTTGTGCAATTGAAACATGACACCACAATAACTCATTTCAAAACAATTCCCAGCTTTAATGTGACCTATAGCCTGTACAATTCAACTGAAAACATAATAATCTGTTCTGTGAAAACATCTGCAATTAAAAATCTTCACAATAAGCCGGTTGAATGAGTGTACACACCATTAAACTGATACATTGTGTAATTAAATGTTGAGATGATTACAACATTCATTCATCTTGGGTTGGAGTCTAACATCATGGAACATTTTTACTTGGCAATAGTTGCCCACCTTCCTTGCCACAATGCTACAAATGTGTCAATTTGTGAGGGTATCTCTTGTGCACAGCCCTATTCAGGTCAACACACAGATGTACTCTTGGATTTAGGTCTGGGCACTGGCATGCACATGCCCAAACTGTACTTTACATCTTGTGATGCCATTCCTTTGTTGATTGTGATGAATGCTTGAGGTCATTGTCATGTTGACAGGTAAAATCCCTCTTAGTCTTCAGCTTTCTAGCAGATGACTATAGGTTTTAGGCCAAAAATTATTGTTATTTGGAATTGTTCATAATTCTCTCCACCTTAACTAAAGGTCCAGTTCCAGCATAAGAAAAGCAATCCCAAAGCATAATACTGCCACCATCATGCTTCACCGGGAGGATGGTGTTCTTTATGTGATGCAAATTGTTGTTTTGGGTCAGACATGCCTTTTGGAATTGTGGGCCAGACATACTTTTTGGAATTGTGTGCTAAAGGTTCAACATTGGTCCCATCAGTCCATGACACATTTTCCAACATGCTTTTGGGAGATTTGATGTAGTGCTTGCCAGTGTTATTCTGGCCCTGGATGTTTTTCTGTGTATGGAAAGGCTTCCATCTTGCTACCCTGGCCCATAGGCCAGACATATGGGGAATGCAGAAGATTGTTGACACATATGGCACACACCCACGACTTGCCAGACATTCCTGCAGCTCCTTCAATGTTGCTGTAGGTCCCAAATCAGCCTCCACGGCCAGTTGTCATCTTGTCATTTCATCTCTTTTGGATGGACGTCCAGCTGTTATGAGCATCACTGTTATCCCATATGTTCTCCACTGTTTGATGACTGTCTGCACTGTATTCCATGGTATATCCAGTGTTGTGGACTGTTTTTCTACTCTTCTCCAGACTGATGACTTTCCACACTGAGATCTCTATGATGCTTTGTAAGCTCTCTGCAAAACATGGCTTTTGCTTTAGCAGGCAACTGTGTGAATGTCAAATAAATCCTAGTAGGAAAGCTGAACATTATTTGCGCGTAATCAGAGTCTCTTTACTTGATGGCTTGTGTGTACCCAAGAAGACAGAATGCTGTGATTACAGCAAGAGGCGCATCAACAAGTTATTACTCTATGTGTGTGCACATGTATACAACCAGCATATAGTACATATGTTATGTTTACATTGTCTCCCATACCAGGTTTCTTTGTTTTCAAATACAATGGTACAGGTTATGGGTCACATTCAAGGTGGGAAACATTTTGAAATGATTGTCTGTGGTTTCATTTTCATACAGCACACAAACCTGGCATTTCAACAGGGGTGTGTACCCTTTGTATATCCACTGTATACAGGTGTCCATATAGCTGTTAGTGGTAGGTATGGACAGAGGGTCATGACACAGTTGGACACTTCTCTGATTACAACCTGATAATCATGCCTATTCTAGTATCCATAACAGTGTCAGGGCAATGCAACCAGCAGTAGCTGTATACATTTATGTCTGTTGTATGCACTGAACCTAATATTGCACACATGTACAACATGCACAACCTATTTACCTGACTGCTTGCAATCCATGTTATTTGTTTTGTGCCTTCCAGCTGAACATATGCAAACATACATATGCCTTTCAACCTGTTATAGCAGGACTTCTGGACAATGGCACACATACATGGGTGGCAAAGGCACATCAATATTGACATTACATTAATATAGCTGCAACATACATAATTAAGTTGATTGCACAATAGGCCTTGACATCACAGTGATAACTAAGGATGATGTCCAACAGTCAGAACTAGGCTATTATGTTACAATGTCATTGCTCACAGACTTGCCACTGGTTTGGCTGACATAACACGACTGCATGTGTATGTAGCTACAGATATCAGGCACAAATGTACTTATTGTCCAGCAGAACACTGTACAATTGAATGGTATGGATTCACTACATCATGTGCAGTTCAACACACAGTACTGCAACACTACTTTAATATGCACATCCTCTATATAGTTCTCTTAGATTTGCACGACAAACGTGTATCATACTCATATTCACAATTAACATATGGGTATGAATGACATCCCAGTAGCTGGCCTTGCAGTGTCACAGTCAGTATTGTTCTACACACACACTTCAGTAGTACTCATATGTGAGCTGTCCTTTCCTAGGGTGACTCAGGGGTCTGAGCTGTGATCTATGTCACTGCAGACAGACCCAGATGCTATGGCCATAGGTTGTGATCAGCAATATATCAGTACAGCAAGCCTTGTTGAGACATATTTGTTGAACTTCCTATTTCCCATTCTTACATACCCCCCTATTGCATTCCATTATATGCTTACTTGTTTGACATGCCTTTTTTTCAAGTAGGGCTGGTTTGTTTGTCGGTTTGTTTGTATGTTTGCTTGTCTGTGTTTGTGTGTGTCTCTGTCTGTGTCCCAGATGTAGGATGTACATCTGTTTTGCATAGGCAGCAGCTTGCCTTTTTTTGGTCATGCTCATTGGCAGCTGATGGCCTGTGCACCAATTGGTGTCTCATACTTGCTAATAGCATGCAAAACAGCTGTGGTGTTATTCCTATAGCCAATGGTATGGCAACATACTCCTATAACTGAGTACTTCATGTGGGTGTTGTCCCTTTACCTTGCCTGTGAGGAAGACATCCTGGAGGTGTGTGTGCTATAGAGTGTTACAGACAGCAGGTGGGAATGACTCTTACAACAAGACTTGTGGAGACAGGCCAACTAAATGGTGGAGACAGTTTCATACTTAGGGAAAGAGTGTGGGTATTGCTGTTATATAGTTTGAATACTGCTAGTTTTACAGGGTTTGTGTGTACATGCTAGTTCTTCATGGATTTCAGTCTGACAAAGTTATGTGTCTGCATAGCTCTCAACTGTAGGGCTATCCGCATAATGGCCAAAGGTTTGCCTGTTTTGTTTGGTCTGTTCCCCAGACAGGTGTTGTCCTTGGCAAATCAGTGGTATACTCTGCTGATTGCTATCACTAAATGGCAACATCCATTTCTGACTTCATATCCCTCAGAAAAGATATGTTGCAAACAACCCTGTAACACCAGCAACTTTCTCAGTGTATAACACCAATATGTCAAATATGGTCCTGTGTTTGGGCCTCTGTCTTCCACTTATATGTCAGGCTTTGTCCAGATGTCATGCAGTAAGAGGTTGATAAGTATGGTCTATTATTATTTAGTGCTGTCATTCCTATATCATCCCAGTGATGTTGTGGAATCTCACATGTTTTACGGGGTAGGGGCCATACATAGGAGTGCAAAGGCTGGACAACATGTGGACCCTGTACAGGCAAGAGGTTGCTGTGTGGAATAGTAGGACATGTTTTAATATTAGGCTGTTAGAAAATGTGAGAGATATTATTAATTAGAATGACAATAGGTCTATAGCTGTAAATTTTCATATATTTCCCCATGGGGCCAGTAGTGGGTTACAATGCACTTTTATGGAAAAGGTCTGTTTCTCAGTTTGCTAGAACACTTATAACATAAGCATTGTTATGTAAAGCATCAATTACCATTGTAACATTTGCTACTTTATCCCCTAGGGGGTAAACTGAGGAGTGTATTGAAGACTGTGTACTTAAATATGTAATTAAGTGTTAATTGCTTCATGTATTTAAGGCAAGTATGTTTTGTAATGCAGTAATACTTGAAGGCAAAACACATTTAAACATTTGTGTGGATTACTAGCTGGTTGTTTTTCATTTTACTTTCTTCAGTCATTTCAGTTATATTGTTGAAGGTTTGGAGTATGTGTGGCCATTGTGTATGGCCTATCCTGATTTCTTACCAGTGTACTGTGTACTTATTAGTTGTACTGTGTAGGGGGGGGCAGCAGATGTCAGTGGCATAGGTGCCTTTGTATTATTACCAGTATATTTCTATGTCCATAGACTTGTCTCCTCACTTAATCTGGCTTGGTCCAGACTGATATGTGTGAAGAAACACCTCACCTATGTGTCATATTTATTCATAGCCTCACCTCAGGCTTCATGCCCACTGAGTAGCACACAGCTACAGTTATCCCACTCCACAAGGGGGGATCCACCTTGGATCCTGGGAACTACCATACAATCAGTCTGATGAGTCTGATCTGCTAGGCAATGAAACGTATTATCATGGAACTTGTAAACAAAGACATTGGAAACCTTCAAACACTGGACCCCACCCAGTTTGGGTTTGTGAAGGGCCGATACTGTCTCCTGAACCTGATTGACTTCTTCGAATCAGTCTCCAAAGCCATGGACGAGGGTAAGGCAGTCCGTTCAGCCTATCTGGACCTCACCAAGGCCTTTGACACCATCCCCCACTCTGGTATCATAGATAAACTTACTAAGCTGGGCATATATCCCTACATCACTCGATGGGTTGCCAACTGGCTTACTGACAGAACCCACACTGTAAAAGTAGCTGACTCCAAATCCAGCTCCAGACAAGTGACAAGTGGAGTACCTCAGGGTTCAGTCCTGAGACTGCTCTTGTTTGGCATCTACTTCTCTGAAATACAGGCCAAAACTGAGCGACTCTGGCTAACAAAGTTCGCAGATGACTGCAAACTGGGAGCCATTATTGAATCCCCAAATTATGTGGATATTCTACAAAAGGGCCTTACAAAAACAGATGCTTGGTGCCAGAGCCATGGGCTCAAGCTCACTGCCAAGAAGTCTATACTTATCCCCTTTGGGAAAAAATATGTTCCCATGAATTACCACATAGGTGGCAGTATACTAAACACTGAAAGTGTGATAAGAGACTTAGGAACACAGGTGGACAGTGGTCTCACCTTGGATAACCACATTGCCACAACAGTCAAGAAATTCTTCTATGTGGCATACCTCATTACTAAGGGCTTTTCATCCAGAAAAAACGAGGTCATTGTCCCACTGTACTCATCCTTAATTAGACCCATCATAGAGTACAACGCCCCATTTGGTATGTACCTCACAAGACATCTGCAACAACTGGAAAGGCCACATTAATACCTCACTAAAAAAATCACAGGCCTAAAACAGATGCCATATGCTGACCAACTAAAAAAACTCCAACTATACTCTGTCACATATTGTCTACTCAGAGGCGATCTCTGCTTAACATACAAGGCCACGTCAAACCCAGAGCTGTTGGACATGCTACACTTAAAGAAATCCAATCTGTCAGAGCCACATGCCCAGGGACCTAACCCTTGTTATCACAATGAACAAAACATGCTGGAGGGATAGGTTCCTGACCCAGAGACTCCCCATACTCTGGAATAGACTGCCCATACATGTCAGGCAGAGTGCCTCCTTGGCCCTCTACAAAAGGAACCTTGACGACTGGATGGGAGATAGAAATTTACCCCGGGGATCATGTCAGTCACCCTGCTAGACAGGGGTCCAGAGAAGTAAATAGTGTGGGAATAAATAGCTAGGGAATTGTTATGGTTGGGCTTGTATAGGCCCTAGGGCCGATATCCTAGTACCAGCTTATGAACCTATGAAACATCATAAAATCCTTCAGCTCAGATGGTGTAGTAGTCAAGTGCTGTGATAGTTGTGTACAGGTTCCTGGGTTCAAGACCTACAAGGCCTGTTTATTTTGTTGCTGGGCAAGTGTATATATGATTTCCTTTACATAAATCAGTTTGCTCATTTGCTACTGTTATATAAAAAAAATACACTTTATGCATCGCCACTTAGCTAGGGTTAATATATTCCCAGCGCCATAATGTCTGCTCTTCAAATTTTCCCTTAGAACTAGCCAGTTTTTTAGTTTTAGCACTAAAATCTGTTTCTTTGAGCTCAGCACTTGTTCAGAACTCATTGTAAGCACTAAATAAGCTACAAATTACTACAGCACTCAACTTTCCTCACTTGTCTAGAGGAAAACAGTTTTTAGTACTTAATAAATAAGCACCTATCCAGGCATGTCTAAGGGTCAGCTCCAGGTGTTTTCCTGCTATTTATATATGTAAGGTTTCACTTCAGAATCCTGAAATATCACAACCCTGAACTTCATAACCCGGAAGCCCAAAGTCCTGAAAATTCAAAATCCTGAAAACTCAAAATCCTGAATCCCAAAATACTGAAAATATACAGGACACAAACAATGACAATATTCCTGTACAAGGACACACAGAAATACATACAAGACAAAGGATAGTACTTTTCACCAAGTATGGGCAATGGGGGAAGTCACCTTGCACACCCCCTGCTAATTAAATATATCAACTCCAAGGTTGCACTCCACAGAAAAAAATGGCAAACATGCCATCACATTTCTTGACTGTCTGTTGTAACCTTAGCAATTTTCCCTTTTAACTTGTTATACTACAACATAACTCATGATAGTGTAGTGAAGTTCAATCTTGGAGTTGATATATTTAAGTAGCAGGGGGTGTGGGAGGTGCAGCCCCCACATGGGGGGTGTAGAGGGGCTTGCACCCCTGCTTATATTTGGTAGAATGTAACATGGTTTGTGTTGTTTATAGTCAGTATATGTATCCTGTGTGTTTTCAGTGTTTTGGGATTCAGGATTTTGAGTTTTCAGGATTTTGGGCTTCTGGATTATGAAGTTCAGGATTGTGATATTTCAGGATTCTGAAGTGAAACCATTTATATATATATATATATATATATATACATATATATATATATATATATATATATTCCTTTTTTGATATCTTTACATATGTTTATATAACAATATATATATGTATATTTTCTATACATATTTGTTTTATATGTATAGCTCCATATATCTGATGTATATGCTTATTAATATTTATCTATCACCATACACATTTATATGTGTTATATTTATATATACTAAACATGACTGATTCCACAGTGCTTGTTCCCTACTATTCTATACCTGTACTGAACGATATATTTGGAAAAACAGCATTCATTCTTACATCTTGGATGGTGCAGTGGTCAGTTGTTCTGAGTATAGTGTACAGGTCTTGGGTTCAAGACTTGGTAGGGCTGATTATTTTGTTGCTGGGCAGAACAGTAGCAGCTGGAGACAGAGTGATTAAGGCAGTTTTAAGCAGGTTTGCACGGGTTTGTGTGATGGTAAGCAATGCCAACACATGGATAAACAGGAACTGCTTAATCTGTGTAGGCATCACTTAGCATCGTGCAAACATGCTTACTGCTGCTTACTCCTGCTTACCCCTATGCTAATTTCTTTAAAAGAAAAGAAAAAAGGGGGATAGGAAAGTGGTGAAAATAGGGGCACGCAGAGGGAAAAACAATGTGAAAGATAGCTAGGGATGTGCAGGAAGGGTGTAGGGAAGTCCATAGCTGTCCATTTCTGATACAGCAACAGCTGTGCATTTCTACAGAATTCGGAGGTGAATTTGGACACTCAAACCCCTGAGAGAGGGGTGAGGACAATAGTAATGTGTTGTTAAGCCAGATAGACCAGATTACATGTGTCGAGTGGACTTGTGTGTGAAATGGACAGCTATGTATGGGGCGACATTTTTTTTATTTTGGGAACAGGTTGCCCTTTTTTTTTTTGAGGTGAGAGTGGGATGTTGGGGAAGGATAGTAGGTATATTTGCGGAGGTAAGTTGGGTAGGAAGACAGCCAAGACAGACAAGATAGCAGACAGTGACAGTATATGACACATGTGGGGGATAAACACCTTGGATAGGGAGGATAGTTGGGAATTGGATGCACACAAGCCCCCAATTGGATACAGTGTGACTTGAGGTCTCCACCCATAGGCAGTCAGCACTGCACCTTCACAGCCCCAAAGTTGTCTGTGCTGGGGGCTGAGCAGGAGGGGGAGGCTGACCCTCAAGATGCTCCACGTGGCCCTCAAGCTGGCATAGCAGATCTCTAAACTCCTTTCAGAGCCCGCTATGCACTAAACCTCAGACCTGACTTTGGGTGACAGTGTCCTGTCCACGCCCACTCCCAGGAGGGGACGACCCCCATCCCCTGAGGTGGTTCCACCCAAAGGTGCTGCAGGACCAGCGGACAAGGAGGTTCCAGGTTGCATCCCAGATGTGCTGGGACCTGGTGCCATGACCAGCTGAGGCGGGACAGGCAGATCCGCTGGGATTGGTCTTCCCAGACATGCTATGGTGTTGAGGTTTTACAACATATGTTCATTAGCCAAGAAAAACACATTCCAGGATTAGTTATAACAGTATGCATAGGTGTTCCCATTAACCCAAAAACAACAGATTTGTAACAGTTGCATAGCAAACAGAACACATGCATATATGGAACCACAGTAGGCATTATAACAGCATGCAGGTTACATTGATACCAACAGGCCACCAATGGTAATATTTGAACAGGGAGCATTAATAATCAAACATTTAAATATTTATATAACAATAGGACACGTCCCAACAGTAGGTGTGGTGAAAAACATACCCATTGATTTATGTGTTTAGATTATTGGTGCAGATAGGGTGGGGAGAGAGAGAGATGTCAATTAACAACTGTATAGACTTCAGTTGCTCACAACTTTAATAATCATTGCTCTGCTCATTACTCTGTGTGTATTTCCTCACTTTGTATCGATCTATGGCCTTGGATTGGGCAGTGGTATGTTTGTATACAGTGTATAAATACAGTCTTCTTACAGCTACTTTCTACATTTTCTTATCTGGCAGACCTGTGGAGGGAATTTCTGTTAACACTACCTGACTGTTTCTACACAGATTCTTACAGCTAATTTCTACATTTTCTTACCTGGCAGACCTGTGGAGGAAATTTCTGTTAACACTACCTGACTGTTTCTACATAGATTCACAAAGTCATGTTTACATATGTGCACCCATACTGTGTGCGTGTGTGTGCTACTGCTATAGTCCACCTTGGTTTCTATAGGTCACTCTGGGTGTTGGCGGCACTGACTGCTAGCTTTTACAGTGTGACACTTGAGGGACATTGCTTGGTGGGACTACTTGCTGTATGTACTTATCTTGCTGTCATTTGCAGCCTTGAGGTTGGACAGTGGATGTTGCACACAAGTGTATAATTACAGCCTTCTTATAGCTGATTTCTACATTTTCTTACCTGGCAAACCTGTGGAGGACATTTGTGTTAACAAATCCCTAACTGTTTCTACACAGATTCACATATTCTTGGGTGAGGTTTTGCATACAGCTTAATACCACTCCCAAGATTCAAACCATGCCTGTTTCTGCAAAATGTACAACAAGCTGTGTTTCATCACAATAAGCTATTGAGGAACTGCTGTGTTTTTCTTGACTGTTTTCTGCCTAATACTCTCTTGTTTGGACTATCTGCCTTGTAAGTCTGATGTTCATGTATGGCAGATAGTTCTTATAACTGCGTATTCATACTTTGACAACTTACAGTATGGCAAACAAATGGTTAACACAAGAGTACTATTCAGGGATCAGATCTTGGTGCATGGAACATTTCTTATAATTAATCTGTTTTACAACTCCATAATCATTGTCAGATGAGCCTCAATTAATTAATGTTGTCAGAGCCATAGTTACTCTAATGAACTTGTACACATTTACTTCATACTACCACATACCAAAGTAAACACGACAGTCTGGGGTTTTGTGTTTTATTGACAGATACTGACGCTTTTATTGATATATATCCTGTACAGCACTATTACTCTGCTAATGTGTCATTTATTCAGTCCAAGCAGTACACATTTCTAACTACTGGCAGGTGACATTCTACTCCTTTCTATTTATTTGCCCTGATTACTGCAGGCTAGATTTGTACTCACCAGCCTCACAATGCAGCCTTGACAACCTGCTGGTGTGTGCATCCACATTCACAGCCCTCTCATCTGCAGCTGTACAGGAGATAGAGAAACATTTATTCATACCTATCCATCTCATACTTAGGCTGGACCTTGATACACAATAATTGACACTGATAATTACACACTGCTGGGACATCCCGTACTCGAGCATCTTGGATCCAGTGGTCAAAGCAGTCCCTCTTCCAATGCTTGAGGTCAGCATAGTGGTGCCGGACCTGCTAACCAGTCCAAGGGATGCCAGTAGCACTGGTGAGGTCATGTGTGAGATGATCCCAGGCCTCTGCTTTGTACTGTGAGCCCTGGTACTGGTCCTGCAGCAGTCTCTCTTCATGGTGCTTTACAAGGAGTCCAACTATGACCCAGGACTCCTGAGTGCCCCGGCACTGTGCCCAAAAGTGAGATCCTTCTCCGACCTCTGCCATGGTGCCTGCAGTGATCAGCTACATCTAGTTATGGGCTGTATTCCCACCTACGAGGTCTAAATAGGGTTGATTTCCCACCCTTTGCTGTGATTGGATGATTTTGAATATACTGAGCTGAGCTAAGCGACGGGCAAACATGCTTAGCTAAAGTAAGCATTGCTTAAAGGGGTAGATGCTAAGCACTGCTTACCAGTGTGCAAATCTACTTAGCTACGTTAATTATTACTAAGCATACAAATCTGAGCAATGCTTACTTTGGCTAAGCATAGCTGAGCACAATTTAGCATTGTTCAGCTTTCATTTTTGGACTATCAGGATTGTGGGGTTGATTCCCTCTTAATGACATCTTATGATATGTATGTTTCCTATTCCATAACATCCCCCTATGTGCTTTTATTACATTTATTTCTTTTCTGGATATACTATATGGGACACTTGAGTTTATATGGGGCTTCACATCTGTACTACACTGACCCCTCACATTTGGACCTGATACACTACCCTAGATAATAAATATATATCATTACTATCTATTTCTAGGAAAATATTCTTTTAGTGCTGCTTTCACAAATAATACTGAACGGCTTGCTTTAGGGCTCGAACTATGAATGACTGCATGTTACATGAAAGCTCTAACCACTACACTATTTCAGCTTGACTATTGCAGCTCTGTAGTTCTATCTATCTCCTTTCAATGTTTAAGCTATGCTATGCATAGCTGTGTGACACGCACACCCACTCAGCTACGCTTAAACTTTATTGGGGATGGAAAAAAATTAAACATGTAACATTACTCTTATAAACTTAACAGCTGCTAGAATACTTGTATTTCTGTTACCATACATTTGTTTTGAAGGATATGTGTAATGAAACTCAAATGTATGTCACTATTTACTGACTTGAATCCCTATGGAAAACTCTGGACATTCTGCGAAAATCTGGGAAGTTGAGAGCTATGTTGTGGGTGGCTGTGCTTCTGTATTTTGTCCGCAGACACTGTTATCTTGTGATAACAGTGTCTGAGGACACTGTTAGTTGCTTTTGAATTGTTGTATGGCAATTCTAGAGTGCAGGGAGGAGTGTGTACTGTGCGAGCAATGCTCAGACATGCCCCCTGCACTCGTACATGGATCATGTCCATGTAGAGAATATAGCAGCGTGCGTCCATTAATATGCAAGGCACGCTGCTGTCCTACATGGTCATGATCCGCTCCATGCAGGAATAGCACCATTCCTGCACAGAGTTTCACAAATCCTGGGGCATATCTTTTTTATACTAGCACACACCCCTTTATTAGAAAAGGGGTATAGTAAAGGGACAATTTGTACATGGTTGTAGAATGACCAGCAAGGACCGTGATTTTTTTGAAGAATGTAAGTTACTGACTTCCATGTCTTTGAATAGGGGTTACCCTGAGATCTTAATAAAAAATGTTGAAAATGAAGTATTTGGGGGAAGGAAAGGTAGATTTGCACCCCTTTTATGGGCTGTTACCCCCATCTACCAGTAGGGAACCGGGAGAAGATTTACAGGCTAATGACTTGGATGAAGCCTTCGTAGTGGAGTTTAGTGGTGACTCAGGGGTGATAAGGGGCATCCTTGAAAAAGAATGGAACCGGTTCAAGAATATTTCTGATTTAGAAGGGATTTTTGATGAGCCTTTTTAATTAATTTATAGGAAAGGATGGAACATTAAGAACTTTTTAGAAAATAATATAAGTAAAGTTTTAAGTAAGGAAGGGAAGGTGGGCACTTTTAAGTGTGGTCATTGTTCCCAATGTTCTTTCCTTTATAAAGTGAAACCTTTTACTTAGCTTGTAGAGACAAACTGATTTGTAGTTCTAGTTTTGCAAATTGTAATACAAGTGGTCTTGTATATCTTGCACAATGTGAAAAATGTCTTTCTTTTTATGTGGGCAAAATTAAAAGGAAATTAAAAACCAGGATATACAAACCTGACTATGACTTAAGGAATAAATATACTAACAATACATTATACAAACACAAGTTACTTTGTCAAGATGCTTACTTTCATTTTTTTGTTTTAGAAGTTTTGCCAAGGAATATTAAGGGGGGGGGGGCCATGGGAGACAAGATTGGAGTACAGGGAATTGTTCTGGCAGTTATTTCTTGAAGCTACAAAACTGCCAGGTTTAAATGAAGCTGTCTACCTGGCCCCAGTTTTAAAGCTTAGATCAGCAAAGTTATAGCATGTTATTTTCAGTTAGCCCACTAGATTATTATGACTAATGAGCTGCTTATATTTTGCATTAACCTTTAAGGGGTTTCAGCAGAATTTTATTAATATCTTGTTTATTTTTTTTGCATTTATAATACATTTTCATCAATGAAACTTTTTTATGTATTTATATTTCTTATTTATAGTTTTTAGATGCAGAAAATATTTTTAAGGAACAAGTTTGTATTTATTGCACATTTTGTATCTGTTAAATAATATCTGATTGTTTGGTTTAAACTACTGGCAGTATAAATAAGGCTGGAGTTATGAGGTATTTATTCATCTGATGAAGTTGTTATTCTGACGAAAATGCATTTAAACTTGTTGGGGTTTATGTGTGTACTGTTGCTGTGGATCGTTTTATTTGGAGTGTTTATTAAACAGAGTTTATTCTGTCTACTGGGTACTGCTTCCTGAAGTGCTCATATTTCTTATTTTTCTGGTTATTTTGTTTTGAGCACTTTTCCTTCCATCTGGGGTTTTTAGTCTTTCAGAACTCCTAAGGGGAGGAAAATCATTACGATTTTTAACATTAAAACTATCCCAGTGTCTTTATTAGCTTCTAAAATTCTGTTGTTAGAGGTCCCATTAGAGCATTTTAACACTGTTTACCTTCTTAATATACATCCAGTTAGCAATATTACTTGAGTACTGGTTAATATCTCTTAAAATGTTCTTCTACCTTTGTTTTACAATATCACAAGGTTTATCTGTTTTATTAAAAATAGCACTATACATTTGCTTATGTTGTTGAATAGTAAATCTGTGGTGACTTTACTATTCAGATCATTTACTTCATTTAATAGTTTTTGTAACTTCTAACTTGCTTTTCTTAATGAACAAATACATGGTATCAAAACCTAGCTGGTCATATAAAGCTACAAAGCGCTTACAGAACACAGAGTCTTCACCAATACCATTAGTAAACTTACTTATACATAATACTTGTGGAACAGATTTTTGTCTGATGCACTCTTCAAAATATTGATTGCCATTTTGTATACCACACACCCTGGGATTCAATAAACTCCATGCAGGAATAGTGCTATTCCTGCATGGAGTGAACTATGCTCATGTTCGTACAGCCCTAACAGCAGCATGCCTTGCATATTCATGAAGGAGCACTACTGATAAGGGCTGTACAGACACGAACAGTGAACGAGTGCAGGGGACGTGTTCTAGCACTGCTCGCACAGTTAACATGCCCCCTACACTCAGAAAGTGCCATACGGCACTTTCTAAATGTAATGTGGCATAATATTAGAGAATTTCTCTAATATTAGACCAGTATTTCAGTGTCCACTGACACTGAAATGAAATAAATGTATTTTAGTGTCGGCAGACACTGAAATACATAGGGGAGCAGGAAACCAATGCAGGGGGGTGTGTGACAAGTTCTGTGACACACTCCCTGCATTGTAAAAGTGCCATATGACACCTCACAACCTGTTAATGCAGGAAATGTGGACAAAGGCACAAATAATGGGGGAACAAAGCCTTAAAAATAGGAACACATCTTAAATATTACGCTTACAAACTTAGAAAGTTGATAGAAAACAGGATATGCATTAGCATGAATTTCTGAAGGCTAGAAGTCTGAAAGTCAAATGTATGCCATTATCTCCTGACTGCAGTCTTCAATGCATTGTCAGAAAACCACAATACTCACTATATAATATAATCATATAATAATAATATAATATATTTTTCCATACTAAGGAATGTTTAAGCTTAGCTGAGCAGGTGTGCACGTTATGGCCCTCCACTTATCATTGCTTAAACATCCCATAGGATATAAATAAAAATATACAACTAAAGTTCACAAACTGAGATAGTGTAGTGGGTAGAGTCCTAGCTTTACATGCAGATGGTAACAGCTCGAGTACCAAGACAGGCACGCTGTTTTTATATGGGAAAGCAGTGTTAAAATTATCAACTTAAATTATATAATAACTGTTTTTTGTCAACCAGGGTAGTGTAGCTGGTGTAAAATGTCAGTGTCAGTGCATATAAAATGTGAAACCATCCATGCATACACAGGTGTCCCATACAGTATAGTCACACTCCTTGCTAATGTAATGAAAGCACAGAGGGATGTCATGTAAAGTAAATCATATACAGTGACTAAATGAAGTCATTATTCTGATATTTTCTAAAAATGAAAAGTGAGCAATGGTTAGCAGGTTTAAGCATCACTTAGACGTGAATGCTAAGCAGCAGGTAGCTCAGCTAAGTAGATTTGCGCACTGTTAAGCAGTGCTCAGCAATTATCCCTTTAAGCACTGTTTAACTCAGCTTAGCAGATTTGCGTACTGCTTAGCGGAGCTTAACATGTTCAAAATGGTCCAATGATGACAAAGTGTGGGAATATTACCTTATTTAAATGGCGAAGGCAGGAATACAGCCAGAATCTGTTATAGTTCATCTGTGCAGGTACTATGGCTGGTGTAGGTGAAGGAGCACACTTTCGGGTGCAGCGCTGGAGCGTTCAGGAATCCAGGGTCATGGCTGGACTTGTTGTAGAAGACCATGATGAGAGACTGCTGCAGGGCCAGTACCAGGGCTCACAATACAAAGCAAAGGCCTGGGACCATTTCGCATGTGACCTCACCAGTGCTACATGCATCCCTGGGACTGGTGGGCAGGTACAACACCACTATGCTGACCTAAAACGGAGGAAGGGGGTGCTCTTGGCCCAGTGGATCCAAGATGCATGGGCACGGAATGCTGCAGTAGTGAGTAAGTATCAATATCAAGTAGTTTGTAGCAAATACTACCCTGAGAATGTAATAGACAGATATGCATATTGTTTGTTTTTCTCCCCTACAGCTGCAGCAGAGAGGGCTAGTAACATAGAAGCCCATGCCAGCAGACAAATCTATTTTGCAGTATAGTGTGCAAATAGCTAAGAAGGAGTACATTGCTTACTGCTAGCAGGTATATTGTTACTGTGTGAACTGAATAAATAAAAAAGTTTGACCAACTAACATTGATGTGCAATAAAGAGCGGTATAAAAAACTGTGGTGTTTATTTGGGTATGTTGTTGTAGACATATAAAATGTATACAGGTTCTTCACAGCAAAATATGGCTGTGACAGTATACATTAACTGAAGTTGTTCTGTGAACCATCTGTTAAGAAAAACTGTAGATGGTGGAGCTGTAAAACAAGATATAACTGAAATGTGAAATATATACTCCATTAAGTTCTGAACCCTGAATAGTAATGTGTAAAGTTTCAAAGAGTGTTCCATCCAGTTTTGCCATGTGTTAACCTTTGCTTTCCATATTGTAGTAATCCAAAGGATTAATGCACAGTACAATAATTGTCTGTCATGCATGCATCACAGGTTACAAGTTCTGACTGTCTAACCAAGAGACTATTAGGCAGAGACCAGTGAAACAAAAAGCAGCAGTTCCCCAGTGGCTCAGTGTGATGAGAAATAGCTTAGGTGTTAACTTTGCACACCCAGACATGGTTTGAATCCAGGGAGTAGTATATAAATGTGTACATATCTACACACAAGGAATCAGAAATAAATGTAAAAACAATCAAGTAGTGTTAACAGATATTTTCTCCACGGGTTTTACAGGTAAGGAAATGTTGGTAGTAGCTGTATGAAGGGTATACTAATAAACTGGGTTCAACTGTCCCACCACATGCCTACAAATGACAGCAGGATATATACATACAACATTCACTCTTCCCGATACATGTTTCTCAAATGTCACACTGTCACGGCTTGCGGTCACTGCTGCCAATAGCCCTGGACAAAAATAGGAAACCAGTTGAAGTATGTCAATAGCACACTCACATAACAGCAGTTTAGGGTACCCCTCCTGTGTCAGAAAAGTAACACTGACATGTACGAGTCCCCTCTAGTCATGTTCCCAGAGTTGTCATAGTTTGCCCCATACCATTCCAGGCAGATAGTTTAATAGGTATGTTTGTGTTACAGAAGCTATGGGCCATAGGCAGATGTAAAGTGAAGGCAGACCCATAGAGTATTGAGCAGTACTGTTGTGAAAAATAGAAACATAAACAGTTGTTAATTGACTTTTTGTCTCTGCCCCCACCCCTCATCTAGATCCATACTATAATTCATATGCTACGGGTATGTTTTTCTTCAAACCTAATGTTGGGACTTGTGTTCTATTATTGTTCATATATTTGATTGGTGCATGGTAACATACCTTGTTCAAATACCATTGCTGGTGTCCTCTTGCCATCAATGTTACTGGCATGCTGTTACGATGTATACTGTTGTTCCATTTATGCATGTGTTTGTTTTACTATGCAATTGTTTCAAATCTGTTTTATGTGGTTAATTGGAACACCCATGCATGGTGTTATAATTAATCTTGAAATGTGTTGTTCATGACTAGCCAACATATTTTTTAAAATCTCAACACCATAGCACATTTGGGAAGGCAGATCTCGGTGGATCCACCTGTCCCACCTCATCTGGTCATGGCACCAGGCCCGAGCATGTCTGGAACCCAACCTGGGACTTCGTCATCCATTCGTTCTGTACCACCTTCGGGTGGAACTGACTCAGGTGACAGGACCAACCCCCCCCTTGGGAACTGGCGTGGACAGGAGCCTGTCACCCCGCAGTCAGTCCTGGTGTTTAGTGTGCAGCGCCATCCGAGCAGAGTTGAGTGGGCAGCTGCGCCAGATTGAGGGCTTCCTGGTGCACTTTGAGGGGCAAGCTGCCCCTCCTGTCCAGCCCCCAGCACAGCCACCTTTGGGGCTGTGAAGGAGCAGTGGTGACTGCCCATGGGTGGGGACCTCAGTCCCACTGTATCCATTTGGGGGCTCATGGGCTTCGGATTCCCAACCACCCTCCCCGTCAAAGGTGTTTACCCCCCTCATGTGTCATATACCACCCCTGTCTGCTGTCTTGTCTGTCTGCAAATGCAACCTATCCCACCCAACCTACCTCTTCAAATATACCTACAGCCCTTCCCCAACATCCCACTCTCACCTTAAAAAAAAAAGGGCATCTTTCCCCCCAAAAAAAACATTGCCCCATACGTAGCTGTACATTTCACCCCCATGTACAGTGAAACTAATCAATCAACCCACAGATTATTTTGCAAATGTCTGTCACCAGCACCCCTCCCTGTGGGGTGTGAGGCTGTAAATTCCAAATTCTGCATTTAATTCACAGCTGTTGCTGCCGAAGAAATATAGAGCTATGGTCCTTTCCTACACCCATCCTGCACATCCCTAGCTGCTTTTTATAATGTTTTACCCTCTGCTTGCCCCCATTTCACCACTTTCCTTTTACACTTTTTTCTTTTCTTTAAAGAAAATTAATGCAGGTGTAAGCAGGAAAAAGTGGTGTTAAGCAAAGCTAACAGGGCTTAAGCATCTATTAGCATCACTTAGCTCTGGTAAACACAACACAAACCCGCTTACAACTGCTTAAAAGTGCCTTAATCATTCTGCCTCCATCAGCCATTTTTCTGCCTGGCAACAAAATAATCAGCCCTGCCAAGTCTCGAATGCAGGATGCTGTACACTGCAATCACAGCAAAGTATCACTACACCATTTAAGCTATCTGTAATGCTTTTACAAACATATCATTCATTCTAGTTATTTAACATTAATGAAAAAAGTACTCACTTCCAAGTCTGAAACCCAGGACCCTGTGCACAATGGGTCTATATCATATGCTCAAAGTTTTATAACTTTGAACATTAAAATATTGAATTTAAATGTTTGAAATTATAAAACTTTGAACATATGTAAAAAAAAATAAATCCAAAACTAATGGCTGTAGGCAGGGGGGCAAGCCCCCTGCACCCCCCCGCTCTTTAAATATACCAACTCCGAGATCGCATGACACTGCAGTAAGTGAAATCTTCCCTTTACCGCACTATAGTGCTGTCTCGGAGTTGATATATTTAAAGAGCGGGGAGTGTGGGAGGCTTGCCCCCTGCCTGCACTAGTCAGGTAAGTTCTGTTTGTTTTTTTTTTGTTTTTTTTTATTATATGTTCAATGTTTGAAACTTTGAACATTTAAATTTGATTAACGTTCAAAGTTTTCAGACTTCGAACATATAATATAGACCCGTGCACAACAATTACAGCAGCATACCTGTACACCATCTGAGCTGTAGGAATTTGCAATGTTTTTACAAACATATCATGCACAACAGTCATTCAACATAAGGGGGAATTATATATCTCTAGTACTGCTATATAATATATATGTATATATAGATACCAATATATTCTTCCGCGGTGATGCAGCGGTAGCGTTGTTGCCTCACAGCAAGAGGTTCTCCCGTTCGATCTCAGCTTGGGTTGGGAGTGCCTTCTGTGTGGAGTCTGCATGTTCTCCCCCGGTCGAGTGGGCTTTCGAAAGACATGCATTGAATGGGTATGCCTTCGTTGAAGGTTGGGCGTCAGGCTGGCAACTCAACACCATAAAAAAAAAACCTGCCAATCATTATCATTAGCAGACCGGAGTTCCGCTGTGGCGACCCCTAACCAGGAAAAGCTGAAAGACAAACAGCAACAACATATAGATACCAATATATATATATATATATATATATATATATATATATATATATATATATATTCATACATAGATATAAAGGCAGATAACCAACCTGTTACTGCAGCACATCTGCAAAAAGCCCGACAAAGGGGGGGTTAAAGGGAAAACAATAGTGACATCTTTGAAATATGGCTGTCACACAATTAGAAGTCTGCTAGAGTGGCATGGTCTGCTTTAACATACAATGTCAGATAGATTTCAGGTCTGAAACACAAATGAATGTCATTATTTACTGATGCCAATGCTTACATCATCCCAGTGATTTCTCAGAAACCCACAACTCTTGTGGCCAACAGACAAAACATATGAGCCACACATCTGGACAGTGTCTAGACATCTGGACAGTGGAAAGGTATGGCCGCAGTCATGTAACAGAATGGAAAAAAGCATGACAGCTGCCAACCATGTCACCCATCACCTTCCGAACCACAGCAAGACCAACACGACACTAACCTAAATCTGCTCTGGGCAATTACCCATGTATATCCAAATATATCATGGACCACAGGGATGGAACTGTAGGGAAAAGCAGATAGTGGTTCACAAATATCCACCCACAACCATTTGCACCACAGTCACAGCAACATACCATAACCCAAATGAACTCTAGAGTAGAATGACTGTTTGAACGACCATATCCTGATTCCCAGTCACACACTGCACTAACATATACTGGCCCAACTCACAGTGTACTGGGAATCCTGAGGTGTTACAGGATTTTCTCAGCCTGCCCCTACAAACATACCACCGGCAGCCATAGCAGCATGCACAGTCAGATAGAAAGAAGATCTGTGAAACTCACATCTGCTACTCTCCCTACTCAGCCAAACAAACATCTACACACAACACTGCTACACAATCTTGGCAGTCGCTTCACAATGGCCAGACATACATAACTCTCATATGTACAGATTTCCACAGAATGTCCAGGGTGTGAGACCATATTCATAGCTACTGCTGCATACCACTTCCAAGAGTCTGCTAAGTCAATGAGATGTTACCTTGAGTGCAGTCACTAAATAATGATATCACATACCTCTGACCCTCTTACTGCAAGACATCTGGACAAAGCATGACATACTTGGGGAAAGGGGGCCAGAAAGAGGGACACATCTCACATAATGGTGTTACAAACAAAACAGTTGCCAGTGTCACAGGCTTTGTTGTAACATAACATCCCTGAAGGATATGATGTCTGAACCACCAATGGATGTCAACAGTTACTGACTGCAATCCTCACATTATCCTACTGCTTCCACAAAAACAGACGTCTGAGGAACAGACAAAACATAACAGGCAAATCCATGGGCAGTCTGTGGACATCAGGACAGTTGAGAGGTATGTCAGAGGCATATCACTGTCAGGCATCAAGTCACACAGAAAATGCATGTCCAGACGAACCCTGTTAAACTAGCAACCCTCTGTGTATAACAGCACTACTGACTTATAATCTGTACCCAATTCTGGAGCTTTTTCCCCCATGTTGCTGGGCTGTCTCCACATGTCCTCTCCTGAGAGGTATTCCCACTTAATGTCTCTGAAGCTATAGCCCCCATACCTCCATAATGTCCTCCACACAGGCAAGGAAAAGGGGCAAGGCACACATGAAGGTTGTAATTATAGCACTATGTTGCTATGGCATTGGCAAATGGAAAGACAACACAGCTGCTTTGGATGCAAGTAGCAAGTGGGAGACACCGATTGGTGCACAGGCCATCACCTGCTCATGAGTAGTACCTAAAAAAGGCAAGCTGCTGCCTATGCAACACAGGTCTCAACCCATCTACACAAAGACAGACTGCAACTACACAGACCTAATCATTTGCGTTGTTGTGAGGGACCTCCTGAGCACTATAACAGGTATGTCAATCATGTAAGCTTGCAATGGAATGCAGAAGGGGGGATGCAATGATGTCAAATGGGACATTAAACACTAGGTTGCAACAAGACCTGCTGGACTCACATGCTGCTGTCCAGCACCTATGGCTATTTCTGCTTGCCCTGCCTGCATTGACATGGAGCAAATTTCTGGCCCCTGAGTCACCCCAGCAAAGGACAGTTCATGCATGACTACTAATGGAGTCTCTGTTGTCCAATACTGAGTGTGTCACTGGTAGGCCAGCTACCTGGAATTTTGTAATTATTCATATGTCATCTGTGAATGCTACTCTGATACATATGCTTGTCTTACAAATGTAAGAGATGTACATAGGGTATGTGCATACTACACGACAGATGCAGATGTTTGTGTTGAACTGTATGTGATATACTGAGCCCATACCTGACAACTGTCCAGAGTTTTGCAGACTGACCACATGTCTGCCTCATATTTGTAGTTAATGCCTCAGGCAGTTGTGCATTGTCTGGCACATCACTGGCAACCCATTAAAGACTGAAGTCATAACAAATTAGCATACATTTAATTGTCAGATGTCATATCCTGCTGAGTATACCTGTGAATGTGACACCGTGTTTTCTGGCAACTAAGTGTGTTTCAGCTAGAGTCATAAAGTGACACTATTTACTGGCCTTTGCCCACCACTGATGTGTACCTTTTTGCAGATGTCTTGCTCTAACAGGAGCTAGGTGTCTTACCATGACACCCATGTCAGTGCAAGCATAACTTGTCTTGTAGGACATTTGTGCAGTCAATGACACCTGCTTTCTACCTGTGGAAAGCACACCATCCTTGCCAGGTCACTCATCCCATCATAAGTTTCGACCCCAAATAGAGGCCTGAAAATCCACAGGAGGTGGAGTGTTGAACATTAGCATACACATACACACCTCCAGCCTGGGCAAACAGTATGATGCATGGGTGACATCCCGAGCACAGTTAACAGTTGACAAAACACCTATCAAATCATAGCTAGCCACAGGCCTCCAACCATGACTATGGAGACCCACCACACCTATTGGGACCTGTTGGTATCTATCAGGCATCAATCATCTACCCTGCTCCTGGGTGGCTTCAAATACCCAACCATAGTGTGCCTGACCTATGCCACCTGAACATGAATGCACATAGATTCCTTGGCTTTGTCAATGGCAATGCAGTGGATCAGCTGGTCAGCACTCCTACAGCAGGTGAAAATCTCATGTACCTAGTCATAACCAACATGAGTAGCCACTGTAGCACTCCTACATTGCCATCCCTCTTGGTACTATGTGATCACATAGCCATCACTGTTCAGGTCACCATCTCCCCTGTCCCCCACCCCCCTTTACAGTGTCAAACAGAATGAACTGTACACAAATGACTATAAATCCTCTCATAGCAGGTAGAAGTAGCTGTACAGCCAATGTCACATTT
Source organism: Protopterus annectens (assembly GCF_019279795.1). Classification (NCBI taxonomy): domain Eukaryota; kingdom Metazoa; phylum Chordata; order Ceratodontiformes; family Protopteridae; genus Protopterus; species Protopterus annectens. Next base: position 1,487,568,765 of record NC_056744.1, on the reverse strand, counting down.
GTTGGAACTAGCAGCAGTGTCCAGGCCCACACCACAATACTATGTGGGCATTCACATAGCTGTATGGACTCAGCATTACCTGACAGGACAATATCATCTCCCTCAAGTTAGGGTAAATGCCTGTGGTGGACAGCAGCAATACACAAGTACCATAATAGGTGGAAATAATTGCTGGATGGGCCAAGAAGGAACAGGTGCGTCATTGGAAGCAATGTCACCTTGGTCTGTACAAGCAAATAAGGGCACAGGTGATGTAACCTAAGGCTGTCTTTAAGTGCAAATCAGACACATCCACCAAGGCCAATCACTAGGCCTTCAACACAAGTGTCTGCAATTCCAGAGGCAACACACAAATCTGCTCTGTAGTGGTGGTCAATAACACCACATGCACATATGGCATAGATATAGGCAACCAGCTGCAGACAGGTGAAGTGTAAACACCACCCCCTGTCCCCCCAGTGGTACACATGTGCATGTGCAGCACCTGCCCCCTCCCTTCATCATCAGGAAGCAGGTCCATAATGCCCTTTCAAAGGCAACACATAGAGGTCTCCATAGGCATGATACCATCCCAGGCTGCATCCCACATGAATACAGGCATGGGCTCTCAGATACATTCTGTACTGTATTCAACCACAGCCTGAGCATCGGTGTCATCCCATCTGCACAGAGGACAGCCACTGTCACCCCTATACACAAAGGTGGAGCAATCCACCAACCCAGCCAGTATTATGCACATCAGCCTAACTAGCCTGCTCTGCAAGTGCATGGGAGGCAACATCAAGGACATTATGAACAGGGACATCGGCAACATCAAAATGCCTGGGCCCACACACCATAGTATTATCAAATGGAGATCAGGCCTGTTAAACCTGATTGACCTCTCTGCAGTGGTCAACAAACACAGGGTCGAGGAAAATATGGTGAGCAATGCCTACCTTCACCTAGCCCAATCCTCTCACATTAATCCCCAGGTGGACAGGATACATATGCCTACACAGCTAGGCACCAACCTGTAGGTTACCAGATGGGTAGCTAACTGGCCCATTGATGATACCCACTCAGTCAAAGTAGTAGAACCCACCTCTAACAGTAGATTCATCCACAATGGTGTACCCCAAGGATTGATCTGGGGCTTCTACTGTTTGAGATACATGTATCGGAGGTACAGGACAATAGCTGTGGTTAGTGGCTGACCAGGTGTACAGATGCTTGCAAGCTGCCCACTGTCTTACATTCCCCTATTAATGTGGCCATTTCCCAAGAGGCACTCACCCAGTTACTGACATGTACAAGAAGCATTACCACAGACGGAATGCTAGGAGAGGTATCACTCCTCCTGCTGTGGCAGATGTCATCCACGCTAAGTATGACAGTAATAATGTACTGAGCATGCAATCAGGTGTGAGGTGATTTGTGCACTGAGGTTGGTATCAACCTGACAGTTTCCCACCATGTGGGCACCATTGTACAGAAGACCGTGTATATGGCCCACCTCACAAATATGGGTATGTCATAGATAGGCCATAGGTAGTTGTAAAGTGAGGGCAGACCTCTAGAATATTGAGCAGTACTGTTGTAAAACTAGAGGCCTATGCAGTTGTTAATGGACTTTTCTTCTCTCCCACTACCCCTCATCTACATCACTAATTATTATTCATATACTATGGGTATGTTTTTACCAAACCTAATGTTGGGACATGTATTACATTATTGTTCATATAATTAATTGGTTGCATGTTACCATACCTTGTTCGAATACCATTGTTGTTGGCCTGTTGCCGTCATTGTTATTGGCATGCTGTTACAATGCTCACTTTTCTTCCAGTTATGCATGTGTTCTGTTTGCTATGCAACTGTTTCACATCTGTTGTTTTGGGTTTATTGAGCACCCATGCATGCCTTTAATACTAATATTGAAATGTTTAGTTCATGACTAACCAATATATCTTGGAAAACCTCAACACCACACCACATTTGGGAAGGCCGATCCCAGTGGTTCCACCTGTCCCGCCCCATCTGGCCATGGTATTGGACCCCAGCACATCTGAGACCCACCCTGGAACTTCATCTCCTGCAGGCCCTGCACCACCTGGGCATGGGTGTGGAGATGAGACCATCATCTGCAGTCAGTTCTGGGGTATGGTGTGCAGTGTCATCTGCTCTCAGTTTGGTGGCCAGCAGTGCCAGATGGAGGGCTACCTTGCACACCTTGAGGAGCAGACTTCTCCTCCTGTCCAGACCCCAGCACAGCCACCATCGGGGCTGTGAAGGTGCAGTCATGACTGTCTGCAGGTGGGGATGTTAGTCCTACTATATCCATATGGGGGATCATGGGCCTCTAATTCCCAAACACCCTCCTCGTCCAAGGTGTTTACCCCTACATGTGTCATACACCTCCCTTGTCTGCTGTCCTGTCTGTCTTGTCTGCCTTCCTACCCAACCTACCTCCTCAGACATGCCTGCATTCCTTCCCCAACATCCCACTCTCACCTTAACAAAGACAAAAAGGGCATCTGGCCCCAAAAAGTTTATTGCCCCATACATAGCTGTCCATTTTGCACAGGTGTCCACTGGACACATATATTCCAGTCCAATTGCCTTGATAACACATTTCTGTTATCCTCACCCCTCTCTCTTGGGTTTGAGTGTCCAAATTCACCTCCAAATTCAGTACAAATGCACAACTGTTGCTGTATAAGAAATGGACACCTTCCCTACACCCGTCCTGCATATCCCAGCTCCCTTTCATATTGTTTTTCCCCTCTGCATGCCCCTTTCTCACCACTTTCCTATAACCCCTTTTTCTTTTCTTTTAAAGGAATTAGCGGGGGAGTAAGCAGGTTTGCATGATGCTAAGTGAAGCCAAAATGGATTAAGCATCTATACAGTTAACCATATGTTGGCATCACTTAGCGTCATGCAAACCCCTGCAAACCCACCTAAAGCTGCTTTAATCACTCTGTCTACATCAGCCACTGTTCTGCCTAGCAACAAAATGATCAGGCCTGTCAAGTTTCAAACCCAGGACCCCATACACTACCGTCAGAGCAATGTACCACTACACCATTTGAGCTGTAGGAATTTTTGATGCTTTTTCCAACATATCATTCAGTAGAGTCATTCAACAGTAGGGAAAAAGCTTTGTGGAATCACTCAGGTTTTGTGTGTGTGTATATATATATATATATATATATATATATATATGCATATATAGTTATATACGTATGGAGATACGTATACATGAAAAATATATTAAATATATATGTGTGTGTGTGTGTGTGTGTGTGTGTGTGTGTGTGTGTGTGTGTGTGTTTTTATGTGTGTGTGTGTACATAACATGTAGTGCAGTCATACCTCACAACCATACCTCTCAACCTCTTAGTGCAAGACATCTGGGCAAAGTCTATCAAAATGGGGGGACAATGGGCCAAACGTAGGGACGTAATTTAAATATTGCCATTAGAAATGTAGACAGTTGCAAGAGTAACAGGGTTTGTTTCAGCATGCATTTTCTGAAGAATATGAGGCCTGACACTGAAATGTATTTCATCATTTACTGATAGGAATCCTCAGATCATCACAGTGATTTACCAGAGAAATACGAATAATTTGTGGAACATACCGAAAATATGAAGAATAAACCTGGACATTCTGAAGCAATCCAGCCAGTTGGCAGGTATGCTCAGAACTCCTTAGTGCAACAAATTTGGGCCAAGCCTGACAAAGTGGGGGGAGAAAGCCACGAACATAGGGACATATCTGAAATACTTGAGTAGATAAGCTGAGACAGTTGCTGCAGTAACACTGTCTGTTCTAACATATATTGACTGAAATAGCACAAGTCCAAGACTCAATTGCTTCTCATTAGTTAGTGACTTAAATCCTCACATCATCCCACTGATTTGTCACAAATACACAACACTTATGGGGTCATTACCAAAGATATGAGCCAGACAACCGGACATCCTACAAATATCTGGAAATAACATGACATTAGGGAAACCACACTGAACTGCTAACCATGTCATCAAGCAGCATCCACACTACAGTCAGACTGACACAACACTACCCCAAATCAGCTATGGGGAATTACACATGCATTTGCAAATATATCAGGCACTACAGGGATGTAACAGTAGTAAAAACAGACACCGGTGTGAAAGTGCATACCCACAACCATTTTCACCACAGTCACAGTAACATACCACTAGAGTATAATGACTGTGTGAAAAAAATATCATGTTTGCCACTCACACACTACCCCTACATATACTGGCCCAATTCAGTGTAGTACATACACAGACCTCTCAACTGTACAGATTCCCAAAGAATTTCTAGGCTTCATCCTCATATATATGGCCTTTACCTCATAACATGTCTGCATTTTGCTGCATCACTTGGATGATGTCAGGAATGAAGGCAATAAATAATGATATTCCATACCTAGCAACCTCTTACTGCATGACATCTGGACAAAGCCTGACATAATTGGGGGACAGAGGTCCAAAAACAGGGACATATTTGAAATATTGCTGTTAGAAACTGAGAAAGTCTGGTGTTACAGGGTTTGTTTTAACATCTTTTCTGAGGGATATGATGTCAGGAACACAAATGGACGTTAGCATTTACTGACTGCAATCCCCAGAGTATGCTACTGATTTGCCAAGGACAAAAACTGTCTGAGGAACAGACCAAACATAGGAGTCAAACCTCTGGCCATTCTGTGGCTAGCCCTACAGTTGAGAGTTATGTCAACCACATAACACTGTCAGACTTAATATCATGCAGAAAATCTATGTCCACACAAACCCTGTTAAACTAGCATTAATCCAACTGTATAACAGCAATACTTACATTCTGTCCCTAGGTTTGGAACCTTCACCCCATTTTGCTGGGCTGTCTCCACATTTGTTCTAAGAGGTATTTCCAACTACTCTCTGTGATGCTGTTCACACACCTCCATGATGTTCTCCTCACAGGCAAGGAAAAGTGCCAACGCCCACATGAAGTACTCAGTTATAGGGGTGTGTCACCATGCCATTGGCTACATGAATAACAACACAGCTGTTCTGCATGCAATTAGCAAGTGGGGACACCAGTTGGTGCACAGTCCATCAGCTGCACGTGAGCATTACCTACAAAAGGCAAGCTGCTGCCCATGCAAAACAGATGTATACCCAACATCACTGAGAGAGAGAGAGAGAGAGAGAGAGAGAGAGAGAGAAACAAAAACAAACAGAAATCAGAAGCAAATGAACTATACTTGGGGGGGGGAGTATGTCAATCAAGTAAGCATGTAATGGAATGCAGTAGGGGTATGTAATAATGGGAAATAGGAAGTTTTACAAATATGTCTCAACAAGACTTGCTCTACTGATATATTGCTGCTCAGCACCTATGGCTATAGTACCTGGGTCTGTTTTCAGTGACATAGATCACAGTTCACACCCATGAGTCACTCCAGGAAAGGATGGCTCACAAATGACTACTACTGGAGTGTGACACTACTAGGCCACCTAGTGGGATGTCGTATATATCCATATGTTACTTGTGAAATCAATTATGATACACATGTTTTTCTTACAAATCTAAGAGACCTATACAGGGTATGTGCATAGTAAACTACTGTTTCAGATGTGTCTGTTGAACTGCATGTGATATACAGAGCTCATACCATTCAACTGCCCAGTGTTATGCACACTGATCATATGTGTGCCTCATATTTGTAGTCATTTACTCATAGAGTTGTGCTATGTCTGGCAAATCATTGGCAAATCTGTGAAGACTGACATTAGAACATAATAGCATACATATGCATGTCGGACATCCTTCAGGGTATTTCTGTGAATGCAAAGCCTACTGTGCTATCAACTGACTTAAGTGTGTTACAGAAATATTAATAAAGTGTCACTAATTTTGGGCCATTGCCCCCCATCTATGTATGGTGTCCTCCTGATGTCCTGTTCTAACAGGTTGAAAGGTATGACTGAGCAGCAAGAGTGTAAATACAGTGTGTCATACTGACATAGAACAGAAATGTATATCAGGTATTACCTGTGCACATGTAAGTATAAGTAGGTGTAGCTGGAAGCCTCAAAACAACAGACATGAGATGTAAAACATCAGGTAAATAGGCTGTACATGTTGTATACGTGTGTAATCTTAGTTTCTGTGCATCCAACAGACATAAATTTCTACAGCTACTGGTTGTTGTATTGCCCTGACACAGACATGGTTACTAGAATAAGCATGATTATTAGGCTGAAAATGGAGAGTTGTCCAACTGTGTTATGACCTTGTGTCCATGCGCACTACAAGCAGCTATATCAGCATCTACCTACCTGTATGGACTTAGCAATGCCTGACTTGTAAAACCTGCCTCCACCAAGGTAGAGTAATCCACTTTGCTGGACAGCTGCAATACACAAACCATATAATCCATTGCTATATTGGCTGTACAGGGCCAAGTAGGAGCAGGCACCAACTTGGAAGCAAGTCAATCTGTGTCTGAACAAGCATGTGGTGTCACAGGTGAATTACTGTAAGGCTAACTATGAGTACATATTGGACACATTCACCAAGGCCAATCACAAGGCTGTCTTCACACATCTCCTCAATCTCAGAGGCAACAACCCAATCCACCCTATACTGGTGGTCAATCACACCACATACACACACAGCATAGCTATAGCCAACCAGCTGCAGACAGGTTAAGGGAAAACATCACCCTCCCATCCTACCATCAGTATAGGTAGATATACACAGCACCCCCACCCCTCCTCTCATCATCAGGGAACAGGTTCATAATGCCTAATCAAAGGCAACAAATGTAAGTCTCCATGGGAGCTGATAACATCCCTGTCTGCATCCTACATGAACACAGGCATATGCTCCCAGCTCCATTACATACTATACGGAAGCAAAGCCCGAGCACCACTGACATCCCATCTGCAAGGAAGATGGCCATTGTCATCCCTCTACACAAAGGTGAATGATGAATGGTGGATTATGCAATTTACTGGCCCTCATTAGGGGGAACATGACACTTCAGCACCAGGAGTGCAATGCAAGCTCATTCTGTGGTGATAGATGACAGGGGTATGATATGGTTGTAAGTGGTGGCTAATGCTAGTCAGTGTTGATGTGCAGGTTATGTAAATAACGTTGACCAATGTATGAGTTCCTGTGATGTGTTCCACTGTTTATGTCTTCCAGGTGACATGGAGTGTGCAAGACAGCCAGTGTACACTGCAGCTGAAACTGTGGCCATCACAGAGATGATAATCAACCACCATGGGGTGATTTTTGGCCGTGGCCAACAGAATCTGCAAGAGCGGTCTATCCTGTGGGACAAGCTTGTCCACAGAGTAAACAACTTAGGTCACCATGGACGCACATACAGGTCAGGCATCAGGCGACTGACCTGATACCCCATGCCCAACAAAGGGCTGCTGCTGTGGCCAGGGACCATTCCACCACAGTTGGGGGTCCTTCTATGCAGGCCCCACTTACACCAATGGAGAAGCTCCTTGCCAACATTTGGGCAGCCACCACATGCCAGCAAAGCCCACACACACAAGTTGTGGAGGTGGGTGGCACACAGGCAACAGGCGAGGAGCATCCAGGTAAGGCCCTAGTGCACATCAGTTTAATAATTTAGCAGTCATAATGGCTTCTGTAGAGTATCTAGATGCATATGTCAGGTCAAACTGCATTTGTGGGTGGGGTTTTGTAATGCACACAAGTGCACATCTATGGTGAAGGATAGCAAATTATGTAGTATCAGAGCTTGTACTGTTCATGTGCAGAAAGTAGCATTCATCCTGTACCAATGGCATAGGTGAGTCTGCTGACAATACCTGTCCCCCACAACTACATAGGTACCTCTGGTCTGGATGTGGGACAGCAGCCTGAAGCCAGTGAGTATGGTATTATCCTGTTGTGGCTCACCAATACCCCAGACATGTTAAGGTCATGCATTTTACCATGCACACAACTGTGACTCTTAGCCATATTGTAAAATGTGCATGTTCACTTGTGGTAGGGGTTAACTGCATTGCATCAGAGTAGTCATCACAGGGGCCTATTTGCAGGAGGTGTAACATATCCATAGCATACCTCACAACCTGTTAGTGGATGAAATCAGAACAAAGACTGACAAAAATGGGGGGGGGGGGCAAAGGGACAAAACTAGGGACATATTTGAAAAGTAGTATTATACAGTGCATTTAAAAAGTGTACACACCCCTGTTAAAATGCCAGGTATTTGTGACATACAAAAATGAGACTACAATAAAACATTTCACAACTCTTCCCACCTTTGATGTGGCCTATAACTTGTACAATTCAGTTGATAAGCAAACAAACCTGTTAGGGGAACAAGTATGAAAAATAAAACACATACAATAAGCTAGATGCATAAGTATACACAGCCTGAAGCTAGTACTTTGTTGAAGCAGCTTTTGATGTAAATACAGCATTACGTCTTCTTGGGTACAAACCTGCCATCAGTTACAGAGACTCTTTGATTAACAATGAATAATGGTCCACTGGCCTACTAGGCTTTTCCAGACATTTACTCAGTTGCCTGCTGCACCAACAGCCATGGTTCGCAGACAGCTTACAAAGCTTCAAAGGGATCTCATTGTGGAAAGGTATCAGCCTGAAGAAGGGTACAAAAACATTTTCACAGCATTGCATATACCATGGAACATAGTGAAGACAGTCATCAAAAGGTTGAGAATATATGGGACAACAGTGACATTACAAAGAAGTGAACATCCTTCTGAATTTGATGAGAACACAAGACCAAAACTGGTCAGGGAGGCTGCCAGGAGACCTACGGCAACACTAACGGAGTTGTGGGAATCTCTGGCAAGTACTGGTGGTGTACTACATGTGACAACAATCTCCCGTAGTCTGCATATGTCTTACCTGTGGAGTAGGGTTGGAAGATGGACGCATTTTCTCACACTGAACAACATACAGGCCTGGTTAAATTCTGAAAAAACAGTACATCAAGTCTCCCAAAAGTATGTGGGAAAATATGTTATGGTCTAATGAGACCAAGGTTGAACTTTCTGGCCACAATTCCAAAAGGTGTGTTTGGCACAAAAACAACACTGTTTATCACCAAAAGAACACCATCCGCGCAGTGAAGCATGGTGATGGCAGTGTCCTGCTTTGGTGTTGGTGTTTATAAACTGGAAATGGGGCTTTAGCCAAGCTGGAGGGGATTATAAACAGTTCCAAAAACCAGTCCCTTTTGGCTCAAATTCTTCAAGTGTATGCTAGATAGCTGTAGATGGAGCGGAATTCCACCTTTCCACACAACAGTGACCCAAACCATACATCCAAATCAACAAAAGAATGGCTTCAGCAGAAGACATTCAACATTCTGTACTGGCCCAGCCAGAGCCCACACCTACATCCAATAGAAAATCTGTAAGGTGACCTGAAGAGGGCTGTGCATAAGAGATGCCCTTGCAATCTGACAGAGTTGGAGGGCTTTTGCAAGGGAGAGGGTGCAAACATTGCCAAGTCAAGATGTGCCATGCTGATAGACACCTTCCCAAGAGGACTGAATGCCATAATTAAATCAAAAGGTGCTTTAACAAAGTATTAGTTTAAGGGTGTGCACATTCATGCAAAAAGCCTATTGTATGTATTTCATTTATTATATGTTACCCCTAACCGATGTGTATGTTCTTCAATTGGATTGCACAGGTTATAGGTCACATTAAAGGTGGGGAATGTTATGACATGATTTCTGTGGTCTCATGTTATATTATCACAAGGACCTGGCAGGGGTGTGTACACTTATTATATCCACTGTAAGGTTAGAAAATTATTAGAGTAACCCACTTTGTTTAACATGTATTTACTGCTGATTATGAAGTCTGCAATTCAAATAATATCATTAATTAGTGGCGCCAATCCACAGATCATCCCAGTAATGTATCAGACAAACACAGGATTTATGAGGGACAGACCAAAAATATGAGCTACACATCTAGACATTCAGTGAAACTCTGTATAGTTGAGAGGTATGTTCTGTAGGAGTTGCCACTGTGCTATACAGGTGAACAACAATAATGTGTACATGGGTGCAGTGTGTGCTAGGTGAAGGTCCATCACCTACTAACACTACTCACGTATCCCAGAGGTGTATATAAGTAGTAACATTAAGTGGAAAGGGCTGCACTGCATGTGTCTGTTGTGATCTGACTGTGTGTCGTGAATGTCACCAGTTGGCTATTGTGAGGTCTGTGTAATGCCTTTGTGCCACCTCACCTGTATGTGTCTGTGTATGTGTCCATGTGTGCATATGTGCATGCACACGTGTGTGTGTGTGCGTGCGTGTGCATGTGTGTGTGTGTGTGTGTGTGTGTGTGTGTGTGTCTGTGTGTGTACCAGCAAACCTTATAGTGCAGGTATTAATTTACATATGTTATCTTCCCCTCACAGGTGGACATGGTGGCTGTGGTCCCTCCCGCTCAGAATCTGATGTCAGTGTCTCTGCAGACTCTGACCATGATGGTGGTCCAAGTGAGGCACAGGTGGGGTTGTCAGGGGCTGAATCTGTGCCATTGATTGGCATCCCACAGTCATCCACAATGCCCCTGCACACAGTCACAATGCCTACACATACACCATCCCCAGCAGCCACAGATAATGGACAGTTGGCAGGTGATGGCATGAAACAGGCTAGTGTTGTGACTATGGCAAGTGTGAGTGTAGACACTAGCCATAGCCAGAGTGCAGGCAAGGTTCCACACAGGTGGGTGGACAGGGGAGCTCAAAGGAGGATGGATGCCCATCGAGCTGCTGTTGCAAGTGCCACAGCAGGTGTCAGCCGATGCATGTTTCAGGCTGTCATGGATGCACAGGCACGTAATGAATGCAACACCAGAAGAATACTCAGGGTCTTGGATGCAACTTTTCCTGGCTTACATGATGACATACGTGACCTTGTTGAGGCCACAGCTCAAAATACTGAGGTCATGAATAGATGGTGGGGTGAGACCTTAGCAATCCTCGACCATGGAATGTCTGTGCTGCAGGATGTGGTGGGAGATGGGCATCGACCATGTGGATGTAGGTCAGCACCAACATCAGCTGAGAGTCTACATGGCCATGCACCTTCACACTCCTGTTGTGACAGTCCCACCAGCAGTACCAAAGGGCGGGTGCTGTCCAAACCAGAACAGAGCAGGCCATGGGCACATGATCCTGGCCAGTCCCATCAGGGACATGGATCCAGCAGACAGCAGTTACCATTGGGGAGTAGTACTACATCTGGCCTTAGGCCTGGTGGTGCCAGTGAGACCCCTGGCAGGACCAGATTATGTGTCCATGGCCAGAGACAGTGAACTGTACACCCTGCCATGTATGGTCCACAGCTGTCCAACATACCCCTGTGTAGGGCAGCCACATGGTATGGCTGTGTGAATGCAAGCACGCACACACACATCACCATCATGGCTAGGTCACCTACAGACACACACACACCACCTCTGCATGACCCATTCACAAAACACCCCTCCAGACACACACACATAATGTCTACTGTATGGCCCAGCCTAGGCCTCTGGCAAGCCCACACAACACCCTTTGCATATGATGATACCTGTGCCACATCCCTGTCATCCATACCACCAATGCAGGGACATGCTAATATGGTTCTGATGTACAGGGTGAATTAAGTACAGTTTAGCTATGTAATGCTGTGTAAGGTGCTGTTAGCTGGCATTTGTAATGGGTACACTTCAGAGTGTGTGTACCTTTTCAGCCATGATGCATTATTGGTGTTAGTAATGCTGACTGAATGTAGTCTCACATGTTGTAATCTGTTGTGTTCTAGGTGTCTGTGAGTCAGCAGGATGTGGCCCTGCAGACATTGTCAATAAGGAGTATGGCAGAGTGGAAACACATCGATCATGTCAGAGCTGAGGTACAGCAGTATATGTACACATTTACCAGGTCTGTGTAACAGCTGTATATGTACACATTTACCAGGTCTGTGTAACAGTTATTGCATGTGCTACAGAGCTTATATGGCTGAGGGGTATATACAGATAAGTCTATGGTGGTTGACATCAGCAACCCTTGTAAACTGGACAATGGTATGTGTAGTGGGTGGAACACACCTCAGATTGGTAAAACCACACCCCCAGAGGATATTGTGTTGACGAAATACACAGAGAATACTGTTCCCATACACACAACACACACACACACACACACACACACACACACACACACACACACACACACACACACACACACACACACACACACACACACACAGGATCACAGTTGCCAGTGTTGGGTTTGGAACCTCTACCCATCTAGTTAGTGGTACTTCAGTGTTATGCAGTTATCGCAGGTGACATAGAACTAATAGTGTGATGACTGTTCCAAAGTACCTGTAATGTGAATAACATCACATGCCCTTGTGAGGTACGGCAATGAGGGGTGTACTGGGTGCGGAAGGATTCATTAGACTGTCACCTGCAAGTCTACATACTCACAGACACTGCTATACACAAACAATTGCCAGTACTGACATTAGCAGCCCTGCCTATCATATCATTCATTCCATACAGTTACATAGCTGTTGCACACGGCATGGGGCTTATAGGGCTGAAGAGTGTCCACAAATACCTCTACACTGGATGTGAACAGCGGCCTTTGTAAAGTGGACCTTAGGACGTGTACTGGGAGCACCATAGCCTAAAATTGTAAACCACGGCCACCCAATGGATATAGTTGTCACTCAAACAAACACACAGGATACTGTTTTCACACACACACACACACACACACTTACCAGGTCTGAAAATGAACCTCTGCCTCTCTAGTTACTGTTAATACAATGTTATGCATTTATTGCATGTGCCACAAAGCTTGTAGGGTGAAGAGTATCCCAAGGTAATTCCAAGGTGAACATCACCAGGCCTTGTAAAGTATGGCAATGGGTGATTTACTGGGTGAGAATAGACCCAACATACTTGAACCTACAGTTATACACACTTACACACACAAATGCACTCATGCAAACATTTGCCAGGACTGAGATTAGCATCCCTGCCTGTCTTGTTAGTCAGTCCATACGGTTACACAGTTCCTGTATGTGGCATGGGGCTTATTGGACTGAAGAGTGTCAACAGATACCTCTGTGGTTGATGAAGACAGTGGGCCTTGTAAAGTGCACCTTGGGATGTGTACTGGGAATACCACAGCCTAAAATTTTAAAACCCACCCCCCAATGGATATAGTTCTCACTCAAACACATACACAGGATACAGTTCTTGCATACACACACACACACACACACACACACACACACACACACACACACACACACACACACACACACACACACACTTTTACCAGGACTGAGATTGGAACTCCTACCTATTTAGTTGTTGCTAATACAGTGTTATGCATTTATTAAACATGCCACAGAGCCTATAGTGTAAAGAGTGTCCCACAGTTCTCCTAAAGAGAACAACATCACCAGCCCTTGTAAAGTATGGCAATGAGCAGTGTACTGGGAGAGTAAGGCTTCAAATGCTGTGTCCTACAAATATACACACTTACAAACACACATTTGCCAGGACTCAGATTAGAGCCCCTACCTATGTAGTCATTGGTACTATAATGCTATGCAATTACCGCAGGCACCATGGAGCTTATAGGATGAAGATTGTCCCACGGTACCTATATAGTGAATAACATCACAGCCCTTACAAGGTATGGCAACGGTAGGTGTACTTGGTGAGAAGGGCCTCAAACTACTTTCATCCACATGTTTACACACTCACAAACACTTTTATACACACTAATGTACACACACATGTTCGCCAGTACCGAAATCCATAAGTTCATAGGTGTGTACTAGGTGAATGGCCATAGAGCCTTTACAAGCCTAGCCCATGGGAATACCCTGGAATCGTGCCACCTGACTATAGTTCCCAGTGTGTTTAACAAGTATAGCCACTGGAGTGATCCCTGGAGTGGGATTTCTATTCCCTGTCCACTCATCTAGATTTCTCTTGAAGTGGGCCAGTGAGGTGCTCTGCTTGACATGTATGTGAAGTCTATTCCATAGTGTGGGCAGTCTCTTGGTTATAAACCTGACCCTCCAGCATGTTCTGTTGATTGTGGAAATTGGGCTGAGGTCTCTGTGGCATGTGGCATGGATGGATTGGGTTCTTTAGATGCAGCATTCCTAATAGAGCTGGGTCAGACATGGCTTTGTAAGTCAGTCAGAGATCACCTCTAAGTAGCCAAAATGAGACAGAGAATAGTTGGAGTTATTGGAGTCTGTCCATATAGGACAAGAGTTTAAGACCTAGGATCCTCTTTGGGAGGTACTTTTGCAGCCTCTCCAGTTGTTGCAGGTGTCCAGTGAGGTACATGCCAAATGGGCCATTGTACTCATTGATTGGCCTAATGAGGGGAGAGTAGAGGGAGACAATGACCTCTTACCTGGATGCAACAGCCTTAGTAATGAGATGTGCCACATAGAATGACTTTCTGAACACAGTGGCACAGTGGTGGTCAACAGAGGGCTCGCTGTCAACCTGTGTTCCCAGTTCTCTTATAATAACTTCAGTGTTCAGTGGACTACCATCAATGTTGTGATTCATGGGAACCATGTTGTTCCCAAATGGTGTCGGCACATTTTCTGGCATTGAGCTAAAGTCCAGGGTTTTGACACCAATCATAGGTCTCATTGAGGCCTTTCTGCAAGATGTCAACATTACTTGGGGAGGTAATAATAGCATCCACCTTGCAGTCATCTGCAAACATTGTCAGCCAGAGTCTCTTCATGTTGGGCTGGACTTCAGAGGTGTAGATCCCGAACACGAGGGGACCCAGGACCAAACCCTGTGGGACTCCACTTGTGACTGGTCAGCAGTCTGACATGGAGTCTGCTGCTTTCACACCATGGGCTCTATCTGTGAGCCAGTTTGCAAGCCACCTAGTGATATAGGGGTTGATACTTAGCTGAGTGTGTTTGTCTATGATTCCTGAGTGGGGAATGGTATCCAAGGATTAGAAGGCCCACCTATCTTTTTATTTATTCCATACTGTTACATAGTTATTGCGTGTGGCACAGAGCTTATAGAGCTGCAGAGTGTCTACAGCTAATTCTACAATGGGTGACACCAATGGGCCTTGTAAAGTGGACATTGGGATGTGTACTGGGTGGGCAGCAGCAAAAAATTGCAAAACCCACCCCCCATGGATATGGTTCTCACACAAAGACACACCACCCATCCACACAGGATACTGTTCTCACACAAGCGCGTACACACACACACACACACACACACACACACACACACACACACACACACACACACACACACACACACACACAAACACACACATTTACCAGGACTGATATTACAACCCCCTCTCTATCTAGTTACTGCTACTACAGTGTTTTGCATTTATCGCATGAGTCATGGAGTTTATAGAGTGAAGGATGTCTCAATGTACTTCTAACGTGAGAAACATCACCAGTCCTTGTAAAGTATGGCAATGGGTGATGTATTGGGTGAGAGAGGCTACAAAATACTTTAACCTACACATATGCATACTTACACCACAAATACACTCACACAAACATTTGCTAGGACTGAGAATAGAACCTCTGCCTAACTAGTTATTTGTACTATAGTGTTACACAATTATCACACACACCACAGAGCTTGTAGGGCTGTTGGCTGCCCAAAGATACTTCTAAATTGACTGACATCAGCAGGACTGCTAAAGTAGAGCAATGGGAAGTGTACTGGTTGTGAAGAGGCTCAAAATCTTTAACTTACAGTACACACACACACACACACACACACACACACACACACACACACACACACACACACACACACACACACACACACACCACACACACTTTTACATTTGCCAGGACTGAGATTAGAACCCCTGCCTAAACAGTTATTTGTACAATAGTGTTACACAGTCATCTCACACACCACAGAGCTTACAGGGCAGAGGCCAGTCCCACTGTACTTCTACAGTGAATGACACCAGCAGATCTTGTGAAGTAGGGAAATGGGAGGTGTACTGGGTGGTAATGGATTAAAACACTTATTCCTACCCCCCCACAACCACTGTTACATGTGCTGAGACTGATTAGAACCCCTACGTATCTAGTTATTTGTATAATAGTGTTACACAGTTATCACATGCACTATAGAGCTTACAGGACTGCAGCCACTCCAAAGGTACTTCTAAAATGAAGGACATTAGCAGATCTTGTAAAGTAGGGCAATAGGAAGTGTACTGGGTGGGTAAGGCATCATAATACTTAGACCTACAGACACACACACACACACACACACACACACACACACACACACACACACACACACACACACACACACACACACACACACACACACACACACAAAGGTAGTTGATGTGATATTCCAACCCCCACCTCAGTACCATCGGACAATAAATCTCACCTTTATGCTGGCACATGCCAGTGGTTACAACTGGTATGCAACTGTCTGCAGCAGGACATTACTCTATGCCATTCAGGGTATCCCTGTGTATGACTCACTCTCTGTGTGTGCCTCCCTGTGTGTCTCACTCTATCACTGTCTGTCCCTCTCTTCCCCATGTCTATGTGGGATTTGTCACCTTAAATGATACTGTATAGTGTGGGAAGCCAGTATTGTGCAGACATTTCCTGGTGTCCCACATAGCTGTCAGTTGTCTGCTGCTATCCCAGTAGGCCACCCCATTCCCTTGCATGCATGCCTCATTACCATAGCTAAACTACCAAAACATACTAATCCATTAATTTATTGTTAAGAAGACTGACTTACCTTGTGCCTGCGGCAGTTGTGAAGACAGTGCTTGAGGGCTACCTATGTTGAATGCACACAGTACACTGCCTATACATGATAAGTTACAGGTAATGCAATGTGTGTGTCATCCATTTTTCTGTGTGTGTGAGTCAGAGAGAGGTGTCAGTCCCTGGGTTCCTACACTGTCAGTGTGTGTGTGCTATGCGTTGCCTCTTTGGCAAGGCCTGGACATACTGGGCACACCTCCATCTGCCTACAGGAGCAGGCTCAGGGGCTTCCTTTTCTGAGTACCTCTGTGCCTGTGGGGACCTTGGCAATGGTGGGGGGCTGTGTGGCCCTTCCCCATGCTGTTCCTGCTGCAGCTGTTTCCGCAGGATCATATTGTGTAGCATGGCACATACTATGAACATGTGTACACATGTGGCTGGAGAGTACTGCAGGGCTCCCCCAGATATGTCAAAGCTGCGGAACTGTGACTTGAGCATCCCGAACACATGCTTTATGATGATCCTGGTTTGTGTGTGTGCCTCATTATGGCATTCTTGAGTGGGTGTGTGTGCATTTCTTATGGGTGTCATCATCCATGGCTCCAGTGCATAGCCAGCATCCCCCATCAGATGACCATACGGGATGTCCCCACTGCCAAATGCCTGCTACAACTCTGACAAATGCCAGATGTGGGAGTCGTGATAACTTCCAGGGCTGCCAGCACACACATTCATGATAATGCCCTGGGAATTGCACATTACCTGGCAGTTGATGGAGAGGAAGCCCTTGTGGATTTTGTAGACCCTACCCTGTTCACCAGGTGATGCTTTAATGTGGATGTGCGTGCAGTCTATCACACCCAGTACCTCCAGGTATTCTGCTACATGGTGGAAGAGATGCATATTGCTGGTCCTCTCCTCACGGGTGTTGGGGAAGTAAATGTGTTCACTGGCATGTGGTAGGATGGTATCCAGGAACTGGTAGAGTACCCCAGATGCGTATGCCTGTGAGACCCCCATGATGTCCCCAGTAGGTCTTTGGAAAGTACCTGTAGCTAGTATTCTTAAGGCTACACATACCTTGGTATCCACAGGGATGGACTCCCCTCTGTTGGCTCTGGGTCTGAGTTGAGGCTGACACAACTCAATGATTTGCTGAAGTATGTCTCTGTCCACCCTGTAGAGCTCTACTATCTCCAGATCATGTAGCCCCTGGTAAGTTACCCTGGGTCTGAGCACTCTTCTCCTCCTCCTTGGTCTGTGATGGTTGTCAGCATTATCTTCCTCACTGCCCTCAGCCTGTAGCACATACTGATGGATCAAAGCAATGGCAGCCCCTAACATGTTTTTGTTAAAATTCCCCTGCATGTGTACACCAATGGTGCAGAGTTTATGGAAAAAAAACAGACTGTAAGGTATTTGCATAGTTTATACTGTTGTGCTGCAGATGGTGCCTGTATGATTGCCTGGCTATGATGCATTCCACCTGCCAGCTATGTTATTTGTACTTGATTGCTTTTATTCTGCTATTTCACTTTTTTTTCTTTTTTTCCCTTCCCATTTCTGCCCCTTTTAAGCCCCAAGGTGCGCAGTGCAAACCCAGTGCCCAAATGTAAACAGTCCTGCTATTTCATTTTTTTTTTTTGTTTATTTTACACCCAGTGTGTGCCGTGCAAACCCATTTAGCTAGGTAAATAATGAGAAATGGCCCATCCCTGGACACAAACATGCTTTTCATTTCATGGAATAAGTCACTACAGCCTCAGACACACCTCCTTGCTTAACTGTGGTGAACTAAGCACATCTGGGAGCTGTGGAGCTCCAGTGTGCTTACACCAAGCAGGACAACACCCTTTTCATGTCTGCTGCTACTCCTGCCTACACCACTGCCTTATAGCTCCTACATGGTTAGGTGCTGTTTGCACTTTGCTTCTTTTTGTGATTCAGTAAATTTCCCTCATTAGCATACCTTGCTGCCTTAGTCTCTAGTTACAGCACTACACCAGAGCCTTTTCCTTTAGCAGACATTTTTTTTCCTGCTATTGTTTTGATTCTGCATGCCATAGAGTATAATGGCAAAATGCAGTTTTCATTTAGAATTGACTTTTCCCAGTTGTTTTCTTTATTTTTGGTACAATCCTGTTTGCGCGCCACTGCCCTATGTTTAAATGGCCGAGATCAGCCAAAAAAAATAAACTTTGATTTTTATAATTTTGCAACACTTTTCTATGCCAATGGCCATATATTTGGCCATTGGCATACCTAAGGATTAGAATACATGCTTTAGTTTGAGCTGTCATGCCTCCATTTTGATTTTTGCAGAAATGTATTCAGCTAATAGCCGAATACATTTCTGCATGCTACACTATTCTGCCATGGATGCCTGCCTGCTTACCTGATCACTAATTGACCTCATTTGCATGGTTTTCAACAGCAAATGAGATCATTAGCATAATCCAGTCATGTACGTGACAGAATAGTGTTAGCCAGCTCATGCACATCCCCAGGCTTGTTTACTGGATTGCTCGGTGGCCATATTCCGTGCAGAAATGGCTAAACTATTCCTGCACAGAATTTTTAGCTTATTGAATCCCAGGGACAGTCTTATCAGTTTCCTTTCAAGTCCAAAATAACTGCTTGTGAGATTCAAATCCAGCATGATTTGTCTTGTGAAGGGAATCAAAAGAACAATTCAAGTTCCTGTTAATCTGAAGTTCCAAAATCAAAAGAAGTGGGAACATTGGGAACTTGGCTTAACAGAAACTTGATTTGTTCTTTAATATGGATGATGTTTTATTATATTCATCTAGTTATGAAGAGGACTAATATAAACTGTTAAACTAATTCCAGAGATTCAGTATGTCTTTCAGCTATAAACCAAATAGGAACTAAAATACAGCTACCACAATCAATTTTTTTCATTTATTTATTTTATTGATATTTGATTACTGGGAAAGGCCAACTGGATAGGAGCCTATTTTCAGCAGAGACCCAAGGAGAAAAGCTCCAAAGTATTACAAAATATTTTAAGAACAATAATTTTACATTCTGAATAAGGTATTGATTAGCAATATTCTTTTTGAGGAGTACTCAAAATGTAATATTTTAGAGGGGTAGGAATGAATCCTGTTTTGCTCTTATTCAAGAAAACATATGAACTGCTACTAGACATATGCAAGGCCCAATTTAGGACCTGGAAAATGATTGCCTTGGAATTAGACCAAAAACTACAGGCTGTTAATTTTTTTATGCTGCCTCTTTTACTATATTATCTTAAGACTTCTGAGCTGAATTTCCATGGACTTTTCTGAAGTAATGAAACACACTGTGGTTCACGTCATATCAGATAGTGATAAGCTGAGAAACTCAAGACGGAAACTCATAATAAGGAAGGATATGGGTGGTTCAGGTGTTCCGGATTCAATACACCTACTCTGATGTGATATGGTTAAACATGTTATATTTATCACACTCAAATGGATGTAGGGTGGCATGGAGTGCTTCAGGAGAGAATGTAGCAGGTTCAAGAGAGCAAAAGAATCACTTTCTGATACTATATAAGAGGGGAAGTGAATCTGAACTATTGGCTAAAATACTCATTAGCTAGTTTTAAAAATCTGCTGAAGGAAGAGAAGTTTCCACTATGGGTAACTACTCTTACCAATACTGGGCTCCAAAGTTGGAATCCTAGTAGATTAGGGTCTTGACGTCTGTATCTGATGTGACTCCTTTGTGGACTGTTTTCTAAATTTTCCAGCTTTTCTCCTTGTCTTTTTATTTTGTCTTTCAGTTCTGTAGTTTTGTAGTTTTGTTCTTGTAGCACCATTCTCATTGCAGATTTATTCTTTTCCAGGCCTTACCTTTCCATTACAACTTTGCCATTTCTGTCTTTTGCTGCCACATGATTTACTTAAGTAAGCTCACATTCTGGCCCACAGCTATTATTTTTTTAAGTAAAATACTTAACTGCGCTTCCTTATTTGCAGCTTTGAAGGCTGCTAACTGCTCCTGTTTTTGTTTCTGCATACTCATCTTCCCTTCTGGGTTGGTTACTTTTCCTCCAAGAATAATTTTCTTCCTTTTATCTGCTAGCCCTGTCCAGAGCTTAGGCCTTAGGTTGTAATCTCAGTTATGCTCCTCTTCTTCCTCTCCAATTCTATGTCTCTACTGCTAATGCTGATAGTATTCCTGGTACTAATGCCAGGGGTTGGTTTCTGAATGCAGACATGATTGCTGGACTGATCAACATTGCTCATGATGCTGACCTATCTAAGTCACCCAGCTCTTAACATTTTCAACACTAATGTAGTTTTCATTGTGGACTTTGATGCTGACTGAGGCAACATCCTTTCAGGGGTTTCTATCAGTGTTCATATATCTCATTTCCAAGGCAGATGCCTTCAGTGCCAGAACAGCCTCTTCCTGAGCCAGTGACATTCTATTCTGTCACTTGTACACTCTGGAGTATGGAAAGCCACAGCTCCTCTGCTTCCTCTCCCACATGTACACCAGATGACTCCAAGTTAAAAAAAATATTTGGGATTGATGTGGCAAAAGGAAGATACCCCAGTGACCTAGTGACCTTTCCACAATAGAGGTGCCAGAAGGCCTACAGTTCTATCTATGAATCCTTCTTGCTGGTACCTCCTTTGGAGGGCATCCTAAAAGATGTTTCCAGTGAGACTTACAAAAGGCTTGACATGGTGGTGGTTATAATTCCTAAAAGACTGAAGTCATCTAGCAGTCTCCCACACGGTGGGCATTTGGTCTGAGTCATCCAAACTTGGCAGTCTTATCATGACAGTAGCCCTTAAGAAGATTCCAAAAAACTAGAATCTGGCTATTTGTTCTCTAGATGAATAATCAAGAGTGATGGACACGCTTGGGAAGTGTGTTTATATATAACACATTCACTATGCAAGAGCTAAATTACTTTATGCAGAGTGTGGATTTTTTTAAACACCTTTTTTAAATTATCACTTGTGACAATGGCAAATTCACATTTATACAAAAATAATCAAACTGTATTAACAAATTAACATTAACAAAAATGATACTTTACAAATATTGCAATATATCATATAACCTAAGTAACATTACATAAATTATTCAATTCCTGTCCCCCCTTTTTCAAGAATCACCTTTATTAAACAATCACTTATGACATAAGTAATCAAACATTTATATAAATGAAAACAAAACACTGATGCAATCCTAGTTGCAAGTATTTTACATCACAAACCATACTGACACACTTCCAGCTGCAAGCATTGTACATCACTTATAATGTACCCAATTATTTTCAGTCAAACATTAAATAGCTCATTTAAGTCCTGCCTTCTTTTAAACCTCATTCCTCACCCTGTATGTATTGTTCTCACAATTCCTATTTTCCCTATGTAGATTGCTCCTACACTTTTCTAAAGATCTCAATCCTAGTTGTTTAATCTCTGTTTATATATTCACTACTTCTAATATAGTTGGTTTAGATTTTGACTTCCATTTTCTAGTAATTGCTTTTTTGGCAGCCATCATAATTAGACACGGCAAGGCGTTACTATGTCTAGGCAATTCCAATTCTGTATCATAGTTCAGAAAAATCATCTCCCCTTGCCACATCAATCTGCCCACCCAGCATCTGACAGTGCATCCTGCAGGGAATCCTTAAAGTCCACCAACCCACTGCACTCACAGAAAATATGTTCCCAAGCACCTCTTTCTTACCCATCACACCTCTAACATTTGCTGTCTACCAGAGGAAATATTCTCTGGAGTCTACTTGGGGTATAAAAGTATCTATGTAAACATTTCCAAGCAAAAATCCTAAATCTTCTAGATTTTGTTATATATTTGGGAGACATACATGTACTCTCCCATTGCTTCTTTGTGAATTGCTTATCCAATTTCTCTTCACAATCCTTTCTAAACTCCATTGCTTGATTTGTATACTTATCATGCAATATTTTCTATGCTCTACTAATAATTCCTTTTTTAATGGCAGCTTCTGTTCTAGATTATACTAAAAACTCTACAAGTGCTGGTCTTTCATTTAGGACCCCCTATTTCTTTCTCTTTACCTATACCCTGATATCAATCCTTGATAGGGAAGGCAATCTCAAACCTGCAGTCCAAATACTTCTTGGCCTCTTCCCATTCTATTACATTTCCCTCTCTAGTTACTTGCTCCCAATACCTTGGTTCCTTTGCCAGTTTTCTCCAAGAAATTCCAGCCCCCTCTTGCCTGTTGTCTATATCTCTAATTACAATCATCCCTATCAGGAGAATCTCCTTTCTCCATTCCCATGTTGACTTAGTTCTTAGAATACTTTCTGCTACTTTATGGATATAATATTCTAAATGATTATTGTTAATCTCCTTAAAGGCCTGCATCCAAAGTCCCAGTCTCTTCTTGTTTCTTGAGCTTCACCCCATTTCAACATCATGCCTTTCCACTTTGAATTATAGTTTTCTGTTTGTGCTATGTATAGGAGCTTTAACTGTGTAGCTCTGAAATACCACTTCAAATTGGATAATCCCAATCTGCCCTGTTCTACTGGGAGAATCAACTTATCCCACTTGACTGTTGTCATCTTCCCCTCCCAGATAAAGTTCTTCAGCTCTTTATTAATTGCTATTCACAACTTCTCCTCTGGTTGATAAAAATATGCCTGACCTGTGTATAAGACTTTATGGACTAAAAACATTTTGACTGCTTGTATCTTACTATCCATAGCCGCATAACAAAGATTCCATTTTCTCAGTTTTGTATTATCTTTTGTTTAGTCTCTTCCCACATATACTTAGTTGCCACACCAGAATTATTTTTAATCCATACTCCATAATACTTCATTTTATCATGTGCCCATAAATATGGATATTGCTGAACCAATTCATGTGTGGGTACATAATTTACCGCTATTGCCTTTGTTTTAGTTTCATTAATTTTGTATCCCAAAAAGATTTGAAACTTTTCAAAATGTTCCACAACACTGTAATGTCTCTTTCTAGTTTTGTCAGGTATAAAATAATATTATCTGCAAATAGAGCTAGCTTTTCTTGACTACCATACCAATTATATCCTGGAATTTCGGAGTCCCTTGTTTTTTTGCCAGTGGTTCTAAATATAATGCAAATAACAAAGGGAAAAGAGGACACCCCTGCCTGATTCCCTGCTCAAGCAGAAATTATCAGAGAGGGCCCCACCCACTTTAATTTTCACCTCCGATCCCTCATACGTCCTCTTAATCAACTTTATATATTTTTTCAGGAAATGCAAATGCTTCCATTGCCCTGCTCATAAAATCTCAGCTTACTCTGTCAAATGCTTTTTCTGCATCAAGACTCACTAATAACAAAGGTATTTTCTTACATTCTCCTTCCCTCTGGATCATCAGTGTTCTGTTGATGTTGTCAAATGTTTGTCTCCCCTCCACAAAACCACATTGATCTATGTCTATCAGTTTTGGCATTGCTTTTGTCATTCCTTCAGCAATTATAGACATGAACACTTTATAATCATGGTTTAGTATTGAAATGGGCTTATATGAAGCTGGGTCTGATGGATCTCTACCCTCTTTAGGTTTTACCGCTACCACTGCTTTCTTGGTACTTCTCCTCATCTTAAAATATTGTTAAACAAAACTTTCCAGATCTTTATTAGTTTTTTCCCTACTAGCTTACAAACTTCCACAACAATACCATATGTCCATGGGGACTTTCCTGTAGATTGGTAATGCATCACAATTTTTATCTCATCTCCTCTAATTCTAACTGTTAGTAATTGAGCCTTATCTATCTCTAACCTTGGCATATTTAATTCTTCCATACACATTTCAATTTGTATCTTTTCTTGATTTCCATATTTCTTTGCTTTATACAGACTTTCATAGAATTTCCAAAATATTTCTAATACTTCTACAGGATCTCCTTTTACCTTTTCTTGTTATAGGCTCCCTAAGCTTGGTGACAGCCCTTTCTACTTTTAGTTACCTGAGTCGTTGTGCTAAATGTTTCTGTGCTCCATTGTTATTATCAAAAAAAGTTGCTTAACAGCAACCTTTCTAAACTTGTGAATATTATCAAGGTAATCCCTTATTTTCTGCTTAGCATTCTTGCAGTGGTTCCTCTTCTTGATCTGTGAGATTCCCCCTATTCTGCAATACTTTAACATTTGTCAGTCCCCTAAATAATTCTTGTTACTTCTTAACCATAGCTCCCTTTCTTGTATTTCCACCCTATTTTTAAACCCCACCTTAATTTTATCACACTCCCTAGCTATATTTTCAGAAGTTTATATCCTCTTTAATAGCTCCTGAATAATCTCCACTACCTATTCCTTAAATTCATCTATATTCAACAGATAGGCAGGAAAGCACCAGTGTCTCATTTTTATTTCATTATTCTGTGTTTAAATTTTAGTTATTAGTAGCCCATGATCTGAAATAGTTATTGGGTGCATATCAAAACCTTCAATTAAATGTTCACGTTCCTGTGAAATGTAAATTCTGTCTAGTCTTGCCCAGTTTTTATATCTTGGGGAATAATATGTAAATTCACTTTGAACTCTTATTACTGAATTCACATCTTCCATGCCAAATATCTTCATAATGTTTTTTCAGAAATCTACCCTCCTTTGTTATACTTTCCCTTCTGGGCCTCCAGACACATCTTCACTGTTGAAAATCACATTCCCCATCTATAAGTAATATTCCTTGCTGAAAACTGATTATTTCTCTCAGAATTTTCTTAAAATCCATTATAGCTGCTTTAGGTGGAATATAAATACATGTCAGTGTAATCCTCCTCCCTTGCCAGTAGCCCCTTAACACTATACATCTGCCATTAATATCTTTGTTACTCTCTTCTATCACTATTAGAGCTCCTCTTGCAATTAAATAAGTACTCCTGTCTTCCTTTTTCCTAGGTATTCTGCTGAATAACCATCCTGAAAATCTTTCTTTATCAAATTCATATGACAATTTTTTTCTGAGTGTGTCTCCTGTAACATAACTATTTGTACTCTACATTTTGAATGTAGTTCACTATTCTTTCTTCTTTGTATTTATCTGTAAGACAGTTGACATTTAAAAGCATTACAGAAACATCATTGCATTAAAAAGTTATTTCCACCTTTAATGTATAATGCCTTTTTAGTGTTACATAGATACATACACGGCTTGACAGGTTGAACTTTTATACAGTTGTTTCTTGTCATATCCATTTGAGCCTATGTCATAGCTTATAAAACCTTTTGTTTTATTTAAAGCCCTTAGACAAAAAAAAACACATCCCAACACCCCTAAAACCTATTAGCTTCATACTAACACACAAACTATGTACATCTTCAAATATTGAAGTTTTGCCCTCCTAATAAGAACAAAAGTCTCAAACTGACAGCTACACTCAGAGATTTGAGTTAACCTAAAAGAAAGGTTAAACATGATAAGATGCATGGTGCAACCTGTGCTTCTACTAAGTGGTACTTGGTTTTGTCTTTTGTTTATAAAGTAGCTCTCCCAGCTGGGAAAACCCCTGAATACTTTCAGAGAACATTCTCTCCTAGCCAATTTCTCTTTTCTTTTTTTTTCCTCAGCCAATCACCTCCACTATACTTTAACCAGTTTCTCTTTATCAGATTGTCTCCACAGAGACATGAGAACCAGGCAGCCAGTTTCTCTTTATCTAACTATATCCATGGAAATGGGAAGAGCCGCTGAAGAACTGCTACTGAGCAGCACCTGTTTATAATTCCCATTACACTTAAAAATAACTGTAAAACTTTACTTTATAGCATGTAAAGAAAACCACACACCACAAAAATAGTAAGGAGGGAAAAAGTTATTTACAGTTAACTTTCTCCTTCTTCTTCCCCTCCCCAAAGCAATTTCCGAACATTAATGACATGAAGTATGACATATTCTTTATAGTCCTCCAGAAGTCCAACAAATTCTGAAAAAGTCCAGTATTTCCAGATTTTCTTGTTCTTTCATATTCCACAAATATAATTATTGCATTATAATCCCACATTAAGTTACTGGTTTTATTACTGTTCATCTCTAAAATCCGCTTTCGATTCTTCTAGTCAACTCTTGAGCTCCTTTCCTTTTCTCCAACATTTTCTGTTCAAAAATTTGGAAAGGTTTCACAGGCACATTCTCTCTCCCTGGGATTCAAGAAGCACACAATTCCATGCAGGAACAGTGTAGCCATTCCTACACGGAATATGGCTGCCAAGCGATCCAGCAAACGGCTGATTTGAAGTGGATGAGCGTGTCTACATTGTTCCCGCATGAAAACCAGTGCAGAATTCTAATTACCTCATTTGCTGGTGAAAACCATGCAAATGAGGTGAATTAGCAATTCAGCAAGCAGGGAGGTATCTGTGCAAGAACAGTGTTAGTTGCAGAAATGTATTTGGTCACTAACCGAATACATTTCTGCAAATAACAAAATAGAGGCATGACAGCTCCCAAAAAAGCATGTAGTATAGTGCTTATGCATGCCAATGGCCAATGATATGGCCATTGGCATGGAAAACTGCTTCATTTTTACAAAAATCAAAGTTATTGTTTGTGGCTGCTCTCGACCATTTAAGCATAGGCCAGTACCACTCAAATTGGATCTTGCCAAAGCTACAAAAATGTGAAAACTCAATTTTAGGGGAAATCTGCATTTTGCCATTATAGCCTATAGCATGCAGAATCAAAACAATACCAGGGAACACTGGTTGTCAAGGGGAAAGGCTCCATGTTAGTACAGTAACTATGGACTAAGGCAGTAGGGCATGCAAATGAGGAGAAATTTACTGAATCACAGAAATCTTCTAAATCCCAAACTGCACCTAACCGTGTAGGTGCTCTAGCATGATAGTATAACTAGGAGGAAAAACAGAAATGAAAAGGGGGTGTGCCAGGCATATTGTAAGCACATTGGAGCTCTATGGTGCAGAGATAAGCTTACCTAAGCATAGCTAAGCAAGGGGAGTGTCTGAAGCTTTGCACTTTTGTTTACCTTAGCTTAACAGGTTTGTGCAGTGCACACTGGGTCTAAAATAACAACAAGAACAAAAACAGAAATAGCAGTACTGTTTACATTTGGGCACAGGGTTTGCGCGGTGCACCTCTGGGCTTAAAAGAGGAGGACATGGGAAGGGAAGGGAAAAAAAGGAAAATAGCAGAATAAAAGCAATCAGGAGCAAATTACATAGCCAGCAGGTGGAATACATCATAGTCAGCCAATCATACAGGCAGCATTTGCAGCACAAAAGTATAAACTATGGAAACACCTTACAGTCTGTTTTTTCCCACAATCTCTGCACCACTGGTGTACACATGTGGTGGAACTTTAACTGGAAAAATGTTAGGGGCTGCCATTGCTTTGATCCATCAGTATGCACTAGAGGCTGAAAATGGTGATGAGAACAATGCTGACAACTGCCCCAGACTGAGGAGGAGGAGGAGAAGAGTGTTCAGACCCAGGGTAACCTACCAGGGGCTACATGATCTGGAGCTAGTAGAGTGCTACAGGGTGGACAGAGACATACTTCAGCAAATCATTGAGCTGTGTCGGCCTCAACTCAGACCCAGAGCCAACAAAGGGGAACCCATCTCAGGGGATACCAAAGTATGCATAGCCTTAAGAATACTAGCTACAGGTACTTTCCAAAGACCTACTGGGGACATCATGGGGGTCTCACAGGCATCTGCATCCAGGGTACTCCACCAGTTCCCAGATGCCATGCGAACACATACCAGTGAGCACATTTACTTTCTCAACACCCATGAGGAGAGGACCAGAAATATGTGTCTCTTTCACCGTATAGCAGAATACCCAAAGGTACTGGGTGTGATAGACTGCATGCACATCCACATAAAAGCACCACCTGGTGAACAGGGTAGGGTCTACATAAATTGCAGGGGATTCCCCCTCCATCAACTGCCAGGTCATGTGCAATGCCCAGGGCATTATCATCATGACTCCCACATCTGGCATTTGTCACAGCTGTACCAGGCATTTGCCACTGAGGACATCCTGTATGTGGCCATCTGGTGGGGAATGTTGGCTATACACTGGAGCCATGGATGATGACACCCATCAGAAATGCTATGTGGGACACCAGGAAATGTCTGCCCAAAACTGGCCTCCACACATTATGCAGTAGTACCCAAGGTGGCAAATCCCACTGCAGTATATGTGTGGGGACAGCTAACTGAGGGGTCATAGGTCACAGGCATGGATATCAGTGTGGGGGGTCCAATACCCATCCCTCACACCCACACAGCAAGTCAGCTGTAGAAAACCAGAGAGAAATGTCTGGTAAAGGCATACAAATGGTGGCAATGTTGAATTACCCCCCTTACAGACTTACGCAGTGATAGCACAGCAGGACTCACACTTGCAGTAAAGCTATGAAGGGTAAGAAGTCTGAAACTCAAAGGTATGCCATGACAATCTGACCTGTGCTCTATACTGATATACCTCTAGTCCCTAAGATAGGCCACAATAGTATCGTAAATGGAACCAAAATGTAAAGCAAATATCAGTACAGTCTGTGCAAATGTGTAAAGTTGACAGGTGTGTGCCCCCCATATACCCACAGAAATGTAGTAACATGTATGTTTGCAGGGAAATAGCAGCATTGTACACATTGGCAGGGCTATATCAATACACATGAAAACATGTTGCCTGTCCACAATATGCAGGGGGCAATGAGCTCTGTGTATGTGTTGTTAATACTGGCAGGATCTGGCCAGCACATTCCTCTGTCAGTCATCTTGTACTGCCCTATGTACAGTGCTGTCTTTGACAGGGCCATGTGCAGATAACTGCAGTGCCAACTGATATGCATGTCAGTGACACCCCTGCTTTGCCACTGACATACCCAGAAGTCACAGTGCTATGTGGAATATACTACACATATAATGGACATCCTGAAGTAAGTGTAGCCGAGGTGCTAAGGTTTTTGTGAATATAGTGATTTTACGTTCTGTTGCCAGTGGCTATTTTCAATAAACCATTTTAGTATGTTTGCTTTCACATATAATGGACATGCCTGCACAGTAGAATGCACTCTGTACCCACATCCATAACTCCCAACCTTTGACAGCAAGACGTCTGGACCAGGGCAGAAATAAAAGTGGAACAAAGGCACAATGATAGGCATGTGTTGTAAATATTGCCCTTACATACTGAGAAAGTTGGTAGGGTGAGGGGTCTGCAGTAGTGGGAATTGTCTGAATGTTATATAGTCTGAAACAGTAATGTTTTGGCATTATTTTCTAACATCACTCTTCAATTATATGTAACTAACTTGCAATAAAAACACAAGTTTATGTAGACAGGATGATACCTCTAGCCAAACACCTGTATAACCTGCCAAAAAATGTACAGGTGAGAGGTATGGCCACACAAAGGATATGACATCTTAGGTTAGAAAGATACCACACAAGCAGGAGCTCACCAACCAGTATATCACCAAGTGGCTGGACTGTTTACACAGTAAATCATCACTCAACTGGCTTTAACCACACCTCACAAATGGCCTTGTTGGGCAAGAATGTACATAGCTACACTCATAATATTGGCCTATGCATCATACAACTATAATTCCTCTGTTAAAGCACTGTGATGATCTGAGGATATCTGGCACTAGGTAATGACACAATACATTGCAGTGTCAGATATGTCAGTAAATGTCTGCTAAACAAACCCAGTACCATGAGGAAAGTCCTGTGTACTCCAGAGAGGTATGGCTGTAGCATACAAAACCCTGGGTGGGAGTACACATATCTCTGGAATGGAGTCCCACTCTAACTATAGAAGGTCACACTGAGCATGCTCCTACACCTAGAAAATCACAGGAAATGAGAGAATTACAGAACATGTTGGAACCCACATCAGACTAATGACTGTATTGTGTATATATGTCTGTGCATACAGACAGCTATGTACACCTTAGCTGTCCCCCCACACACACACGTATCAGATAGGATTACCCTCAGCTACCCACATAGGTGACCCATATGTGCTACATCTGCATCTGTTGCGTGAGATACACAAACATATATATGGGCATCAGATAACATATGTCAAGCATACGCACACACACACACACACACACACACACACACACACACACACACACACACATAGATGTGGGGAAGTGAGACATACAGTGATAGAGAGAGAAAACAGGGGGACACTGACAGAGTGAGTCACACACATGGATACCCTGAATGGCATGCAGTGATGCCCTGCTGTGGGCAGTAGCATACCAGTTGAAACAGTTGTATGTGCTAGCATACAAGGTGAGCTCCATTGTGTAATAGTACTGAGTTTGGGTTTATAATATCACATCACCCTCGTGTGTGTGTGTGTGTGTGTATGTGTGTGTGTGTGTGTGTGTGTGTGTGTGTGTGTGTGTGTGTGTGTCTGTATCTACTTCACAAGATCTGCTGCTGTTATTCACCTTAGAAGTGCCATTGGACACCTATCACCAGTATAATCTCTGCAGCACATGCAATAACTGCATAACACTGTAGTATAAGAACTAGATAGGTAGGGATTCTAACTTCAATACTGGCAACTATGTGTGCGACAGTTGTGTGTGAGGGAGTGTGTGTGTGTGTGTGTGTGTGTGTGTGTGTGTGTGTGTGTGTGTGTGTGTGTGTGTGTGTGTGTGTGTGTTAGTTTGTTTGTAGGTGAAACAGTTTTAGGCCATTCCCACTCACAACACTTTCCAGTGCCCCACTTTATCAGTCCTGCTGATGTCATTCCTCTTATCAGCACCTTTTGCAATTGTCACCTAGTAAGCTCTGTAGCACATGTGATAGCTGTGTAACACACACAGTACAAATCACTTGATAGGTAGGGGTTCTACTGTCTGATCTGGTAAGTGTATATGTTTGTAAGAAGCAGTATTTTGATAGGTTTCCCACCCAGTGCCCTATTTTATCAGTCCTGCTGATGTCATTCCCCTTATCAGCACCTTTGACCAGTTTTCAGCCCAGTAAGCTCTGTAGTGCATGCAATAACTGCATCACACTATAGTAAGAATAACTAGATAGGTAGGGGTTCTAATCTCAATACTGGCAACTGTGTATGTGTGACAGTTGTGTGTGCGAGCGTGAAGGAGTCTGTGTTTGTTTGTAAGTGAAACGGTTTTATGTCATTCCCACCCACAATGCTTCCCAATGCCCCATTTTATCAGTTCTGCTGATGTCATTCCCCTTATGAGCACCTTTGACCAATTGTTTGCCCAGTAAGCTCCATAGTGCATGCGATAACTGTGTAATACTATAGTAGACATAACTAGATAGGCAGGGGTTCTACTCTCACTACTGGCAACTGTGTGCCTGTGTGTGTGTGAGAATCATATCATGTGTGGGTTATACCATTTTGAGTTGTGTACCACCCTGAACACTTCCCATCACCCTACTTTACAAAGCCCGCTGATGTCATTCACCTTAGAAGTACCTTGGGACAAGGTAAGTTCATATAACCTCTGTGGCATGCCTAACTGCGTAACATTATAGTAGAAATAACTAGATAGGTAGGGGTTCTAATCTCAATACTGCCAACTGTGTGTTTGGGTGAGAATCATATCCTGTGTAGGTTATACCATTTTGATGTGTGTACCATCCATGCCTGTTCCCCACCTGATGATGGCATTACTTTACATGGCATGTTAATGGCATCTGCCTCACATGCAGTATGTTAAACCATTGTACAGGTCATGCCAGTCATCCCTACAGATGTATATGGCATATCTGGATGTTCTCAACCCATATGTGGTCTTTGTCCCCTAATAATGGCCATGTATGTGATATTTTTGCCAAATAGGTCACAGTATACTGACACACATGCCAGCATCAGATATCATACCTGACTGAAACATCATGCTGATACAACATCTGTTACCCTATCACTTGTCCAGGCTTGTAGGAGCAACATCTGACTCCAGTTGCTATTTCTGGTGTGTTATCTCACCACCCATGAAGACATTCACAACATTACGTGTTGTGGAAAGTAGTGGGTTATGTCACATGCATATAATCTATGTGGGGCATGTCATGTGCATGTAGCACTGTAGTACATTAAAGTGGATATGTAATTTTATGAATCTGTCTATTGCTAACTGTGTTTGTATTATTGTATGCACATCCCCTGTGTCAGTCTTTACTCTGTGCATGCAAAGGATACACGGAGAAGCATGGTGATGGCAGTGTCCTGCTCTCTGTTCCACCCTGTGAACTCCGGAATACATACCACAAACCTGGCATACACAGTACCCTGCACGCCTGTTATGTCTCTCTGTTCCACCCTGTGAACTCCGGAATACATACCACAAACCTGGCATACACAGTACCATGCACGCCCTCACCAACTGCATCAAGGTTGAGTGTATGGGACAGAAATGGCAGGGGCAACAGGTGCTGACATATGAATCTGTTGTGGTTGATGTAATGGCTAAGCTTGTGAGGGACCTACTGACAGTACTGCAGTAACCTGCTCCATATGTAGTTGCCTGTGGTACTACACAACACTGAGGTGACATGTCTGAAGACTACCTGTTTGTGACAAGGGCTATGTTTGCAAGGTCACACTGTCTGAAGACAGTGTCCATCACACACTGTTGCATGCATACACACCTGGTAAACGTACATATAAAGCTGTACCTTGGCTATGAAATGGTCGGTGTATTTCCATTTGGCTATACTCTATGTTGGTAATGTCTGCAGGGCCACAGGTTGCAAACACACAGACACTTGTAACACAACAGAATACAGCATGTTAGACTACATTCAGTCAGTGGGACTAACAGCAGTAATGCATCATGGCTAATAAGGAACACACACCTTTATGTGTACCCATAACAAATGCAAGCAGACAGCTCCTTAAACATTATTACATAGCTACACTGTACTATATTCACCCTGTGCATCAGACCCATATTAGCCTGTCCCTGCATCGATGTTATGGATGACAAGGATGTGGCACAGGTATCATCATATGCACAGGGTGTGGCGTGGGTTTGCCAGAGACCAAGTCTGGGCCATATGGTTGACATCCGTGTGTGTGTGTTTGGAGGGGTATCCTATAGATGGGCTATGCAGAGGTGCTGTGTGTGTCTGGAGGTGACCTGACTGTGATACAGATGTCTGTGTGTATGTATGCACACAGTCACACCATGTGGCTGCCCTACACAGGGTATGTTGGACAGCTATGGACTGTACATGGCAGGGTGTCCATTTCACCATCTCTGGCCACTGACATGTGAACTGGTCCTGCCAGGGGTGTCACTGGCACCAACAGCCACAAGGCCAGATGCAGTACTGCTTCCTGATGGTGACTGCTGTCTGCTGGATCTGTGCGCCTGACAGAACCGGTCAGGACCACGTGCCCATGGCCTGGTCTGTTGTGATGTGGACAGCAACCTACCTTTAGTAGTGCTGGTGTCACTGCCACTGTGGGAGTGTGGAGGTGCATGGTTCCATAGCCTCTCAGCTGATGTTGGTGCTGACCTACGTCCACGTGGCCGAAGCCCATCTCCCACCATACACTCTAGCACAGACATGCTACAGTCAAGGATCACCAAGGTCTCACCCCACCATCTATTCATGACCTGAGTATGTTGGCATGTGGCCTTAACAAGGTCATGTATGTTGCCATGCATATTAGGAAGAATTGCATCCACCACCCTGAGTATTTGTCTGGTGTTGAATTCACTACATGCCTGTGCATCCATGACAGCCCAAAATATGCATCTGGTGACAGCTACTGTTACACTTGCAACAGCAGCTTGAAGAGCAGCAGTCCTCCTGTGAGCACCCCTGTCCATCCTCCTGTGTGGGACTTTGCCTGCACTCCAGCTATGGCCAGTGTCTACACTCATACCTGCCATAGTCAACACACTAGCCTGTTCCATTCTACCACCTGCCAACTGTCCATCATCTGTGGTTGCTGGGGACGGGGCATGTGTGGGCAGTGTGACTGTGTGTGGGGAAAGTGTGGATGACTATGGGATACCAACTGATGGCACAGATTCAATCCCTGACAAAACCATCTGTGCCTGAATATGACCATCATCATTGCCAGAGTCTGCAGAGACACTGACATCAGATTCTGAGTGGGAGGGACCGTGACCACCCTGCCACCCTGACCACCTGTGGGGGAAAGACAACATATGTAAATTGATACCTGCACTATACCATTTGCTGGTACACGCACAGACAGACACACACATGCACACACATGCAT
Organism: Protopterus annectens; assembly: GCF_019279795.1. Taxonomy (NCBI): domain Eukaryota; kingdom Metazoa; phylum Chordata; order Ceratodontiformes; family Protopteridae; genus Protopterus; species Protopterus annectens. The sequence goes on along the minus strand of NC_056744.1, from coordinate 1,487,533,661 downwards.
AAACAAGCGCGCACACACACACACACACACACACACACACACACACACACACACACACACACACACACACACACACACACTCACACACATACAGGTGAGGTGGCAGTCAGGCATTACACAGACCTCACAATAGCCAACTGGTGACATTCACAACACAGTCAGACAACTACATACACACCCCTGGACAGGCCCTCAACATCATGCAGTGCAGCCCTTTCCACTTAATGTTACTACTTATATAGACCTCTGTGATATGTGAGTAGTGGTAGTAGGTGATGGGTCTGCAAGTAGCACACATGTCACCCATGTACACATAATTGCTGTTCACCTGTATAGCACAGTGGCAACTCCTACAGAACATACCTCTCAACTGTGTAGAGTATCGCTGAATGTCTACATATGTGGCTCATATGTCTGGTCTGTTCATCACAAATCCTGTGTTTGTCTAACACATTAGTGGGATGATATGAGGACTAGTGTCACTAATTAATGACATATTTTGAGTCTCACACATCAAAACCTGCAGTACATGTATTTTACAACAGAACCGGTTACACTAACAACTGTCCCAGCTTATAGTGGATATTATAAGCGTAGACACCCCTGTTAACATGCCAGGTTTTTCTGATATATCACATGAGACCACAGAAACTATGTGATAACATTTCCCACCTTTAATGTGACCTATAACCTGTGCAATCCAATTGAAGAACAAACACATCGGTTAGGGGTAACATGTAGAAGTTGAAATACATACAATAGTCTGGTTGTATGACTGTGCACACCCTTAAACTAATACTTTGTTAAAGCACCTTTCAATTTCATGACACCGGTCAGTCCTCTTGGGAATGTGTGTATCAGCATGGCACATCTCGACTTAGCAATATTTGTACACTCTCCCTTGCAGAAGCCCTCAAACTCTGTCAGATTGCGAGGGCATCACTTCTGCACAGGCCTCTTCAGGGCAGCCTACAGATATTCTATTGGATGTATGTGTGGACTGTGGCTGGGTTATTCCAAAATGTTGATTGTCTTCTGGTGAAGACATTTATTTTATGGAATTTGATGTATGGTTTGGGTCATTGTTGTGTGGAAAGGTGTAAGTCCTCTCCATCCACAGCTTTCTAGCAGACACATGAAGATTTTGGTTCAAAAGGGACTTGTATTTTGAACTGTTCCTAATCCTCTCCACCTTGGCTAAAGGCCAACCCCAGCATATGAACAGCAACCCCAAAGCAGGACACTGCCATCACCATGCTTCACCATGGAGATGATGTTCTTTTGGTGATGCACAGTGTTGTTCTTGTGCCAAACAAACCTTTTGATATTGTGGCCAGAAAGTGCAACATTGGTCTTATTAAAGCATAACACATTTCCCCACATGCTATTGGGAGACCCGATGTATTATTGCTGAGAAATTGCCAGACCTGGATGTTGTTCTGTGTGTGAGAAGGCTTCCATCTTCCAAACCTACCCCATAGGCCAGACATGTGGAGAATGCGGGAGATTGTTGTCACATGTAGTACACAACTGGTACTTGCCAGGGATTCCTGCAACTCCTGCAGTGTTGCTGTAGGTCTCCTGGCAGCCTCCCTGACCAGTTGGGGGTCTTGTCTTTTCCACACATTTGGAGGGATGTCCAGTTCTTTGCAATGTCACTGTTGCCCCATATTTCCACCACCATTTGATGACTTTCTTCACTGCATTCCATGGTATATGCAATGCTGTGGAAATGTGTGTGCACCCCTCTATACCTTTCACAAATGAGATCCCTTTGCTGCTTTGTAAGCTGTATGTGAACTCTGGCTGTTGCTGTAGTGGGCAACTGAGTAAATTTAGGATAATCCTGGTAGGACAGCTGAACATTATTTGCTGTTAATCAAGGTGTCTCTGTAATTGAAGGCAGGTGTGTACCCAGGAGGATGTAATGATGTAATAATATTGAAAGCTGCTTCAACATGGTATTAGCTTCAGCCTGTGCACACCTATACATCTAGCATCTTGTCAGTTTTTATGTGTTATAAGTGTTCCTCTAACAGATTTGTTTGTTTTACAATAGAATTGTACAGGTCATAGGTCACATATTAGGGTGGAAGGGTCTGTAAATGTTTTATTGTGCTCTCATGTTTGTATATCACAAATACCTGGCATTCTAACAGGTGTGTGTACACCATTTACATGCACTGTATAACACTAAGTTATGACATATGTCCCTAGGTATGGGCCTTCATCCACCGGTTTTGTCATACTTCATCCAGATTTCTTGCAATTACATGTTGGGAGGTATGCTACAGATATGTGACATCTCCTGCAAATAGGCCCTTGTGATGACCACTGTGGTGCAATGCAGTTAAACTCACCACAAGTGAACATGCAGATATTGCAAAATGGGTAAGAGTAACAGTTGTTTGCATGGTCACATGCATGACTTTAACATGCCTGGGTACTGGGGAGCCACAACAGGAAAGCCCCATACTCACCGGCTTCAGGCTGCTGTCCCACATGCAGACCAGAGAGACCTATGTAGTTGTGGGAGAGATGTATTGTCAGTAGACTCATAGTTGGCATTGGTACAAGATGAATGCTACGTTTATGCACAGGTACAGTAAAAGCTATGATAGTACACAATTTGCTGTCCCCTCACCATAGATGTGCACTTGTGTGCATTACTAAACCCAACCCACAAATGCAGTTTGAACTGACAAATGCATCTAGATACTCTATTGAAGACAGTATGAGTGCTACATGATAATAGTGATGTGCACTAAGGCCTTACCTGGGTGCTTCTCACCTGTTGCCTGGGTGCCACCCATCTCCATGACTGGTGTTTCATGTGTTGGCTGTTGTGTGGGGGCTGCCCCAAGGTGAGCAAGGTGCTCCTCTGTTGCTGTAAGTAGGGCCTGTGTGGCTGGACCCCCACCTGTAGCACTACCGTCTCTGGCCACGGCAGCAGCCCTTTGCCAGGCAGGATGTATCAGGTCAGTGGTATGATGCCTTACCTGATTGTATGTGCGGCAATGGTGGCCCAAGGTGCTCACTCTGTGGACAAGGTCATCCCACAGGGCAGTCCGCTATTGCAGAATTTGTTGGCTCCGGCTGAACAGCACCACATGGTGCTGTATTAGTAGCTCAGTTATAGCTGCATTTTCATCTGCAGTGAATAATGGATGATGCTGCATGCCACCTGGAAGACATAAACAGGGAAACACCTCACAGGACCTCAGACATTGCCCACAGTTATGAACAGAGCCAGCACATCGATACTGCCTAGCATTAACCACCACTTACAACAACATCATACCCCTGTCATCTATCAGCACAGTGTAAACCTGCATTGCACTCCTGGTCCTGATGTGTCATGTTCCCCCCAATGAAGGCCATTACATTGCATAAACCACCATTCATCATTCTCATTTGTGTAGGGGATGACAGTGGCCATCTTTCTTGCAAATGGGATGTCAATGGTGCTCAGGCTTTGCTTGCATACAGTGTATAATAGAGCTAGAAGCATATGCCTGAGTTCATGTAGGATGCAGACAAGGATGTTATCAGGTCCCATGGACACTTGCTTTTGTTGACTTTGATTAGGCAGTATGCACCGAATCCCTGATGATGAGGGGAGGGGTGCAGGTGCTGTGCATATCCATCTATACCAATAGTGAGTGATGGGGTGATGTTTGCCCTAAATATGTCTGCAGCAGGTTGGCTGTAGCTATGTTGTGTGTGTATGTGGTGTGCTTGACCACCATTACAAGGTGGATTGGGTTGTTGCTCTGAGATAGCAGGCATATGTGAAGATGGCCTTCTGATTGCCTTTGATGGACGTGTCCAGTTTGTACTCATACTTAGCCTTACAGTAATCCACCTGTGACCTTATATGCTTGCTCAGACAAAGGTTGATGTGCTGCCACATTGGTGCCTGCTCCTACTTTGCCCTGTACAGCCAATATAGTGACCACTTATCTGGTTTGTGTATTGCTGCTGTTCAGCAAAGGAGTTTTTTCTACTTTGGTGGAGACAGGTTGTACAACCAAGTTATTGCTGAGTCCATACAACTATATCACTGGTCATATAACTGTTTGTAGCAGGCATTGACACAAGGTCATAACACAGTCGAACACCTCTCCAATTCCATCCTGATAATCATGCTCATTCTAGTACCCATGTCTGTATCAGGGTAATGCAACAACCAGTAGCTGTGGAAATCTAACTCTGTTGGATGCACAGAAACTAAGATTACACACATATACAACACGTATAGCTTATTTACCTGATGTTTTGCATCCCATGTCTGTTGTTGTGAGGTGGCCAGGTACACCTACTCATACATACATGTGCACAGGTAATATCTGACATACATTTCTGTTCTATGTTAGTATGGCACACTGTATCTACACTCTTGCTGCCCAGTCATTCCTGTGAGCAGTACATCTTGAGGATGCCACACAGACATGGGGGTGATGGGCCAAAATTAGTGACACTATCGTAATACTGCTATAATACACATAAGTCATTTCATAGCACAGTAGCCTTTGCATTCACAGACATATCTTGGAGGATTTCCAACACTCTTATGGCAGGAAGAGAGGGGAAAGGCCAGCAGTGTGATACTGAGGGTAGGCACTTTTAATGTTCGCAGTATGACTGGTATGGGGACAGGGCTAACTGATATGATGGACAGAAGGGAGGCTAATATATTGTTTGTGCAAGAGACCAGGTGAAAGGGGGGGGGTAAGGCTGGGTGTATTGGAGTCGGGTCCAAATAGTTCTATCATGATGTGGATGGGAGGAGAAATGGTATAGGGGTTATCCTGAATGAACAGTATGCGAAGATTGTTTTTGGAGGTGAAAAGAGTGTCAGATAGAGTGATGTTTATGAAGCTGGAAATTGATGGTGCAATGATGACTGTTGGTACTGCCTATGCTTTGCTACTTGCATGTGTGATGGATGAGACAGTAAAATCTTGGAGTGAGTTGGATGAAGTGGTGATGACTGTACCCAAGGGTGAGAGAGTGGTGATTGGAGAAGATTTCAATGGGCATGTTGGTGCAGGGTACAGAGGGGTTGTGGAGGTGATGGGTTGGTATGGTGTTAAGCAAAGGAATGCAGAAGGTGGGATGGTGGTTGGGTTTGCAAAACAGGATGGACATGGCTGTGGTGAATACGTATTTTAACAAGACAGAGGAGCTTAGGATGACATACAAGAGTGGAGGAAGATGCACACAGGTGGATTATTCCCTATGCAGGAGGGCCTGTTTGAAGGAGATTGGAGACTGTAAAGTGGTGACAGGCCAAAGTGGAGGTAAGCAGCATGGAATGTTTGTCTGTGGGATGACATTGGTGATCAAGACGAGAGAGAGGAGTGTGAGGGCAGCACCAAGGATCAAATGGTGGAAACAGAGAAAGGGTGATTGTGAGGTTGAGTTCAGGGAAGAGTTAAGACAGGCTGTGGGTGGGAGTGAAGAGTTACCAAATATCTGGGTAACTACAGCAGAGCTAGTAAGGGAGATGACTAGAAAGGTGCTTAGTGTGACATCTGGACAGAGGAAGGAGGAAAAGGAGACATGATGGTAGAATGAGGAAGTAAAGGTGAGTATACAGAGAAAGAGGTTGGTGAAGAAGAACTGTGATTGTCAGAGAGATGAAGAAATTAGACAGGAGTATAAGGAGATGAGATGCATGGCAAAGAGAGACAGGTGGCAAAGGTGAAGGATGAGGCGTATGGAGGGTTATATGAAAGGTTGGATACTAAGGATGGAGAATAGGACCTGTACCGGTTGGCTACACAGAGGGACCGATCTAGGAAGGATGTGAAAAAGATAATGCTGATAAAGGATAAAGAGGGAAACATACTCACAAGTGAGTAGAGTGTGTTGAGCAGATGGAAAGAGTACTTTGAGGGGCTATTGAATGAAGAGAATGAGAGAGAGAGAAAGTTGGATGATGTGGGTATGGTGAATCAGGAAGTGTGATGGATTAGCAAGGAGTAAGTCAGGATATCTATGAGGATGATTAAGAATGGAAAGGCTGTTGGTCCAGCTGACATACCCGTGGAAGCATGGAGGCATTTCTAAGAAATGGCAGTGATCATTTCAACCAGATTGTTTAATGTAATCTTGGAAAGTGAGGGGATACATGAGGAGTGGGGAAATAGTGTTTGTGTACCGATTATGAGACTAAGGGTGATGTGCAGAGCTGTAGTAACTATAGAGGGATAACACTGATTAGTCACAACATGAAGTTATGGGACAGAGTAGTGGAAGCTAGGTTAAGAAGGGAGGTGAAGATTAGTGATCAGCAGTATGGTTTCATGCTAGGAAAGAGCAGTACAGATGTGATGTTTGCTCTGAGTGTTGATGGACATGTGCAGAGAAGGTCAGAAGGAGTTGGGATGTGTCTTTGTGGACTTAGAGAAAGCATATGATGGGGTGCCTAGAGAAGAGTTGTGGTATCATATGAGGAAGTCAGGAGTGGCGGAGGAATCTGCAAGAATGCTACAGGATATGTACAAGGGTAGTGTGACAGCAGTGAGTTCTGTGATGGGAGTGACAGGTGCATTTAAGGTGGAAGTGGGATTACATCAGGGATCAGCTCTGAGCCCTGTATTTGCAGTGGTGATGGACAGATTGACAGACAAGATCAGACAGGTATCACCGTTGACTGTGATGTTTGCAGATGTCATTGTGATCTGTAGTGAGAGTAGCGAGTGGGTTTAGAAGACCCTGGAGAGGTGGAGATATGCTCTATAGAGGGGAAGAATGATGGTCAGCAGGACTACGATAGAATATATGTGTGTGAATGGGAGGGGGGGTAGAGGTATGGTGAGGATGTAGGGAGTAGAGTTTGTAAAGGTGGATGAGTTTAAATACTTGGGATCAACAGTTCAGAGTAATGACGGGTGTGGAGGAGAGGTGAAGAAGACAGTACAGGCAGAATAGAGAGGGTGGTAAAGAGTGTCAGGACTGCTTTGTGGCAGACGAGTGCCATTAAGTGTGAGAGGGAAGGTCTGCAAGAGAGTAGTGAGACCAGCTATGTTATATGGTTTGGAGGCAGTGGCATTGACAAAAAGGCAGGAGTCAGAGCTGGACATGGCACAGTTAAAGATGTTAAGACTTGCACTGGGTGTGATGAAGGTGGACAGGATTAGGAATATGTATGTTAGAGGGTCAGCCCAGGTTGGATGGTTTGGAGACAAAGCCAGAGAGTAGAGGGATTATGTTGGTTTGACCATGTGCTGAGGAGGGATGATGAGTATATTGAGAAAGAATGGTAAGGATGAAGCTGCCAGGTAAGAGGAAAAGAGGAAGGCCTAAGACCAGTAGGTGTCTGGATGTGGTGATAGAGGACATGAAGGTGGTTGGTGCGACAGAGCAGAGAACAGGAAGAAATGAGGACAGATGATCTGCTGTGGTGACCCCTAATGAGTACAGCCAAAAGAAAGAGAAATATATGTTGTAATGTCAGTCTTCATAGATTGGCATTGATTTGTCAGACATAACACCACTCTATATGAGTAAATGACTACAGTTATGAGGCACACATATGGTCAGTGTGCATAACACTGGACAGTTGATTGGTATGAGCTCAGTATATCACATGCAGTTCAACCTACACAGCTGCAACAGTATTTCACTATGCAAATACCATGTATAGGTCCCTCACATTTCTGAGACAAACATGTATATCACAGTTGTATTCACAAGTAACATATGGATATGTACGACATCCCAGTGGCTGGCCTAGCAGTGTCACAGTCAGTATTGTTCTACACATACTCCAGTAGTACTCATATGTGAGCCATCCTTTCCTGGGGTGACTCAGGGGCCTGAGCTCTGATCTATGTCACTGCAGACAGAGCCAGATGCTATGGCCATAGGTCCTGATCAGCAATATATCAGTACAGCAAGTCTTGTTGAGACATATTTATTGAACTTCCTGTTTCCCATTCTTACATACCCCCTACTGCATTCCATTACATGCTTACTTGTTTGACATACCTTTTTTTTCAAGTAGGGCTGGTTTGTTTGTCTGTTTGTCTCTCTCTCTCTCTCTCTCTGTTTTGCATAGGCAGCAACTTGCTTTTTGTAGGTCATCCTCATGAGCAACTGATGGCATGTGCAACAATTGATGTCCCACACTTGCTAATTGCATGCAGAACATGTGGTGTTATTCCTATAGCCAATGGCATGGCAACACAGTCCTATAACTGAGTACTTCATGTGGGAGTCACCCCTTTTCCTTGCCTGTGAGGTGGACTTCATGGAGGTGTGTAAGCAGCGGCATCACAGAGGGTAGTTGGAGATACATCTTAAAACAACTGTGGAGACAACCCAACAAACTGGGGGAGAATGTTCCATGCATAGGAACAGAATGTAAGTATTGCTGTTGTACAGTTGAATTGATGCTAGTTTATCAGGGTTTCTGTGGACATTGCTTTTCTGCATGATTGTAAGTCTGACAGTATTATGTGGTTGACATAATTCTCAACTGTAGAGCTATCCGCAGAATGGCCAGTGTTTGGACTCTTGTGTTTGGAGTGTTCCTCAGACATTTTTTGTCTTTGAAAATTGGTAGCATACTGTGGGGATTGCAGTCAGTAAATTGTATCATCCATTTGTGTTTCTGACTTCATATCCCTCAGACAAGATATGTTACAACAAACTCTGTTACACCAGCAACTGCCTCAGTTTATAACAGCAATATTTCACATATGCCCCTGTTTTTGGGCCTCTTCCCCCCAAGTATGTCAGGCTTTGTCCAGATGTCATGCAGTAAGAGGTTGATAAGTTGGGTATACCATTATTTAGTGCCTTCATTTCTCACAGACTGTCAGGACTGTGTAGCAGTACAGTGTGTCAATGTTATTTGGCCTGTGTAGGGAGGGGGGTAGAGGTATGTGTTATGGCTCCTTGTCTATCTGACTGTACATGCTGCTCCAGTTTCTCGTGGTCTATCGGCTGTATATGTTTGTAGGTGCAGACTGAGACATGTCCCATACCATGGTCAGGCGTCATACTACACTGTGCATTGGGCCAGTATATGTAGGGTTAGTGTGTGAGTGTCAAAAATGATGGGATGTTTTGGTTTACACAGTCCTTATACTCTACTGGCTCCAAGAATAATCCCTGTCCTGACCCAAGTAAATCTGACCTCGAACTAGTCTCTGAATTTAACTCATTTTTCATAGAAACTATTACTACCCTCACCAAGACATTTCCCAATAATAAACCAACTGCTCTACACTCTCCCCCTTCTAACTCACCTAATCTGTTTGAACTCAAACCTATCTCTACTGACTTTATAAAAAAACTTTTGTCCAAACTCAAACCTTGCTCTAATGGTCCCGACAATATTCCCTCTTCCTTCCTAAAATGCGCTGCTGATGACATTGCTCTCCCAATCAGCATCATTATCAACCGATCCATAAAAAAATCATATGTCCCCAAACTCTGGAGCTCAGCTTATATTATTCCTCTTCATAAAGGAGGCAAAAATACCAGCATCTCAAACTTTCACCCGATTGCTTTGCTCTCACCGGTCTCCAAAATCCTAGAAAAATGCATCCACCTCCAACTTATGCCTTTCCTGACCAAAAACAATCTTCTCACTCCTACCCAGCATGGCTTCCACCCAGGCCATAGCACAATAACCACTTTACTCTCTTTCCTAGAAACTGTCAATCAAGCCCGAGATTCAGGACACTTTTTCTACTGTTTTACTTGATCTGTCTAAAGCCTTTGATACTGTTTCCCACAAGCACCTTCTCTGTCATCACTCAAACCTTAATCTCTCACATAATGCTTTATCCTGGTTCTCCAGTTATCTATCAGCCAGATCACAGGCAGTCAAATGGAAGAACTCCATCTCTTCCTTCCTACCTACCCCATCTGGCATACCACAAGGATCCATCCTTGGGCCAATGCTTTTTAACATCTTTATCAATAACTTTCATACTGCTATTCCTGATGCTAAAATCATTCAATATGCAGACGATTCAACCTTAGTCTGATCTGCCTCAAACCTCTCTGAATTGCTGTCTAAAACCCAAACTGCCTTCTCAACAACTGAAAACTGGATGCACCAAAACCACCTCTCTCTCAATGCAAATAAATCAAAGATTCTACTATTCCCTCCCACAAAGACCCTCTCCTACGATAAAAAACAACTTCAAAGTCTATAGTCAAACCAACTCACCTATAGAAGTTGTCCCCTCTGTCAAACTACTTGGCATTACTGTTGATGAACACCTCAAGTTTGATATTCATATTCAACAAAATATTAAGAAAACCCACCAAAAGCTAGGTATGCTGTATAGGAATAATCGCTTTTTCTCCAAATCTACCAGGTAAACTCTGGCCTCAACTTATCTTCTTTTTTCCTTATTATATGGAGCCCCTCTCCTAACCAACCTGTCCTCCTCTATCACCTCTAAACTAGAAAGCTGCTGCAACAAAATCTCTAAATTTGCCTCTAAATCTAAAAATACCACCCATCAGTGCCTAACCCTACAATCCCTGAATTGGCTTGAACTCCCAAACTACCTAGACTATCTCCAACTCACTACTGCACATAGACTCATATTTCACCCAACAAAATGTCTCGCTCTAACTAACATCCTTCCCCTTTATACACCCAACAGCGCTCTCAGATCTGAAAATCAGAACTTAATTACTATCCATAAACTTAAACTTCCTGCTGGCCAACCTCTCCTATCTTTCTCACTAGGCAAAAATGGAATTCCCTTCCCTCCATGCTAAGAACCATACAAAACTCAGAAAACTTCAAAACCCAACTATTCAAGCACCTATCTACTAAATGGAAATGTACCTGCCTTCACCCATCCTAATCCAAGGGGATTCTCTCTCTGGTTCCCAAGCTCTACAACTCTCATAGTTATCTTCCTATGAGCCTATCTAAGCTATGAACTATTTCTATAGCTTCTCTCTAAGCTCTCAACAACTCCTACAGCTACCCTCACACAGCCCAATCTTGTAAATATTGTAAATAGCATTCTACTGTTGATGTGTGTATGTAAAGCGTATTTACATTTTCTTAAAAGGTTTGTATGTAAACTGTTTCCACACCTAACACATATCAGTTTTCCTCGAATGAAACTGTATGATCCCTACCTTCAAGCTTAATGAATTTGTTAACTATGCATGATATTGAATGCGTGTATGTGTAACCATTCTACATAATGTTATCTTTAATATTAACTATCAGTTGTATCTAAATTGTATAATACATCTTGTAGCTTTTCTCCCCAGGCCTCCACTGAAAATGGGTCAATTCAGCCCAATGGAATTTCCTGGTAATCAAACTGCACATACATAAATAAATAAATAAATAAATTTGGCTTACCAGTATGTCACTGTGACGGTGATGATACTGGTTTTGGGTATGCACTTTCATACAGTGTCTGTTTTTCAGTGCTGTTACATCCCTGTAGTACCTGATATATTTGCAAATACTTGTGTAATTCCACATAGTGGATTTGGGTTAGTGTTGTGTCTGTCTCACTGTAGTTTGAACAGTGCTTGGTGACATGCTTAGCAGCTGAGTGTAGTTCTCCTAATGTGATGTTATGTCCAGATATTAGCAGGATGTACTGTTGCCTGGCCCCCCATAAGTATTGAGTATTTCTGACACATCAGTGAGATGATGTGAGGATTTAAGTCACTAACTAGTGAGATGTAATTGAGTGCTGGGTTTGTGAAATTTCAGTCAATATATGTTAGGACAGACAAGAGGGAGTTATTGAAGCAACTGTGTCAGCTTATCTACTCCAGTATTTCAGATATGTCCCTATTTTCATGGCTTTCTCCTCCCACTTTGTCAGGCTTGGTCTAGATTTGTTGCAGTAAGGGGTTCTGGGCCTACCTCTCGACTGGCTGGATTGTTTCAGAATGTCCAGGTTTATTGCTCATATTCCTGGTCTGTTCCACAGATTCTTTATTTGCATTTCCCTGGTAAATCACTGTGATGATCTGATGATTTCTGTCAGTAAACGGTGACATGTATTTCGGTTTCAGAACTCACATCCTTCAGAACATGTCTGCTGAAACAAACCATGTCACTGTAGCAACATTCTACATTTATAAGAGCAAAATTTAAAATATGTTCTTATTTTTATCCCATTGTCCCCCCATTTGAACAGCCTTTGGCCAGATTTCTTGCACTAAGAGGTTGATACGTATGGTTCTGAGGTATGACTCCACTACATGTTATGAGCATATATATATATATATATATATATATATATATATATATATATATATATATGCACGGTTTCACTTTATAATCTCGAAATACTGAAATATTGAATTTCAATATCTAGAGACCAAAAAGTCAAATTTTTAAAATAGCAAAATTTCATAACTGCGAATCCGGAAATGTCGAATTCATGGTTATGGTGTTCCAGTATGTAACCTGGGATGTACTGTGTGCCTGATGTACAATTTGGTGTGTGGATTTGGCTGGAGATTAAGGTAAGTGACTATTTTTTAAGGGTTTTGTGTAGGGATTTGACTGTATGTGAGTGTATTCGGAAGTTTTAGGTGTGGGTTAGGGTAGGTAGGTAAGAGTATGAGTGTGTAAAGTGGTGGTGTTTGTACATATGTGATGTGTGTGTGTGCGAGGGGATTGTAGAGTGTGTAGTGGTGAGTTTACTGTCTTTTTCTGTTTGGTGCAACCTTGGAGTTAGTATATATAAGTAGCGGAGGTGTAGGGGACACAGACCCCCGCAGGGGAATTTGCCTCCCTGATTATATGTAGAGTAGGTTTGTCTGTTTGTATTGTTGTGTTTGTGTGTGTTTTATTTGTTTTATGTAATGTGGGCAGGATGGTGTATGTGTTGTGTGGTGTTTGGTGTGTTTACGTTCTCGATTTTGAATTTCCTGGTTTTGGGGTTTCGGTGTTTTGCTTTTTCAGCTTTATATTCACGGAATACTGAAATTTGACATTTCAGTATTTCGAGATTATAAAGTGAAACCATATGTCTACACAAACACACACACACACACATATATATATATATATATATATATATATATATATATATATATATGTATATATATATATATATATATATATATATATATATATATATATGTGTGTGTGTGTATATGTACATATTTTATATGAATATATATTTTATATGTATATCTCTATATATGTATCACGTATGTATTTTTCAGTATATATGCATCTCCATACATATATACAAAACCTGACTGAGTCTACAGAATCTTTTCCCTACTGTTGAATGACTGTACTGAATGATATGTATGAAAAGCAGCTGGATTCTTTGCAACTCAGATGGTGTACTGGTATGGTGGTCTGACTGTGGTGTACAGAGCCCTGGGTTTAAGACTTGGCAGGGCTGATTATATTGTTGCTGCCAGAACAGTGGCTGATGCAGCCAGAGTGATTAAAGCTGTTGTAAGCAGGTTTGCATGGGTTTGCGTGACACTAAACGATGCTTGCATATAGTTAAACATACAGGTGCTTACTCCATTTTGGCTTCGCTTAGCATCACTCAAACATGCTTACTCCAGCTTACTCCCACACTAATTTCTTTAAAAGAAAAGAAAAAGGGGTGACAGGAAAGTGGTGAAAAAGGGGCATGCAGAGGGAAAAACAATATGAAAGATAGCTAGGGATGTGCAGGATGGGTGCAGGGATGGTCCATAGCAGTCCATTTGTGATACAGCAACAGCTGTGCATTTGTACAGAATTTGGAGATGAACTTGGAGATTCAAACCCCTAAGAGAGGGGTGAGGACAACAGTAATATGTTGTCAAGACAGTTGGACTAGATTACATATGTCCAGTGGACACGTGTGCAAAATGGACAGCTATGCATGAGGCATAATTTTTTGGGGAGAACAGATGCTCTTTTTTTAAGGGTAGAGTGGAATGTTGGGGAAGGAGAGTAGGTATAGTTGGAGAGGTAAGTTGGGTAGGAAGATAGACAAAACAGACAAGACAGCAGACCGGGGTGGTATATGACACATGTGGGGGGCAAACACCTTGGATGGTGAGGATAGTTGGGAATCAGATGCCCATGAGCACCACAATGGATACAGTGGGACTGAGGTCCCCATCCATGGGCAGTCACCACCGCACCTTCACAGCTCCGAAGGTGGCTGTGCTGGGGGCTGGACAAGAAGGGCAGACTGACCCTCAAGTTGTGCCAGGCAGCCCTCAGTCTGGTGCAGCTGCCCACCAAACCCCTTTGCGATGGCACTATGCACCAAACCCCAGATCCGGCTACAGGTGACAGTTTCCTGTCTGTGCCTGCTCCCAGGGAGGATGGGCCCCATCCCGTGTGGCAGTTCCACCAAAGGTTGCCACAGGACCAGCAGATGAGGAGGTCCCAGGTTGGGTCCAGATGTGCTGGGGCCCATTGCCACTGCCAGATGAGGCAGGACAGGCGGATCCACTGGTATCGGTCTTCGGTGTTGAGGTTTTGCAAAATATGTTGGTTAGTCATGAACAACACATTTCAAGATTAGTTATAACAGCATGTGTGGGTGTTCCAATTAACACCATAAAACAGATTTGAAACAGTTGCATAGCAAACAGAATACATGCATATATGGAAACACAGTAGGCATTATAATGGCATGCAAGTTACATTGATAGCAACAGACCACCAATGATAGTATTTGAACAGGGAACATTCATAATCAAACAATTCAATATTTGTAGAACAATAGGACACATGTCATAACAGTAGTTTTTGAGAAAAACATACCCATTGATTTATGTATATAAATTATTGTTGCAGATAGGGTGGGGGAGAGAGATATCAATTAATAACTGTATAGGCTTCAATTGCTCACAACTGTACTGAGCATTACTCTACTCATTACTCTCAGGTATGACCTCACTTTACATCTACCTGTGGCCTGGGGTTGGGCAATGGAATGTTTGTACACAGTGAATTACTAAAGCTGTCTTAAAGCTAATACATACATTTCCTGACTTGGCAAACATTTGGAGGAAATATCTGTTAAACTGAAACACAGAGATACCACTCCAGTAGACTACGAGACCAAGATACAAATCAAAAGTATAAATGTTTATTAAGCGCTTTTCGTCTTGTCAAATGACAAAACTTCTTCAGATCATTTGACAAGATGAAAAGTGCTTAATAAACATTTATACTTTTGATTTGTATCTTGGTCTCGGAGTTTACTGGAGTGGTATCTCTGTGTTTCAATTTTACAAGTCTGTATCAGTGTTTTGGGGAAATATCTGTTAACACTACCTGTTTCTACACATAATTCAAGATTACATATGTGACACTGACAGGGGTGCCCTGAACTCATGGTGTGTGTGTGTGTGTGTGTGTGTGTGTGTGTGTGTGTGTGTGTGTGTGTGTGTGTGTGTGTGCTATTGCCATACTCGGCCTGGATTTCTATCTGTCACCATGGGTATTGGCAATGGTGACCACTGGCCGTGACAGCTTGACACTTGAGGGACATTTATCGGAAGACACCTCTTGGTGTATGTGCATATCTTGCTGTCATTTGCAGCCTTGGGGTTGGACTGTGGAAGTGTTGTGCACAGTGTATTAGTATAGCCTTCTTACAGATAATAGAAACATTTCCTTACCTGGCAGACCTGTGGAGGGAATTTCTGTTAACACTACCTGACTTTTTTACACATATTCACATATTCTTGGGTGAAATTATGCATACAGCTTACTAGCACTCCCGGGATTCAAACCGTGTCTTTTTGTGCAAAAAGGTACAACAAGGCTATGTTTAATCACAATGAGCTATTGCAGAACTGCTTTCACTTGTTTGAATGTTTTCTGCCTAATACTGTCTTGTTTGGACACTCTGACCTTGTAATTCTGACATTCATGCATGGCAGATAGTTCTTATACTGTGTATTAAAAATTTGACATATACTCTGTAAAGTAATGGTTAACAGAAAGCACTGCTGTAGGGGATACAGTATAATACTTTCAACATCACTATTCAGTGATCATATCTTGGTGCATGGAACATTTCTTATAGATGATCTCCTGTTTTATAGCTTCACAATCTTTGTCAGCTGAGCCTCAATTAATTCATGCATTCCGAGCCATAATTGCTGTTCAGAACCTGTACATATTTAGATTCATACTACCACATACCAAAGTAAACACAACAGTCTGGGGTTTTTAGTTTTATTGCAGGGTACTGACACTTTTATTGATAGATATCCAGTACATCAGTATTAATCTGCTAACGTCATTTATTCATTACACACAGTACACATTTTAACCTACTGGCAGTTGACATTCTACTCCTTTCAATTTATTTGCCCTGAATACTGCAAGCTAGATTTGTACTCACCAGCCTCCTGGCACAACCTTAGCAACCTGCTAGCATGGGCATCCATGTTCGCAGCCTTCTCATCTGCAGCTGTACAGGAGATAAGAAACATTTATGCATACTTATTGATCACATACACAGCCTGGACTTTGGTTAAAAATTTATTTATACTGATACTTACACACTGCTGGGACATTCTGTGCTCATGCATCTTGGATCCACTGGTCTAAGAGATCCCTCATCCTATGCTTGAGGTCAGCAAAATGCTTCTGGACCTGCTCACCAGTTTGAGGGATGTCTGTAGCACTGATGAGATCACGTGTGAGATGGTCCCAGGCCTCCGCTTTGTATTGGGAGCCCTGTTACTGGCCCTGCAGCAGTCTCTCCTCATGATTGTCTATAAGGAGTCCAATCATGATCCTGGACTCCTGAATGCCCCAGCGCTGAGCTCTAAAGTGCGATCCCTCACCAACGCCAGCCATAGTGCTTGCAGGGATGAGCTACAACTGGTTATGGCTGTATTCCCACCTGCAAGGTTTAAATAGGGCTGAGTTCCTGCCCTTTGCCATCATTGGACCATTTTGAATATGCTGAGCTAAGCTAAGCGATGCGCAAACCCACTTAGCTAAGGTTGGCAATGCTTAAAGGGGTAGATGTTGAGCAAGGCTTACCAATGCACAAATCTGCTTAGCTGGGTTACTTCTTGGTTAGCATTTGTATTTAAGCAATGCTTACACCAGCTTAGCATAGCTGAGCACTACTTAGCATTGCTCAGATCTAATTTTACAGAGTATCAGGATTGTGGGATTGATTCATCATTACTGACATATTATAATTTTATGTTTATCTTCCATGACATCCCCCTATGTGCTTTCATTACATTATATTCTCATGTGACTATACTGTATGGGGCACTTGTGTTTATACAGTAGGGGTTTCACATCTTTAATAGACTGACACCTTACTTTTGGACCTGCTACACTACCCTGGTTGACAAAAAACAGATGCTACATAATTTAAGTTTACAAAAATAATTTTAACACTACTTTCCCATACAAAAATAAGTTGCCTATCTCTGGACTCACACCGTGAATGCCTGCATGTAAGACTGGGACTCTAACCACTACACTGTCACCAGTTAGAAATTTCACCTCTATATTTGCATTTATCTCCTATGGGATGTTTAAGCTATGGTAAGTGGAGGGCCATAACGTGTGCACCCACTTAGCTACTCTTAAACATTCCTTAGCCTAGAAAAAAAATTATGTTATATATATATAGGTCTTGTGGTGTTCTGACAACTCATTGAGGACTGCAGTCATTAAATACTGGCATACATTTGCCTTCAGACTTCTACCCTTCAGTAATTCATTCTACTGCGTCACCTGTTTTCTACCAACCTTTAAGTTTAGTGGGCAATTGTGTAATGGGATCCCCTTTATTTGTGCATTTGCACACATTTCTGCCATATCTCTCACCCTCTTAGAGTAAGACATCTGGACAAAGCCATGAAAACAGTGGTAGAAATAGAGGGACAGTTTTTAAATATTGCTCTTACAAACTTAGAAAGTTGATAGAATAACAGGTTTTGCATTAGCATGAATATTCTGAAGAGTATGAAGTCTACAACTCAAATGTCTGCCATTATTTCCTAACTTCAATCTTTAATGATTTGCCACTAATTTGCCAGAAAGCCACAATCTTTTGAAAAACGGACCACACATACAAGGCAAAAATCTGGACATTCTGTGTAAATCTGTTCAGTTAAGGGGTATGTTTCCTGCTTTAGCAGGCTGCAGAGGTGTCATATGGCATTTTGGCAATGCAGGGGGTGTGTCACAGAACCTGTCACAAACCCCATGCATTACTTTCCCACTGCCGCATTTATTTTAGTGTCCGCGGACACTGAAATGAGCATTTATTTAATTTCAGTGTCAGCAGACACTGAAATACTGGTGTAATATTAGAGTAAATCTCTAATATTATGCCATATCATTTAGAAAGTGCCATATGGCACTTTCTGAGTACAGGGGACATGTTCATAGTCAGTGCACTACTTAGACGTGCCCACTGCACTCGTTCACGGTTATTGTCCATGTAGATTAAACAGCAGCGTGCCTTCATGAATATGCAAGGTGTGCTGCTGTTCTACATGGACACGAACCACTGCACAGAGTTTCTTGAATTCTGGGGTCTGTGTGGTCTTTATTACCAGAAGTCAAAGTCAAGTCAAGTCAAAGTAAACTTTATTGTCATACAGATGAATACAGAGGGAAAACAGTGTATCACTGCATGGAATTTCGATACTCAGGCTGTACCATAAGAATGACAGTTCACAGAAGGAAGCTAGATTAAATTAAATAATTTAAAATACTAAAAATATAAATAAAAAGATACTAAAAATAAAGTAAAACATTTTAAATCTTTTTACAGCAGAAATAAAACAAATACCACAACAACAGGAACAGACTCATTATATATAACAAGCAGCACTATGTAAGCCATGGTGGTGCAGTGGTAGCATTGTTGACTCACAGCAAGAGGTTCTCCCATTCGATTCTCGGCTGGAGCACCTTCTGTGTGGAGTCTGCATGTCCTCCCTGTGGTCAAGTGGTGTTTGAAAGACATGTGTAGAATGGGCGTGCCTTTGTTGAAGTATGGGTGTCGAGCTGGCACCTCGGCACCATAAAAATCAACTGCCAATCATTAGCAGACCGGAGTTCCGCTGTGGCGACCCCTAACCAGGAAAAGCTGAAAGAAGAAGAACAATTATAAATAAATAAATGCATAATAAAAATGGTTTCTGATGATAAATCCAGTGGAAATAAAAGCAAACAGTCAAATAAATAAAAAAGATCCACTGGAACCACTGTAGCACTAAAATAAATTTATTTTAGTGCTTGTGCTGCAGTGGTCCAGTAGATTTTATTTAATTAAATGAATAAATATAGAGGCACAAATGTAAAACAATGTACCCACCATCAATATATACCATAAGCTTACAGTTTACAGTTTTTATAGTGCAGATAGAGATGTATAAAGTGAGCTATGTAGAGAGTTTTGTAAATAACAGTGACATATCACACATAAATAATGTTTTACCCATTTAGTGGGTTAGGCTATGGGTTTGTTGTTCAGCAGTCTGATAGGAAGTGTGAAGAAGCTGTTATAGAAACTGGATGCCCTGCAGCTAATGCTTCTGTAGCACTTCCTTGCTGGCAGGAGTTTGAACAGTCCATAAGTCAGATGGTGTATATCCCTCAATAGTTTTTGGACTCTGCCATTGCATCTGTTTGAAGATATGTCCTGTAGGGATTGAAGGTTGGAGCCAATGATTTTTGTGGCTTGTTTAAGGATGTTATCCAGTGCCTTCCAATCAGCTTGAGAGCAGTTTCCATACCAGACAATGATGTTGTTTGTCAGTACACTTTAATCGTGGCTCTGTAGAAGGTAAGTAAGACTTATGGGGGGGGGGTAGCGCTACAAAGTCTCCTAAGGAAGTGGATAGGTTGTTGGGCTCTCTTTATAAGGTAAGAAGTGTTTGTGGCCCAACTTAGGTCTTGCAAGATATGTACCCCTAGGAATTTGGTGCTATTTACTCTCTGCACTCCTGCACCATTGATGATGATAGGAGTGTATGGCTTATTCTTCTTTCTAAAATCGATGATGATTTCCTTGGTTTTCCCAACATTTAGTGCTAAGTTGTTGTCAGTGCACTGATGAATGAGTTGGTTCACCTCCTCCGTGTAGGCCCCCTTGTCTTCCTTCTTGATAAGGCCAATTACTGTGGTGTCACTTGCAAATTTGATGATTCTGTTTGACTGATGCATAGCTGTGTAGTCATGTGTTAGAAGTGTGAAAAGAAGTGGACTGAGTACACAACCTGATGTTTAGGGTGATGCTGTTTGAGTAATGTTTTTCTGCTCAAACTATTTGTGGCCTTTCAGTCAGGAAGTTAAGGATCCAGTTGCATATTTTGTTTTCTATGCCTAGATTACTCAGCTTAGACAGCAGTTGTTGTGGAATTACCATACTGAAGGTAGAGCTGAAGTCTATGAACAGCATGTGTATGTAACAGTACTTATTTCCAGGTGGTCCAAGGTGTGATGAAGTGTTAAGACTATGGCATCCACAGTAGAACAATTCGGCCTGCATGTGAATTGTAAAGGATCAAATGTAGCAGGTAGGCAGGATGTTATGTGATCCTTGACCATTTTTTCAAAACACTTCATCACTACTGAGGTAAGTGTAATTGGCCGGTAATCAGTTAATGATGCTGGAGATGGTTTCTTGGGCACATACAGTACATCCTGTTAATATATGGACGTAACATCACATTAGGGGAACTATACTAAGCTGCTCAGCATGTCAGCAAGCACTGTCCATGGTTTTGAAGCATTTGGGTACTATTTC
Organism: Protopterus annectens; assembly: GCF_019279795.1. Classification (NCBI taxonomy): domain Eukaryota; kingdom Metazoa; phylum Chordata; order Ceratodontiformes; family Protopteridae; genus Protopterus; species Protopterus annectens. Next base: position 1,487,512,917 of record NC_056744.1, on the reverse strand, counting down.
CTGGCTGAGAGTTGCATAGAAAATGTCTGTGAAGACTGGTGCCAGCTGATCAGCACAGTTTTTAAGTAGCCTCCCTGGGATAATATCTGGACCAACTGCTTTGCCTGGCTAAACCCTACTTAGGTTCCTGCATACCTCTATCAAGTTGAGGTATAGTGATGTGGCATCTGCACTGATGGGTAGTCTCTTTGGTGAGGTTCTATTTGATTCCTCGAATCTAATGAAGTAGATGTTTAGCTTGTTTAAAAAATCAGGGTTATCATCACATCACATGGATGGTGGCTTATAGTCTGTGATATTTTGGATCCCTTTCCACAGCTGCCTGGGATCTTTCTGGTCAGTGAAGTGTCTCTGTGTTTTTAGACTGTAGGCCTGTTTTGCTATTCTCACACCTTTGTTCAAGTTGTACCTGGCCTTTTTCAAAGTGTCTCTGTCTCCAGCCTTAAAGGCAGCATTACATGCTCTCAGTAATTTGTATACCTCACTGGTGAGCCAGGGTTTTTGGTTGGCTCTGATGGTTATATCCTTCAGGGTGGTGACATCTTCAATACAGTTTGTGATGTATATCACAACCATTTCAGTGTACTCATCCAAATGAATACATTGATTTGTGGTGGCAGCCTCTTTAATTAGATTCCAGTCAGTGCATTCAAAGCAGTCTTGCAGAGCTGAGACATGTAATTCAGGCCAGACCCTTACTTGCTTCTTGAAAGTTTTTTCCCCTACTAGCACTGGTTTGTAGCCAGGGATAAGCAGGGTGGAAATGTGATCTGAGCTACCAAGATGGGGGTGGGGGACTGCTTTGAATGCCTGTTTGATATTTGAGTACACTTAATCAAGTGTGTTATCATCTCTTGTAGAGATGTTTACATACTGCTGGTAGTTTGGTAGCACAGTTTTCAGTTTGGCCTGATTGAAATCCCCAGCTAAAATGTTGACACATTCTGGGTGCTTGTTTTTCAGATCACAGGCTAGCTGGTACAGGCTGGCAAGTGCTTCATTAGTGTTTGCACTAGGAGGTATGTAAACTTCTGTTATAAAGATAGTTGTAAACTCCCTGGCAAGTAGAATGGATGACATTTAATTGCAAGGTATTCAATGTCAGCAGAGCAATGGCTAGTAACAACATCATTGTTTTCACACCAGTTGTTGTTGATGTATATACAGACTCCTCCACCTTTAGTTTTCCCACTGAGAGCCTGTAACCTCTCTGCTTTGAATAAGGAGAATTTGTCTATCCCAACAGCTTGGTCACTGATATTTGAATTTAACCAAGTCTCAGTGAATATAATAATACAGCTGTTACTTACCTTAGTGTTTGTGTTAATGTCTAGCCTGATAAAGTCCATTGTGTTATCCAGATATCTTATGTTAGCCAACAGCATAGAAGGAATTGTAGGCCTGAGTGGATCTTTTCTTAATCTGATGCTAATACTAGCTCTGGTGCCCCTTTTCCTAGGTCTGTCACATCTCCTATGCTTGCTATGTTGATTTTTGTTGTTTATTTGAGAGACAAAACAGCTACAGCAGTCTGGATGAATCTTCAGCAGTATTCCCAGTTCATTAAGTAATTCAGGCCTCACAGGGCCTGCAGATATCAGAGCTGCAAACCACTCACATGGCGAGCTAGAATCCAGGAGATTCAGCACAGCAAAATGATCATAACACATTCCCACATTTGAAGACTCAGTAAAATGTGTAAATCCACTGCAGAAAGAGCTAGAGTGAGTAGTGCATTTGCAAGCCAGAGTAGACACAGCCATGCAGGGTGCCGCCATTTTTTTTTTCAGAAGAGTAAGAAGCAGAATCTCCTGTTTCACAGCTTACTTTTTGTTGGACAGACTTATTTCCTCCTTAGCATGTACTTCATCAAAAATGATTTGGTCCCTCCAGGGAAGAATAACTTGAAGACAGCTGGATATAGCAGTTTGAATCTCACACCTGCATCTCACTATTCCCTGAATAGTGGAATAAATTTGCTCCTCTTCTGTCAGGTGTACATTGAGTAATCATTCTCCACAAATACTCTGCTGTCTCCCAGTTTTAGAACTTTGTCCTTCTGCCGCAGTTTTGTCAGAATCAATTCCTTCTCCTGGTAGGATTGCATCTTTACTATTTAAGGTCTAGGTTGTTCTCTTATAGACAGGCTTGGAGCATACACATTATGTGCCCTTTCAACTAACAACTCCTGCTGTGGAATACCAGTCCAGTTTTTTTATTTGTGCCTTCATAAAGTTAATGCAGTCTCTTCTTTCCAGCTTCTCTGGTATAGCTACAAATCTCATGTTTTCCCTACCTGCTCTGTCCTCTAATTCTATTATTTTTTGAAAGAAAGACCTCTTCCTGAGCAGTCTCATATTCAGCCAGCCTTTTCTTAATTTTGGCCTCTTATTTTTGCAGGTTTATTAACTCATCTGAATATCTGTTTAAACCTTCTTCCATTTTTTTCTGGCCTTTTGTTGTTTGTGTTGATATACTCCATCAGAGTTTTGGTTACTTTAACCAGGTCTTTGTGTAGTTGTCTTATATCTGCATGTATGTTACTGGAAGTCATGCCTGGAGGTTGCATTACTTTTTTCTGAACAGCTGTAGAACTTTCCCCAGTCAGTATTTCTTCCTCGCTTTTTGTAGCTGACTTTTTTTTAGGTCTTCTGCATTTCTTTATTTCTGGCATCCAGGCAGTGCACTTACTAGGCAGTTATGAAAATGCACCAATAATCACAAGTCTACTGGCCTTATTTGCTGAGTTTTTGTTTTCACACTAGGAAAGCTAGAATTAAGCTGTTACTTAATGCGCAGCCATCTTGGAAGTCCACACATTGTGGATTTTGAGCATAATATCAACCCCTTTGAGGCGGTTGCTGGATGAGCCTATCAAAGGCCAAATGTTCTCCCAACTAGTGCAGTTTTGAGTTCCTGAATGGTAGTAGTGTGGATGACTAAGGCAATGTAAAAGTGTATATTCCATTATCGGAATAAGCATTCTGTTGCACAGATCAATGATTGCCTTTTTGATTAAGAAGTTGAGCATTCTGTGACAGGTGCAATAAGAACTTGAATATTATTGATGGATTTCTGCACTTCCTCTGTAAATAACATGAATTAGTTTAGACAAACTCAGAAGTGTTTGAAAAGTTTGCCATTCAAAATTATTGCACTGAAGACTATGTTAAATATTTTGGAGGGTTCAAAGTAACACGAACTTGAGAAAGATAAATAAATATAGCTGAGTAAATGAATCAGAGATATGGGAAATCATGAAATATAGTTTTTCTTGTCACAGTATGCATGCGGTCAGACAACCACATGGAAAGATCATCTGCATAGAAAAGTGTACTGACATTACAGAAGCAAGACAAGATTGCACTGATGAATACAGTGGTACGAAGGGACCTCAAGATACAACCCTGAGGACCATGGTCCTGAACTGAAGCTGATGAGATGGAGGTTAGCTCACTAGTACATTGAAAGTATTTTACTGCAGTTTGTAGATCTATGCAGTCAGTGTTAGTGGTGCAACAAGTGACACACTCTCCTTTAGTGCAGAAGGCTCTGGGTTTTATTCCAACACAATGAAAATGGATTGCTGACGTGGCCGTGCAGTATATGGGGGTGATACTATAGTCCTGAGTGTTTTATCCTTCAGAAGAGATGTTAAACAGTGGCTCCATCTTCTTGAGTTGGTGATAACTCAGGTGGATGTAAAAAATCCCATGGCACTTATCAAAAAGTATAGGGCAAGTTTTCCCGAAAAGAGGCTACTAGCCTAATGGGACTAATCCAGACAATAAAGAGTAACTATTAAAATTTATCCATATAGCTATTAAAGCATTACAAGGCTGGTTTGAACTTTATGACTCTAGCTCGGTTAAAGGCCTTTTCAGGAAAAATTATAGTCCTTCTTGAGCTCAATAATACCTTTAGCAGTAATCAGCCGCGCACCACTGGTTTTGCAGATATTATTTTTTTTGTGGGGTTATTGTGGTTTTTGTACTACACCCTCTGACCACAGAGTAGCTCATATTTTTCCAGATGAGTTTTCAATTGCATTAGCACAACTTTTTCTAGTACCACAGAGATTCAGGGTAATAGTAAAATGTATCATTCTGAGGCTATCACAACCACAAATGTATAATCCTGTCTTGTTAAGTGGCCTTATACAGGGAGATGTATAACAATAGATGGATAGATTTAATAAATAGAAACCATCCAAAGTTCAGAGAATGTGACAGGTAAGTAATAGCTAGACAAATTACCATTTTCATTCATAACCAGTTACAAAGAGTAAGAGAGAAAAATAAGCATAGTACAGGTTACAGTATATAGCCAAATTCAATATAATAAATCACATTTCTCATCCAATTTAGCCCAAGATAACACTACAACATTTTACTGCATAGAGATGGAGTACTTTGTAATTTTAGTAAATTATTAACTAGGTTCCAGTAAAAAGAACTGATTTTATTTGATAAACATGGTCTTGAATGTTTTTTGCTCCTGAAGAGAGGGAAGGAGTCAGCTCCAACATTTCAGACCATTAAATGAGACAGCATGAATGACATAACTTCAAATGCTTGAGGGGTACAAATGATGATGAAGATGACAGAAATGTCTTATAGTAAAGTTTAAAGTAAAGTGTCAAGGAAGTGGAAGGGATGTGGTTAACATGTAAAAATGTACAAATTAAAGGAACTACTAGTAGCACGGGTGTACTGAGGTTTGTGCCACGTATGCCACAATGTACACATTTTTTTAATTATTTATTATTCACAATGAGCTGTGCTAGAAAGTTAAACATTGTATAGCTATCATGGTTTATGGTTAAGTATTCTGTTAAATGTCTTGGTTTACTCTTTTTCTTTAGAAAGCTAGCTTAGAATCTGATAATCTGGACAATGCAGACCAAACCTGAAACGTCCTTTGTTAGTAAGGTTCTTGAGATGGTTATGTAAGCACAGCTGGATTCCCATTTTAAGTCAGTCACATTAATGATACATTCCAGTCTAGTTTTTGTTCTAAACACAATACAGAAACAGCCCTTGTTAGGGTGTGCATTGTTATTCTGTCTTGGTCCTTTTAAATCCAACTTCAAAATTTTGACAAGGTTGACCATGAGATTTTGCTGGACCCCTTTAGTCATTGCTATGGTATCTCAGGTGTTATATATCAGTGGTTTGCCTCCTGCCTTTGTTGTCCGGATGTGAGTACCTCCTTGCCCTTCCCCCTGACATGTGTGGTGCACCAGTATTCATTTCTTGATTTACTATTTTTCATTGTGTACATGCTGCCCCTTGGAGATGCTGTTCAAAGGAGAGGGCAGAGTGTCTTCAGTTATGCTGATGACACACAGTTGCACCTCTCCTTCCCTCAAGAAGCCTTAAACAAACTAGCTTCAGACTTGGAAGGCATCCATAACTGGATGATCAATAATCAGTTGAAACTCAGCACTTCCAAGACAGAGTGCATATCCGTTCATGCCACCATTCATAACCGTTCTACCTCTGCTTTGCATCTGGTACATCATCTTTAGTGGTGACACACTGGAAGTCATGTCAGATGTTTCAAGCTTTGGGTTGCTATTGGATGACTAGCTCAGCCCTATGGACTAGGTGTCTGATTTGGATAAATCCTCATATTTTCATCTGAGGAAAAATCTTCCTTATTATCATCTTATTCCTCTAGCAAATTTGCCTTAGTTTATGAATGGTCTGGTCTCTTCTTGACTGAATACTGTAATGTCCTGTATCTAAAGTTTTCGAGACCCTGACGTTATGCAACTAGAACAGAATTTTGCAGCCCCAGCTACTGACAGGGCTCTCTTGGTACCAACTTATTGTGCCAGTACTATGGAGTCTGATTTAGCTTTCAGTTAGATCATGTACTGTCTATAAGGTTCTTATCCTTCTTTTCTTGCCCTACTTGATTTGGTCCCACTTACCTTAAACAACCCCTTAGCTGGTATCAGCCTTCTTGTACTTTGCACTCTACGATCCATTGGGCTGCTGTAGGCTACAAGGATTCACTTAGACTCCTCTGGGACACCATTCCTTCTGTTATCACAGGCCATATCTTTGGAACCTCCAGCCTGCTTGGGTAAGATCTGTTCTGATCATCAGAAGCTTTAATGACATGTTAAAAAACTACTTTTTTGAATTAACTTTTGTGGTGGCTGGGCTTTTTACCTCATTGTGGTTTGATCTCTCTCTGACCTTATTTCTGACCTGTTTTATGGACTAAATGCATCAGTTATATTTTGTGTTTTATCTATTATTTGTTTGACTTTGTTGGCTGATGTTTTACTTTATTTTTTCTTTGCAATAGTGCCTAGATAATAATATATACACTTCTTATGGCAGCTTGGAAAACATGCATGCTAGCTGGATTTGTAAGCAGAGACAGCACATACTACAGACTAAGAATAACAGTTTCCTTACCAACAGCAGTTCTCCCTTCATCTGTTAAATAATTGGAGCGTGACTTACAGGCATGGTGTTAGATTTTAGCTTTAGAAAGCACCTTGCTGACTTGTCTAGTGAGGTGAAAGAAGGACTTAGTCATAAGTAGCAATATTTAAAAAAAGAAACAGACTGCATGCAACTTCCATTTGAGACAGGTACAGAAGTTCCATTTCTCTTGGTAGATAGTTCTCGTTTACATGCTAATGAGTAGCACTTTCATTTTGTAGAAGTTAACATTGAGGCCTTTCTTATTTGGGAAATATGACTGATAAAGGCTTTTCTGATATTTGTAGGGTCCTTGTCAGAATTCCTTAAATTTTAGGTTATCAACAAGCACTGAAATGTTAATAGTTGTTTGTGACAAGAACATGGGATGGAGATAATAAATATAAAAAAAAATATCGATCCTAATTCAGATCTCCGAGAAACCCCTAATGTTATAAGGAGAGATAGAGAACATTGATCTTTCATCCAACTAATCCTGAAACTAGCAAGATATCTTAGGGTGGTTATCTAGCTTTATCAGTTTATGAAAAAGTCCTCATGAAAAATAGTCAATTTTATAAGGTGCACATACATTTCTAAGTGCACATACATAGGTCCTGTAAGTAAGTAAACTAAGAGCAATATTACTGTAAATGCAAGCATAAAATCAGTAGACTGGTGGTAGGAATGTGGTCCTTTCTGAAGCTGTACTCTTTACCAGATATTAGGTTATAGTCCTCAATGTGTTGACTTAGTTGGGTTGGATCCATTTTTTCAAAGATTTTAGACAAATGCAAGGTGTAAAAGGTATCAGCTGGACTCAATAAGTTACCTTGCACCACCACTGGGAAGTGAGACAAATGTTGCAGATTTCCTTAGTTTTAGGGAAATGTCCAGGTGTAAGAACTGCTAATCATATATTAAAGAATGAATAAAATATATAGCAAACTCTAATGAACTTAAGGAGGTGGCTATCTAAACCTAACTGTTAATTGCTGAGTATTCTGTTTTACTAATATATCACTTTTAGGCATAATTCTGCAGTGTAAGTAACACGATCTATAATCTCAAAGGTGACTTTACACAAAAACTTTCTGAACATGTTTTTCAGGGTCTTGTGGTCTATATTTATTTATTTTTATTTGATACTAATAAGAGTTTTTTTGTAGTCATACACAATTTCCAACTGTTCTCCTATTTGAATATATATGTTTTTTGTGGCTATAAATGCTCTTGACCCATAAAACTGCACTGTTTTCCTCTAAGATCATAACTCCTATGCCATTCTAACTTAGTGTGACTTTTTATTCATACCACACTTTCTTAAGCATATCAAACCTATTTTGTTATTCAGGTCTTTATTCTCAGGATATGTTTTGCACTAACAGGTTACTAAGATTATAAGACTGTGTATATTATTTTATTCATGGTTTGTTGACCAAGTTAGTCTCACTAGGCATATTTTTTCACGGGAGTCTCAAAATGGTTTTCATACTGGCTAAGAGAACTTTGACTAAATTAATAGTGAAAATTCTTCTACTTTTTCATTAACTGGAATAGGATATTTTATATCATCCAGAGTTACCACCATGACAGGCAGATGGGACCCCTATTTGATATCTCATTTGAAGGATGCCCACTCAGGAATACAGCAGCCCTTTTATTCTGCACTGCAATGTGATTTTTAGAAAACACATAAAATCACCTAGTGGGGGATTAGAGCCCAGAGTCTTTTGATAATCCCATTAGCAAAAAACAAGTATGTTACCATCCGAGCAATAGTTATTGACAAGTATCAGACATATGTCAGACATATGGATTCATAGGTTCATAGGTGTTTACTAGGCTAACGACCACAAGGGCCTTTTTAAGCCTAGCCATGTATCCCAAATCTCTGGCAAATTCTGGTACCCTTCATAATTGTAATCAAGGGTTTGAGAGATAAACCATTTACAGGATGCCTATTTCCATTAGGGAGTTGGGTCACAAACCAGGGAAACATTTCATGTTCCTCATCCAGTTGTCTAAATTTCACTTGAATTGGGATAGGGAACTCTGCTTCATGTGGATGGGGGTGCTGTTCCAGAGAAGTGTAGTCTCTGGAATACATACCTGTCTCTCCAAAAGGTCCTCATATTTATATCACAGGTGAGGTTTAAGTCTTTAGAATGGGTAATCCTGGTGCTGTTTGCTTTGTGGATATGCAGGAGGTCCATCAGAGTGGGGTCTGACAATGCCTTGTATGCCAGGCATAGATCTCCCCTCAACGCGTTTATATTACGCTGTTGAAAACTCAAACTGTCGACAGCGTAATAATCAACACGAAAATGTTGAAACCTTCGAACATCGAACACACACAAAAAAAAACAATCACCCAAACACAACAAAATTGCTCTGTGCAGGGGGGCAAGCCCCCCTGCACCCCCCACACCCCCTGCTACTTAAATATACCAACTCCAAGATCGCACTACATTGCAGTAAATGGAAATCTCCCCTTATGGAGATTTTCGTTTACATGCGAGATGACTTTTGCTTTCGACATTTTGGTGCCCATAATATCAGCTTCAATATTATCGGCCTTCGACAGGGTGAAGTAGACCCCTCCTCAACAGCTTGTAGGAAACAGAATTCAAGGATAGGGCTTTGAGGTGGTCTGAATAAGACATGTTACCTATGCCCTGTATTCTTATAGTGAGGAACTTCTGCTGATGTTATGGTTGTTGGATATTCTTGGCTAGGTACATATGAAAGGGAGCATTGTACTCAATGATAAGTCTGATGAATGTCAAATACAGTGGAACAATGACTTTTTGGACTTAGATGCCATACCTTTGCTCATACGTTGCCCAACATAGAATGAGTTCCTCCCTACTGTAGACATGTGATGGTCAAAGGCTAGACTACTCTCTATGTGTATCCCCAAGTCTATGACTACTGGGTCAGCTTTTGGGGTTGTGCTATCAGTATGATAGTTAACAGGGGAAGATGACTTCTGGAAGAACATTATTATGTGTTTCTTGGTATTTAATTTTAGCCCATGGATCTGACACCAGGTGTTTGTCTGTGTCAGCCTTTCCTGTAGAACATTTGTGTTGGTGGGTAATTAAATGACATCTCCTAATTTGCAGTCTTCTGCAAATTTAGTCAGCCAGAGGCCATTGACATTGACCTTGACTTCAGAGAAGTAAATGCCAAAAAGGAGTGGTCCAAGGACTGATACCCATACCTCTTAACTGTACAAATTTTCACAGAATGTTCAAATTTTTTCCTCATATTTTTTAGTCTGTTTTTCATAAAATTGTGGTTTTCTGGCAAATTAGTGGCAAATTATTAACAACTGATGTTAGCAAATAATGATGAACATCTGAGTTTCAGACTTCATATACTTCAGAAAATTCATGCTTATGCAAAACCTGTTATTCTATCAATTTTTGTAAGAGCAATATTTAAAAATTGTCCCTATTGTTGGGCCTTTGTCCCACTTTTATTCATGGCTTTGTCAAGATTTCTTGCTCTAAGAGGTTCAGAGGTATGCCGATCCTTGAGGGATTTCAATTGTCACTGGCCTCTTTGCTGAGGTGGACTAACCAATTCTAACTTCCTGGGTCCTATCTGTGAGCCATCTGGCTATCAGCTGGATGATATAAGGATTTGTACCTAACCTCTTATGTTTGTCAACAATGCTGAAGTTGGGTATTGTGTCAAATGGCTTGGCCAGGTCATGGTAGGCAGTGTGAACCATTTTGCCCTCATCCATTGTTTTGATGACCTTCTGAAGGAAGTCCATCAGGTTGAGTAGGCATGACCTGCCCTTGATGAAACTAAATTGGGTTGGGTCCAGTGTCTGGAGGTTTCCTATGTAATTGCTGATCATTTCCATGTTAATTCTTTCCATGGCTTTGCATATGAGACTAGTGAGATTTATGGGTCCATAGTTTCCATGCTCTGTAGATGGTCCACCTTTGTGCAGAGGGGTGAGTATTGCTATTCTCCATTCATGAGGCCTGAAGCCTGTTTGGAGGCTAGAGTTAAATAGCAATTCCAGAGGGTCTGATAGGTCATGTTTCATGCTATTTAGAAGGCATTCTGGGATATTGTCTGGGCCCATTGATGTGGTGTTCTTGGTCTTACAAAAATAATTAAGGACCTGTTCCCTATTTATAGCAGGGGGAGTTATATTGATGGTATTTCCTGAGGGAAAGATAGGGTGCAAAGTTGGAGCTGAATTTGTTGGCTGGAAGGCTTGCTATATCTTCTGGCTCAATATAGGTGGCTGCAATTACAATGAGATCTGCACACACCTGTGTATTGCCTTTGAGGTTCTGGAGATAGCTAAAGAATGCCTTGTGGCTGTTCTTGGCCTAGGAGGCCAAATTTACCTCAAATTTGACTTTGGTAGACTTTATTTGTTCTCCGAGTTGTTTGTTTAGTTTGATGAGAGTGCTTTTATCCTTCTGGGTGCTGCACCTCCGAAATTTTTGCCATGATTTTCTTCCTTCTGTTATGCAACCTATTGATGCTGTGATTCCACTAGGGTGGCTTGTTTTTTGAGTTATTTCTGTACTTCTTTTTGGTGGATACAGCTGCCTGTATGCAGCTATTAACCTGCTTATATAGTGTTTCTATGAACAGTTTTGCATAGGCACCAGTGTTCTCATGGTTTATGAGGCATGACATTATGTTAGGTTATCATTTAGTAGTAGGAAGTTATTCTTAGAGTAGTTCATGAATATTCCAGGGTTAGCTAAGGTTCCAGGTTTTATTTTTACTTCAAAGGATACAATTTTGTGGTCTAACCTTACCAGGGAAGACATTAAACTAGGGGGGTGTGCAGCACTCTCCCACATTAGTGAAGACCAAATCCAGTACCGTTGCATCCCTGGTTGGTGTACTGACAGTCTGGTCCAGGGAGTTTGTGTTTAGAAAATCCAGGAATCTCTTTGCCTGTATGTTTGGTGTTGTATATGATTCCAGTTAACAGTGGGGTAATTAAAGTTGCCCATGAATATGGTATTGGGTTGGATGGTGAATACTTCCAATAAGTTTAAATACATGGTATGTGTTTTGTGGGTCATAGAAGGGGATCTATAGCTTGCAAGGAAGTGGTATTAAATTTTGCCTATGGAGATTTGAAAGTAGAGAAGCACAAGTGCATTGTCCTGTTTGACCAGCCTTGAGGTATATTTATTTCTGATGTAAATCGAAACACCTCTGCCTCTTGTCCTTCTTTGTGTAGTAGATGGTCTAAATGTGTGGAAGGCATTATAACCTTGCACCAAGGGAGCCCACAGGATTTTTTGCAGGGGGGTGCAAACCCAGAGCCCCGCCCACACAGCCACACCCCTCATCCCCTCAGCCCCCCCCACCTGACACCCCTCCCCCACAGCCATTCCAGTGTCTTATTACTTGGATATTTCTCCCCATTTGTCATAGACACTGTTCAAATCTCTCAGTGTGCATACTGTTTTATGCTTTACTTCTACAATGATTACAGATATTTGGATTTCATTTACAACTTTTATTTCAAATTTTATAGCACAAACACTGATAGACATTTACTAAACCTAAACAAAGCAATAGTCTTACAATGAAACAGACTTGGCATTAAAACTTCTCTACCTTTGAAACCCACATTCACTGAAACAGCATTGAAACCCACATTTAAAGAAAATACTTCTGGCCAGTGGCAGGGTAAGTTTACCTTTGGGCCATTTTCAAATCATAGGCTCCTTGCATACATTTTTAGAACCATGCAAAAGATCTTTGATTCACCTTCCTGACTGTATTAATTATACTATATAATAATTGAATTATATCCCTTGTATAATACAGCACCACTTGTTAGAGTGTGTTTTAAATTTATAGTTCTGAACATTTTTCCTTTAAGCAATGAAACAAATCATATGAACCAATAATGACAACCTGCCCCATTCAGAACATTTCAACCATAAAGGGCCACTCAAACTTCTGTCATACAATCAAACAATATCAATCAATATGCAATATCTCTGCAGAAGTAAAAGTCATCTGAATAATTCCACTTTAAAGAGATCTGAAACCAATGAAGAGGTTGTTGCTAGAAAACAACTTTATATTTCAGTGTTTCATTTACAAATTCAGTGCCTGTTGCCCTTGAAGAATAAATTGCCTATGTTGCATTGAAATAAATGGTAAGCTGGTATATTGCAATAGGGAGTGGGGGGCAAGAAAAACAGGTTCATAGTTATTAGGTATGTCATCCAAAGGAGGACATACTAAGGACTGCAGTACCATATCCCCTTAAAATACAAATGTCCATGCTGTAGGAATAGAACCTGCAGCTCTTTGCATCAAGATGCAAGTATGCTACCTGCTGTGCTAACACTGCTTTAAAATTCTATACCACAATAATGATACCAGTCGCTAAACTATCTCTCTCTCTCTGACTCTAACACACACACACACACACACACACACACACACACACACACACACACACACACACACACACACACACACACACACACACACACATCAACTTCTTAGTGCAAGAAATCTGGGCAAAGCCAAAATTAAACAGGAACAGATTATAAATATTGCCTTCATGAACTTATAAAATTGCTAGAATGACAGGATTTTTGTTGGTACGCATTTTTCTAAAGGATATGCTGTCTAAAACTATTTAGCAACTTCAATCTTTTTTAGGAAGAATATGGGGCAAATATCTGGACATTCTGCAAAAACCTGGACAGCTGAGGGGTATGCTACCTCCCTTTTATAAACGCACACACATATATAGTTATCTACATATATAGATGTATAAATAGAAATATAAGAATACACACTACATAATCTGGATAATCTATGTGCAACATAAACAAAAAGCTCAGAATCTTCTCTTGAAGTGTATAATACTAGAGACTGATTCAGTCTGTGATGCTCTGTGTTTGCCTTTATATTTCAGATCTCTTGAACATGCAGGTGGCAAATAGCAGAATTCATTAGGCAACCCTTGGTCTCTTTCTCTCTATCTCCTTCTTCCCCACCGCTGCTCTTCCTTAACCCTTTCTGACTTGTAAAGGTTTATAGTAGTTAGTTTCTCAGTTTCATATGGTTTTATTTTAGAAGAAACTGAAGGCAGAATTTTTAGTATCTTTAGCTTAAACCTACAGTTTAAACATTGCACAGAAGAATGCATAGGCTTTCCTCCTCTATGCAGTTCTTATTATCTTTTCTAAATATCCTTTTTTCTTTTTAATGGGAAGGGGTATTTTTTTATGTTATTAGTGTTATTGCTCCATGAAACAGATTTGAGTATTGTGTTATCTAGTTGAGGTACGTGATTATTGTGTGTGTGAGATTTGTTTTTTAAGTGAGATTTTTTTTTTTAAGTGAATGAAAGCAGTGCTGAAAACACACCAGTTTTTGTAAGTGGCATAGACACATGTGCTGATCCTTTGGCTTCATCTTCAGGTGGTCATTCCTTTTCCCATAAAAGTTATTCCCTTAAGCAGTAACCTAAGGAGCTGTTTAATATTGCAGAACAGTTTGTTCCTGATTTCCTCCAGTTAATCAGTTGTGTGGTAGTCTGTTGCTGTTTTATTTACATAGAAACAACCAAAATGTATCTTACATCTGATTGTCCAAAACAAAGCAATCAAGCTTCAGATGCTGTACAGCTAAGAAACTGGGAGATATTAAGGTAGCCAGGATAGGGCCAACATTCCCATCTAACCAGGTCTTAGTGATAAAAGTCTTGTCTTCATCATGCAACAGGTAAGACAAGATAATAGTCTGTTTGCAAGCAGATCTGCTATTACATTACAGTAACCAGCTAAAATCTGCAAGAAAGAAAGTCCCACATATCTATCCCTGATGGTTAAGGAGGATGCAATGAGTACCATATGCACCACGGTGCCATATGGGCCACATGTGGTTTTGTCCCATTAGGAGAGCAAAGGTATACTAGTATAGGTCGAGTATCAGAGATCTGATGCACCTGACTCTTGCAGTGCATGCAGCCTGCTCTGTGTCTCTTTGAAAATACCCAGGCTCTGCCAAGTTATTCTAATGGGCCTCAGAAACTTCAGCAGTAAAAGAAAGAAAATAATTAGTCGCTGTGATAAATGAACACCCACAATGTAACAACATGCAGTGGGACAAAATAAAACCCAGTACAATTCAATTGCAAGAAATATTAAAACTTGATATAATCTATACGAACAGATCATTTTCTAAAACTTGACTATTAATTGAATTGTATTAACCATGACATGGTTGAAATCAAGCTAAAAACAATGGGATGTGCAATAAGACAATCTAAATAAACTATGAATTAAAACTTGCAAAAAGCTAGAACTGGTCAAAATAAAATTGCTATAAAGTGTAACTGTTAGAAAAGTAACCAGTTAAGTAAAAGTTCAACAATTAAAAGCCAAATTTGCAAAATGCTAATATAGAAGAGAATATATAGTAACAGGTTAAAAATTTCTAACCAATAAACTATATATGTGTACAACTCAATGAACAAATGCCCAAAAAGTCCTATTTTACAGAATGTAGGTTAAAATATGCATTAAAATTAGAGTCCAAGTACAGACCTGAACTGAAGAAGAGGATAAAAATAGCATCGCTGTCCCATTAAGAAAAAAACTTGGTAATTAAGTCCATAATAATGAGTTCTAAATATTCTACAGAAACTTAAAAACTGGCATGTCTAATCTGTAACAGGAATTAGAACTGAAAAGCAAATCAAAACAAGCAATGTTAACATATTTAAGTATATAGTACCAACAGATATATAGGAATACTCCAACAGTTGTTAAAGTCTAAGTCGCTTTAATGGGCTTAAGGAAATCCAGGCAGCTAATTACCCAAACATTTAAAAGGTAGACTGTGGAAGATGGAAGGAAAGGCCACTCCAAATGGCAGAAAAATGGCCAGGACAAACTTAACTAGGGCAGGCCAGTATCACACACCTCCAAGAATAAAAACCTCACAACACGTGCAATAGAGTTACAATAATAAGCTCAGTGCTTTGTAGTAACAGGATGTTATGATGGTAAAGTGGGGTAGAGAAGCAGATCCTGGTCAGAGCTTCTGCGGTATAACTACACCAGAGAATATCTAGCTGACGGCTGTAGTCCTTCAACAATAAGATTTACCATATCTAGCAGCAGTGGCTTATTACAGGCAAAGGGACTATTCTTCACACATAAACAAGTACGACAGCTTCAGCTAAAGCCCCCACGCAAGATTAAAGACACACCTACCTCTCCCTTGTACGCTCAACTCGTCCCAAGTCCAGATGGCTTCTGGAATTCAAATTCTGCGCGTGAATGCGGAAGATGAAGATGTAAACCATCGGTCGAGTCGCAGCACATATGGAGAAGATGAAAACAGGTTGCAAGCACCTGTTCCGTTTGTACGACTGGACGCAAGGGGTGTTCTTGCACCTGCCTGCGGGCACCCTTGCCTTGCACTGTCAGTGTGCGCTCCACAGCTTTATACCATGTGTCAGTGACTGCACAGACATCAGCATTCTCTAGGGTGAAGAGAGCTTCTAGGGAGTGGTGTTTTTTGTTTAGAATCCTAGCATTGAGCAGTAACACATTTAGATTTTTTTTGGTTTTGATTTACTATGTTGGAAGCATTTTCAGTTTGGCATTGCCTAAAAAGGGCACAATGGGGGAGGATAATATTTTAGCTAATATTCAGAAGCCTAGAGGAGAGAGGTGCAGACCATCCCTGGAAAAACAATATGGTCTGTTGACCATCTTCTTCCATGCTGAAAAATATTGCACTCCCTTAGAATGACACCAGAAAGTAAGCCAATTATTAAAGTCAGTTATCTTTTGTTCATATTATGGCATCATCCTTGCAGAAGGTAAACTGCTGCTCAATGCTAGGCTCATACCAGCCTGGGACAACTATTCTGAGAGTTCCTTGATGTCTCTCTTCATATAGTCTAGGGAGGTACATCCCAGGTCATTTAAACCCACATGGACAATGACTGATTCATACTTGTACTTGTGGTTCAATGACTTGAGTGCATTCATAATGTGGTGGATCCTTGTCCTTGATAAGCAACTGGCTGTAACTTTCTCCTTATTCAACCTGGTGAGAGGGGCATCCTTGTGACTCACAATAGAGTCTCCAGTGACTAGAATGGTGGATTTGGTAGTGGCTTGCTTATGGGATTAGAAGTAGAGGCCCACTGACATGTCCCTGTATATATTGATGTGGCTGTTTTTTTTTTTTTTTTTTAAGAACACATTTGGGGCTGCTGAGGGTGTTTGTTATGTGTACTTCATCTAGGAGGTCTTTGGGGTTTAGGAAGGTTACATTTAAGTGCCTCAGTATATGTGGGTATATGTGTCTTCTTTGAATTGTGTGTGATGGGTGCAGTGTGTGCATTACTGACAACCTTATTGACATTAGGAGTGCTTTTATGTGAGAGCTTAGTCTCCAGTGACATTGTATAAATACATCTCTCACATACCATATCAGTTTGTTTGAGACTTAACTGGATTGACATTGTATAAATACATCTCTCACATACCATATCAGTTTGTTTGAGACTTAACTGGATGTCAGTAAACATGAGGCAATGTCTGCATTGTCTCAAGATGCCCATATCCACCAAGCTGACAACAGAGATAGTGGGGAAGTTCATATTAATGGCAACAGACCCTATTTTATTGATTAGACAGTTGGAGTAAGAAAATAAAGTAATGCTGGGAGTATCTAGTTTGCAACTCTGGGGGCAGTGCTTGTTTCTGCAAACTAGTTGTCCTGTGTGCAACTAGGAACTGGTGAAATTTCAATGGTGCTTTTACAAGAAAAATGTCAAATTAAGGTGTCTGTGTCTATACAGAGCACTACCAGACACATGAGGAGAAACTGATAAGTAGACCCAGATGCTTTATGGATGAATTATGTAGGCAGATATTCTGTAGTTAGAGGCAAATCAAGCAATACTTACTGAAAAGAAAGAATTAGCTTTTCAAGAATGATGAAAAGAGGAGAGTCGCCTGAATGGCTGCTTCCTGGCTAATACTAGTGTTGGCCTTACCACAGCTTCACACTGCTGGGATTCAATACTCCGTTGCTTCTTCTCTCACCAGAAGCAAAACAGTAGCACTGATCTCAAAATGAGAAGCAGGTTAGAGCCTGTTTGCTGATTCACAGTCTTTTATCCCAGATGATGCAAGGGTCTGTAGGCATATTGTAGCCTTTTCCTGGTAGATGCCTTGAATAACAAAGAGACGAAGGAGGAAGGTGAAGCACAGACACTCACTATCCAACCAGAAATTGTCAGGAATCAATGTAGTCTGCTCCTTCTCTTACCAGGAGTAAAATATTAGCACATATTCCAAGTTGGCACCTATGAAACAGTTATTAGGCTTTCCAGTGATCAGCAGTCTCCAGGAAATAATGTCCTTATACTCCTTCTCTCACCAGGAGCAAAAACTGAAGCACTGATTCCAAGATTATTATTGAGAGGCAAAATGTGGACTCTCCAATAATTGGTGGTGTTGGAGTAGATGCAGAAGGTTTTAAAAGTAAGATGGAAAAATGGGTTAATATCCTAAGAGCTGCAGTGTACACTAAACAGTTAGATATGAAAGAGGGGGTAACTTAAGCTTTAGCTATCTAAGTGGGGAACCACTAATTTTAAAAGAGGAAGATTGATAGGAAGGGGTGGGCATTTGATATTCTGGTTCTATGGAATACAGAGGGATGACCAATAAATGTAAATATCTGAAGGGGAGTGATTTCACAAAATGATAATTTTGTGCTTACAATAGCCAATGAAATAAGAGAAAAAAGAAGTGAAAGAAGAGAGATACAAACTTTGCAAGATACTGCATTATCCCTTCCCCTTACCTCATGCAAAATAAATAATTGTTTTTCATCTCTGTATGGCATTTGTACTGACCCTCTCTAATTTTGGTTTTAGTCCCTTTAATGTTATAATGTGGCCTATATATTTTCAGACTTATCATTCTTAGTTTATGCTTGCTCCTAGTCAGCTGGTACTATCTCAGTCTGTTCAATAACTGCATTGGTCTCTTGTCCTGTTCTTCTTGTGTGCAACCTCATGCTAACAGATCATCATTTATATTTCAATGCATTCAATTTCTTATGCAACTGCTCTTTGCAATACATTTGGCACAGACAATATACTAACTGTACTTATCCAGTAGCTTCTTTTTTATCTATCATTATCTGCTAGATGCTCTGATATGCATTAAACCCTAAATGAACTTAGCATTTTGGCATAGTTGTGACAACTTCTACAAATGTAGGCAACTGGAAATATTCTCATTTAATCACTTTATTTGGGAGTTATACAAGTGAGAGCCTTGCTCTCCTTCTTAGTAATCACTATGGTATTTACCCATTCTGTTGGCTTCATATTTCTCTTAGTGAAGTTTGCTTCAAATCTGTCAGCTAATAGGTTGGCTATTACCTCCAGTTGAGTATGGGTGGTGCCATCAACAACCAGTTCAGTGCATAGCTGGGTATTCCCTTTTAGATTATGGATGTAGTTAAAGTATGTTTTCTGATTATCTTTAGCTAGAGAGGCCATTTTTGCTTAGTAATTAGCTTTGGAGACTTGACAAGATCTCTTCCTCTGCTGAGCCATTTCCTTCTTGTTCTTGGTCATTGCTTTCTTCCTCTTGCTGTGTAGGATCATAGGATCATAGGAAGTTACTAGGCTAATGACTCTAGGGCCCTTACATGCCTAGCCAAGTTTTACCCTTACTTCCACGATACATTTTGCCAGTGGCAGATAAAGATTAACTCTGGGCTGTTTTCAAAATCATAGGCCCCTTGAACATGAAACATACACATGCTCTTTGATACACCTTCCTGACTGTATTACATTATATTCCTTGTACAATGCAGTACAGTTGTTAGAGGGCATTTTAAATTTACTGTTTTGAACATTTTTCCAGTAAACAATGAAACAAAATGCATGCACCAATGACAAAACTGCCCAATTCAGAACATTTCCATCATAAAACGTCTACTCAACCTTCTATAGTCCACCAGTATCAGTAAATAAGCACAATCTCTGAAGTAGTAAAATCCACATTAAAGAAATCTATAACTAATAAAGAGGTTGCTGCTAGCAAACAACTTTATATGTCATTGTTTCATCTACAAATAAAGTGCCTGTTGCCCTTGAAGAATAAATTGCCTGTGTTGCATGCATTAAATAAATGATAAGCTAGTAATACCACAATAGGGAATGGAAAGCAAACTGATAATAGGTTCATAGTTACTAGGTATCTTTGCCAAAAAGGACTGCAGCATCCACCCCTTTACAACACAGTACAGTATTAGCAATGCATCTACCTACTGGGGGAGTAGAACCCACAGCCTTCTGCATCAAAACCAAGTACACTACCTGTTGTGCTATTAACAATGCAAGCAGTCTTAGCATAAGCAGCACTAAACTTTTATTACCCTGCAGCTCTCAGCTCCTTGTAAAATCTACTCGACACTCAGCTGTATCTATGAACTTTGCAGCACAAGATATCTGGAAAAAGCCAAACTTTATTGGGGGGACAAGGGCCAAAAACTAGGGACACATTTTAAACATTGCTTGTATAATGTTGGAAAGTTGCTAGAATAAAATGCTGCGTTACCACCATACATTTCACTGCCACGTCTTGAACCCAGGGGACCCTGTGCACAACAGTCAGAGAAACATACCACTATGCCAAATCAGCTGAAACAGAGGAAGACAAACTTAAATGGCTACTATTTTGTGAATTCAGTTCTCACCATAGCTGTCAACCCCTTAGCAAAAAACACCTGAAAAAAGCCAATAATGTGGGAATACAGCTGCAAACATATTCAGTGAATTCAGTTCTCACCATAGCTCTCAACCTTAGCACAAAATACCTGGACGTGGCCAATAATGGGGGAATACAGTCCCAAAAATACACACACACACACACACACACACACACACACACACACACACACACACACACACACACACACACACACACCCTTTGGTTTGAATAAACAGCCGGTCATACTGCTGGTCTGAATAAACAGCTACCTTGTTCAAACAGAGATATTTCCACTAACGGAGCTGCTGCTGCTGGTCTGAATAAACAGCTACCTTGTTCAAACAGAGATATTTCCACTATACAGCTACCTTGTTCAAACAGAGATATTTCCACTAACGGAGCTGCTGCTGGTCTGAATAACACACACACACACCCTTTGAATAAACAGCCGGTCACAGAATGACACACTCACCCTTTGGTTTGAATAAACAGCCGGTCACAGAATTTGGTTTGAATAAACAGCCGGTCATGCTGCTGGTCTGAATAAACAGCTACCTTGTTCAAACATAGATATTTCAACTAACGGAGCTGCTGCTGGTCTGAATAAACAGCTACCTTGTTCAAACAGAGATATTTCTACTAACGTAGCAGCTGCTGGTCTGAATAACACACACTCACACACACACCCTTTGAATAAACAGCCGGTCACAGAACGACACACACACCCTTTGGTTTGAATAAACAGCCGGTCACAGAACGACGCACACACCCTTTGGTTTGAATAAAAAGCCGGTCATGCTGCTGGTCTGAATAAACAGCTACCTTGTTCAAACAGAGATATTTCCACTAACGGAGCTGCTGCTGGTCTGAATAAACCGCTACCTTGTTCAAACAGAGATATGTCCACTAACGGAGCTGTCACTGCCTTGCTTAAAAGGAGCTATGAGATTCTTACACACACACACCTTACCTGTAAATGGGTCCGGAAAGCCTGGTCCAACTCCATTATCTCAAACCCGCGCTCAACTTAACGCTTCCCTGCAGGAGCTGTGAACTCAACTTAACTCACTCCTGATTGGTCCTGCGCTAAAATCCCTGCTTATCTCTCTCCTGATTGGTCCTGTCTGCGGCTCAAGCAGTCCGGAGCTCCTCTCTTCTGTGCAGTCATCTACCGCACGGCATCTTGGGCATCTGCGGGGCAAAAAATACCTTCTCTGCATCTGGACTGCTAACTCAGGCAGTCAGAGTTCGCAGAGATTCCTGGGCATCTGCGGGAGAGTCTGAATGTGTCTGCGCATGCGCGGCAGTTCCAGTACTCGGTAAAAAAGAACATTTTTTTTTTAAAGTTTATGTTTTATTTCTAGGTGGGAGGGCTGCAGACTGATAGCAGAAGCTGCCCCTGTTTAAAACTTCTTATACCATCACTAAGTAGGAGGTAGTTTGTCTTTGAAAAATTCTTAAGCATTTTTGACCTTGATGGGGTATCTGTTCTTATAATTACATCAAATGAGACTGATTTATGATCTGATCTTACCAGGGAAGACATCACACTGGTGGAGGGGGGGGGTGCAATGCTCTCCCATGTTAGTGAGTACTATGGCAGGACATTTGAGCCTCTTGTGGGTATATTGACATTGACAAAGTCTAACAGCCTCTGAGCCAGCAGGTTTGTTGTTGTGTATGTTTCAAAGTTGATGGTAGGATAATTAAAATCACCAGTGAGTAATGTGTTGGGATGTATGGCAAGTGACTCCAGTAAGTCCAGGTATGCAGTATGCTTTTCCTTTTTCTTGGTGGTGGACTTGCAGCTAGCTATGATGTAGTAGTGGGCTTTAGTTAATTGGACATTGAGTAGCTCAAGAGACTCATACTGTTTGACCAGTCTTGGGGTGTACCTATTCTCAATGAAGATGAATACACTTCCTCCTTTGGTTCTTTCATTCTCAGTTTGTGGTCTGAATGTATGGAAGGTATTGTAGCCCTGCATGGCCAGGGTGGTTTCCCCACCTTTGAACCATGTCTCAGCGACTGCACAGATATCAGTATCTTCCAAAAGGGAGGAGTACTTCCAGGGTGTGCAGTTTCTTGTTTAGACTCCTAGCATTAAGCACCAGTACCATGAATTTATCTAGAGAGGATTTTGTTATGTTGGGAGGCAGGTTATTTTGACATTGTCTAAAAAAGGCACAATAGCGGTGACTAATGCCTTTGCCAGGATCTGAAAGCCTAGAGGAGACAGGTGCAGTCCATCTCTGGCAAAGCAGCTTGGCCTGTCAACCATGTCTCCCCAGGCTGACAGATGTTAGATCCCCTTGGACTGACACCAGAAGCTAAGCCAATTGCTAAAGAAAATAATTTTTTGTTTGTATTGTGCACCATCCTTGGAGAAGGTGGAATGCCACTTAAGGCTGAGCATATGTGACACATAATCTGAGAGGTCAGTCATGTTTCTTTTCATATAGCCCAGTGAAGTACATCTCAAGTCATTCACCCGTACATAGACTATGGTAGAGTCATACTCGTACTTGTGGTTGAGTGACTTGAGTGCTTGAGTGACATGACGGATCCTGGCACCTGACAGGCAGCTAACTGTAATCCGCTCCTTATGCATCCAAGGAACTACACAAATGGGCTTCCAGTCCATTGTGGGATACAGACACTCATTCACTTTCATATGACTTATACACCTATGGGAAATTTGGAAAGATGCCAGTTCACCTATGCCATGCTGTCATAGTGACACAGGGAGGATATGCAGACTATGTAGAGAAAACATCCCAGCAGAGAACAAAACTGGAGAACCAAGCACTGTAAGTCAACAAAGCTAACTGCTGTGCCAGGGAGTTGGCTATTTTTACTTCATTTAGCTCACATTTTGTTAGAGATTTCTATTTCCTCAATAAATTCCCTCAACTTTGTACTTGAAATTTCACTCACTCCTCACACTTCAATAGGTTTGGTAACATCATTTCTGCTTTTTAAAAGCATGATGCTTGTTTATTCACTTCTTGTACCACAGAGGATTTTTGTTTTATCAATAAAGCATGCAGCTCTCTAAATCAACAGTTTTGCTCGATAACACAAACATCTATAATTTCCACTGACTAAAGTAACCTGTATGTGGACCAACTTCCATAAGGAAGAAGGTGAAAACTGAAATTTTAGGGGCTAGACAAGGAAAATAATTACTTTTTAGAGGAAATCAGTATATAATTGTAAAATATGCAAATACATTTCACTTAAAGAGTTAAAGACAGTGAAAATGCTACACAAAATGTCAACCAAAATAAGTAACTAAAAGTAGTGATGGAGAAGTTCATCATCAGGATCAACTATTGTTTCATTGAAGTTATGAGACAGCCTTCAACACTGAATAGGTAAAATGAAACAGACTTTTGTTTCAAAGGCCCAGTAGCTTAGAATTACCTCTACTGTCTCCCATATCTTGGATGAACAACATGTCCTGCACATAACAAATCTGGAGAGACTATAAAAATGTCCTAACATGGAAATCAAAATCTAAACTAACTGAGAAGTACTGAAAATTTTAAAGGATAAAAAAGATCTAGAAGTGGGATATTTAGCAAAGGTAGGGGGAAAATTGCATTGAAATAAATGTCATTTGTGAGAAAAATTAATGTATAATAATGTCCAGGAAGAGGAATGAGGCTTAAGGGAAGGCAGGAACTTGAAACATTAATTTAATGTTGAAGTGAATAATAATTGTCAAAAATTCAAAGCTGTCTTGTACTCCAAGCCTTAGTGGAACCTTACTCCCCCCCCAGAATAATCACTACACTCCACAGAAAAATCCCTATTAATCATAACTAAATCCTACAACTGTGTGTGGGCCTGTCCTTGTACTCCGATTCTGTTCCCAAAATCTGGAATGCTATCCCTGCCACAATTAGACAACAAGCTAACCTAGCCAGATTCAGAAATGTGCTAGAATTATACTTTAAAAACATTTGGTTCTCTTCTTGCATCTTCCCAGGCTAGACTATCTTGACCCTTATACACCTACATTACCCCTATATACCGCAACAAAACAAATTCTCACTTTAATTGTCATACTGTCTTTTATCCCTTTGCTCTTACTACGTGTAGATTGGAGTGCAAGTGATGTGTGCTGCATCTTTAAGGAGCATGTCAAGGCTTTACATGCACATATAAAAACCCAGGCACATGCACTCCATTGGGCCATTTGTAAGAGCAGTCACAGTGATAGCATGCATGAAGGAAGTTCTTAGTTTGTATATAAGTTAAAGTCAATAACCTTAGGTAATTATGCGTTTGTATAAAATAAATCTGCTTGAACAGAATCTATAAAGACTCTATTGTATCCAGAAAGGGAGAGGGACATGGTGTCAAAACCGGGATAGAAGAGAATAAAATCCAGAGCCATGAGGTGCAGAGATGACAGTGAAGGTAAAACTGAGAGAAAAGAGTACAAACAGAGCCAGAAAAGAATCAAAAGTAATGAGAAGTAACACAAATTGTTTGCTTGATAGAAAAGACAAAAAGGGGCATTACAAGGGCACAGACTGCACTATTACACAAGTGGAAGGCACACAAAGTTTAACTAAAAGGAAATGTTTAAAATATATGTATTTGATGGAACAATTAACAGTAACGCTAAAGGAGCATGTTTAAAGATCTTACGAGCATGTATAAAGCAAAACGAGTATATTTCAAACAAAACTGGACATAGAGTAAAACGAGTACAAGAAAAGTACATTTGGGCATGAAAAGGGCTTAAATGAGCAAAACAAATATAATAAGGGCAAGAAAGGGTATATTAAGCAAGAATAAAGCAAGGCAGGACTGCATGCATTTTGGCAAAGTGCTATGTTTTGGCATAACTATGACTTCGTATTGTATTAAGGACATAACTAAAGTTAATAAAATAAATGAAGAAGATATGGAACAAGGTAAACGCCCAGTCCAAGCATCAATAAATATAATAAAAGTGTAACAAAGGATTAGGGCGAAACACAGCTCTAAAAGGTAATAGAATAAAATGTCACTTATAAATCTCATCAACCTCCAGTCAGCACAGCAAGTCCACCTGCTGTAATAAAAGAAACGGATTTTTAACTTGGGAGTAAATCTCTTCTTTGGACTTGCTGTGCTGACTGGAGGTTGATGAGATTTATAAGTGACATTTTATTCTATTACCTTTTAGAGCTGTGTTTCGCCCTAATCCTTTGTTACACTTTTACATAACTAAAGTTATTCGCAGTATCTCAAAGTATGTAAAAATGCTTACAGTGTGTGCTTATTACTGTGCATGTATTTGAGAAGTTTACTGTGTGCAAAGTGCAACTATTTCATGAAGTATAGTCAAAGTATAGCCATTTCAAAATGTTTCTTGTGCTGGGGGTGTCAATTCGCAAACTGCCACCATTACGGAGTGTTTCTTGCACTGTAGAGATTTGCCTAGCAAGGTACCATCATTTTGGGGACATTTCAGTCTGCTGTATGCAGTTATTTGCAAAGTGCATTTACCTGGACATCCCTTGTCTGATTTATTCAAATTGTGCAGTTATTTGATTTGCTTCTTACATTGATGAGGTATTTTCTTGAAGGAGTATTACAGTGCCTGAGAGTTATTCAGTCGCATCATAAAGTTGTTTGAGATGTTTCTTAAAATTATGATAAATGACTTTAGCATTTTAGCCTTTCAAACGATATTACAAGAGTATTACGTGCCCGAGAAGTTTATTTTTCAAAGTCCAGTTATTCAGTGGTAGTACAAGTTGGTTTATTAGCATTATTTTGAAAAGCCCAAAAGGAATAAATTCTGAAGCACAAAGGCGTTAGACAAAGTTACAAATACTGGCATAAGTTTCTGGCATATGTGCATGTGTGTATGTTTGTGCTTATTTGCAAAACCCTTCACTGGTATGTGTTAATATGGCAGACAGGTTTTGAAAGCCCCTACCACTTGTATTTGATCAGAATATTGCGAAAAATTGGAGAATATTCGAGGAAGAGTACAATATTTTTATACAAGCAGCTTATGCAGATAGAGATGCACCCACCAGGGCATTCATTTTGCTAAAACTAGCTGGGTCAGAGGCCATAGAAAGAGAGAGAGTTCATTTGTGTGTGCACCAGCATTGTATGAAGGTGAAGGTGAAAGCCGTCATATTGTTGTGGAAGCTGAATCCAGGGACGATCCCAAGTGTTAAGTGCAAGTTCAGAGAAATGTGTAACCTCCAGACAAATATTACATTACAGAGGCATTTGTTTTACATGAGAGATCAGAAACCAGGGGAGATATTTGCAGCTTATATAACTGACCTGTGAAACAGAGCTAAGACGTGTCTGTTTGGTGACTTAAAAGATGAGCTGATAAAGGACAGGCTTGTGTGTTGTATTAACAGTGTTGCCATGAGAAAGATTTTACTTTGTGACAGTGATTTAATGTTGAGCAAAGCCATAGAGATTTGTCAAATCCATGAGGTGACAGAAAAACACACAAGTATGCTTACGAGTGACAAGAGCATGGTTTCAGTTGGCTCTAGAGCAAATGTAGACAGCATGCAACATGTGGCAAGCAAAAGCAGGCCCCAAGCATGTGGCAGCTACAGGTTTTCCAAGGAAGATGCACAGCTTTCCAGAAAATTCTAAAAAGGGAGCAAGTTCCAGCTCAGTGGAATACAAGCATGAATCAGCAAAACCCAAGTCTAACTTTATTGTTAACTGTCGCAATACTGGTGCACATCATGAGTCTAAAGAGAGAAGTGCTTAGCATTTGGTCAGCAATGTCATAAGTGTAAAAAATGGAACCACTTCCAAAAGTTTTGTAAATCGAGTAAGCCTCACACAGGTGTAAAGAAAGGTCACAGAAAAAAGCAAGTTGATCAAGTAGAATCGAAGCATAGGTTCATAGGTTCATAGGTTCATACTAGGCTATCTGCCCTGGGGCAATTATAAGCCTAGCCCGATTCTGTATGGCTTACGCCACCCCTTGATTTGAGTATACTGTGCCCTTTTTAAGGTTTAGTTTACTGTGCCTCTGTCTAATAGTGACACGGGAGTAATCCCTGGGACAAACCTACGATCCCCCATCCACTTATCGAGATTCTTCTTGAAGAGATTCAGTGAGGTGCTCTGCCTCACATGAACTGGAATTCTATTCCAGAGCGAAGGGAGCCTCTGGGTTATGAACCTGTCCCTCCAGCAAGTTCTATTTATTTCTGTGCTGAGGTTCAAATCCCTCGAGTGTGTGGCTCTAAGCGATTTAGATTTACTGAGGTGGAGCATGTCCATTAATTCTGGATTTGACATAGCTTTGTATGTCAGGCATAGATCGCCTCGAAGTAGGCGGTATGCAACTGAGTAGAGCTGGAGTTTTTTTAACCGAGCAGCGTATGGCATCTGTTTGAGACCCTTTATCATCTTGGTGAGATACTTTTGGGGTCTTTCTAATTGCTGCAGGTGTCGGGTAAGGTACATCCCAAAAGGGGCATTGTATTCTATGATGGGCCTGATGAGGGATGAATAAAGGGGCACGATTACCTCTCTTGATCTAGATGTGAAACCCTTTGTGATGAGGTGGGCTATGTAGAAGGTCTTTCTAACCACTTTGGCAATGTGGTTTTCAAAGGAGAGATTGCTATCAGCTTGGGTCCCCAGTTCCCTAATAACTTTCTCTGTACTTAATGGGTTTCCGCCTATGTGGTAATTTGTGGGTACATTGCTTTTGTCAAAGGGTATGACTATACATTCTTTGGCATTTAGCTTTAAACCATGGTGCTGGCACCAGTTATCTGTCTCTGTGAGACCTTTTTGAAGGATGTTTGTGTCAGCTGGAGAGTTGATTATGGCGCCCAATTTGCAGTCGTCTGCGAACTTGGTGAGCCATAGTCCTCCCACGTTTGCCTGTACCTTGGAAAAGTATATACCGAACAAGAGTGGTCCCAGGACAGAACCCTGTGGGATGCCACTTGTGACCGGTTTCGAGTCTGACATGGCTCCAGCAACTCTCACTCTGTGGGTTCTGTCTTTGAGCCAGTTTGTGACCCATCTTGTGACATAGGGGTTTATATTTAAGCTGGATAGCTTATCTATGATGCCCGAGTGGGGTATTGTGTCAAATGCCTTTGCAAGGTCCAGATAGGCTGTGTGGACTACCTTCCCTTCATCTATGGCTTTGGTGACTGTTTCAAAGAAGTCAACCAGGTTCAAAAGGCAGGATCTGCCCTTGACAAAGCCGAACTGGGTAGGATCTAGTGTCTGTAGGTCCCCAATGTCTTTGTTTATGAGCTCCATGATGATCCTCTCCATAGCCTTGCAGACTAAGCTAGTCAGGCTTATGGGGCAATAGTTTTCAGGGTCCATAGAGGCTCCACCTTTGTGGAGTGGGACCACTGTTGCTGTACGCCATTCTGTGGGCACATATCCTGTAGTGAGGCTGAGATTGTATAGCTGTTTTATTTGAGGGATTAGTTCCTCTTGGAGTTCATGTAGGACGCAACCTGGGATGCCATCTGGTCCCATGGAAGCAGTGTTCTTTGCTTTGGAGAGGGCAGCCTTCACCTGAGCATCTGAGATGTTTGGGAGGCAGCCCTCTGCCGGGATAGATACTTGCTCTTTTGGGGAGGGGTGGAGAAGTTTGCACTGAACCTGTCTGCCAGGATATTGGCGATGTCTGTGGGTTCAGTGTATTTTTTGTCATTTAGAATCAACTCAGAACAAGTCTGGGAGTTGCATCCCAGCTTTCTAACATAACTGAAAAAAGCCTTTTGATTGTCTTTGGTGTCCTGTGCAATTTTTCTCTCGAAGCTGGCCTTGGAGGATTTTATGAGGGATCGTAATTTTATGCTTGTACTGATCAGAGATGCCTTCCCTATTAGGGATTTTGCTCTATCATGTAGTAGCTTCCTCCTTCTGTTGTACAGTTTATTTATGGCAGGGGTCCACCAGACTGGACGCCTGCCTTTGGATGATTGGGTTTTGGTTTTGTTTGGGATAGCATGATCCATGCATTCCTGGAGATGTCCATAGAATGCATTTATATAGGATTCTGCAGTTTGGGCCATAGTTTCCACTGGCCCTGGTGCCTTGAAGGATTCTACTTTGATTTTGAGAAGTGAGAAGTTCGCTTTTGAAAAGTTTTTCACTGTAGTTTTCTGGGCTGGGGGTGGGGTCGGGATGTGGACATCCAGTGAAATTAATTTATGGTCTGATCTTACCAATGAGGGATACACTTCTGGTGTGGAGCATAGAGTCCCCATGTTGGTAATGATCAGGTCTAGTATGTTGTCCCCTCTTGTGGGAGTGGTGACTAGTTGTTCCATAGCATTTGAGTTTATAATTTCCAGGAATCTTTGGGCTAAGGTGCTGGGGCTTGAGTAGTGCTCCCAGTCAATGTTTGGGTAGTTGAAGTCGCCCAATATAATGGTGTTCGGAGAGATCTTCATGTTCTCCAATGTTTTCAGGAAAGCCGAGTGGGATTCCTGACTTTGAGAGGGTGGTCTGTAGGATGCTATAAACTGAAAAGCAGTCTTGCCCACTGTTAGTTGCACATGGATGGTCTCCGATACCGTGCAATGCCACTAACCTGGAGGTGTGGATATCCTTGATAAATATGGAAACTCCCCTTCCTTTTGTGGTTCGGTCTGGGTTTTGGGCCGAAAAGCATGATATGAGGTATAGCCTGGTAGTGCTGGGGTGCTCTCTGGATCCTTGAACCAGGTTTCTGTCACTGCACAGATATCGATGTTCTCCATACTGAGGAGAGCTTGAGTGCGTGCATCTTGAGGTTAAGACTTCTGGTGTTTAGCAGCATTACCCTTAGTTTCTTGTTCCTTGTGCTGTCTATGGGGTGGGTTTGACTTTTGAGCCTTGCCTAAAAAGGCACTATGGGGTGGCAAGAGCCTTTGCCAATATCCGAAAGCCCAGTGGTGACAGGTGCAAGCCGTCCCTAGCGAAACGTGGCTTGTCGAGCATGTCATCCCAGGCTGACAGACACTGGATCCCCTTTGAATGACACCAAAATTTTAGCCAGTTGTTAAAATCGGTCATTTTGTCTTTGTACTGTGGCATCATTCTAGGTGAGGGTAAGATGCTGCTCAAGGTCAGGGTCATACCAGCCTGGGCTACATGATCAGAGAGCTCCTCTATGTCTCTTTTCATGTAGTCCAGGGAGGTACGTCTCAGGTCATTCACACCAGCATGTACTATGACTGAGTCATATTTGTATTTGCTTTGGAGTGACCTGAGCGCTATGCTATGTCGGATCCTAGCACCCGACAGGCAGCTCACCGTGACCTTCTCTTTATTCAGCCTGGTGAGCGGGACGTCAGTGTGTCTGACAATAGAGCCACCTATAACAAGAGTATCAGGTGTGTTATTCAGCCTTAAGGGCTGTGGCTGCTTGGCACACTGACTTTGTGGGTTATGTGTTGTGTGTGTTTTGTTTTGAGGTAGCGTTTGCTTGGATGTCTGATTTGGAGGTCTCTGTTGCTTAGGTAGATTTTTATTTAGAGCCTCCGAGTATGTTTTTGTGTATTTATGTGTTTGGTTCGCTGATGTGGTGGGACTATGTGATACTGGAATTGTGTTGTGTGAGGTTACCTTCTCCTCCTGACTGGTTACACCAGTTTTAAGGTGAGAGAGCTCAGCCTCCAGTTTGGCTAAATAGTTGCATCTCTCACATATATTTGAAGCTGTTTGGAGGAGGAGGGGGTTGTCCGTGTACATGAGACAGTTGTAACATTGCCTCAAAATTCCCAGATTCACCAGCTGGACTGGAGAGGAAACCATTGACTGACCTTTGGACATGCTAGAGTAATAGTGAAACTGAATTTAAGATGGACGAATAGAGGACAAGGTAATCGTAGAGAGTATAAGAGTAAGTAGTGCTTATGGTTTAATAGTGCTAACTTGTAGGATTACTTAATTGGACCAGTGAAGGGCCTTAGAATGAGAATATGGTGTTTAAATTGAGAGATAGAGCAGTTCTAAGGGAAAAAGTGAAGAGCAGACTTTGTGGAGCCAGGAATAGTTTAAACCCAATTAGGCGGCGTTGCCCGCTGTTGCGCTATGCACAAAAACATGCAAAACCGCGCAAAAGAGGGTTTTAAGAGAGGAAGATGAAGGAGTTTTGGAATTGACCCAAAATGGCCAATAAAACTACAGTTTCAAGTCAGTAACCACTCCCACAGGGGCAGGCAGGCTGCTCAATGTTTTTCACTGCCACTGATCAACAGAGAGACTTCCCTTTAGCCCAAGCAAAAAATTGCCTCACAGAAACTTACAAACAGTTCAAGAACAGCAAGCCTGTAACTAAACTTTTTTAAATCTCAGAAAAGTGGGAAAAAAAGCAAGATTTTTTTGTTTTTTTTTTGTTTTTTCAGAGATAGCAGAGGTTCACAAGTATCAACAAGTTATAACAGTGCAGTAAATGACCCCACACAAGAGTGCTAGACCAAAGACAGATAAAATGCAAGTTTTGAGAAAAAAACGATTTTAAAAATAAGTGCAAACAGGAAATTCAGTAAACAGCTCTAGGTTGTGCTCTAAATACAGTTAGCAGTCAGCTTTCTATGATGATAGTGTATCTGTGCTTGATGGAAGTTGATGCAGTGACTTTATTAGCAAGGAGTGAAGTATTTTGTACTGTCTGGATTAATGGAAAATCCAAAGAGCTCAAAGTAGACACTGGTTCAAAGTGTAATGTTATATCAGCAGACACATTTTCTAAAGTGAGAACTAATGAACAACTCAATGTAGCCAGTAGTGCGAGACTTGTTGCTTATGAAGATGAAGAAATTCAAACCGAAGGTACAGTGATGCTTTCATGTTATTTGGCCAAGAACTATTACAGCTTGTTATTCTACGTAGTCAGAAGGCCAGTGCAATCTTTATTGGGTCTCAAAGATAGTCTGAGAATGAATCTGCTTTCTTTTGCTAAAGAAGTTCATCATGTGAGTGCATTTCCAAGTTCTAATTTTTCAGAAGCCATTTTCTCAGAATATGCTGATGTTTTTGATGACAAGTTAGGCAAACTTCCAGTTGTGTATTCCATGAAGTTAGACCCAAAGGTCATTCCAGTAGTCCGACCAGCAAGAAGAGTTCCAATAGCTGTGCAGCATAAAGTTAAAGCTCAACTGGATAAAATGGTGCAGCAAGGTGTGATTTGTCCAGTCACAGAACCAACTGAATGGGTATCATCCATGGTAGCTGCTCACAAAAAAGGCTCAGACGAAATCCGAATATGTATTGACCCAAGAGATCTGAACAAAGCATTGAAGAGACCATATCATCTGATGTGCATAGTCGAAGAAGTTGCAGCTCTAATACCGAATGCCACTGTTTTCTCTGTCTTGGATGCAAAGAGTTCATTTTTGCAAGTAATGCTTGATCGCAAATCTTCATTTCTAGCTACTTTGGGTACTCTGTTTGGCAGATACAGATTCCTAAGGATGCCATTTGGAAAAAAATCTGCAATTGAAGTCTTTCGGTGTGCAATGGAGCAAATTTTTTCGGGTTATCCTTGTGCTGTAATAGCAGATGATTTATTGGCTGGAGGCAATAGTGAAGCAGAGCATGACAGAAAACTAAAGAAAGTTCTAGGTAGAGCACATGAGGTAAACTTTAAGTTCAATCCTCTGAAGTATAAATTCAAACTTGCAGACGTTACCTATATTGGTCATTTGTTCACAAGTACAGGCTTGAGACCATACCCGACCAAGCAAACTGCTATTCCTGAAATGTCAGCACCAGATAATGTACAAGCTCTACAGTGTTTTCTAGGCACGGTCAACTATTTAGGCAAGTTTATATCAGACTTCAGTGAGTTGACAGCACCTTTAATTTTTATTTTTATTTTATTTTACATTTGTTGACCGGGCTAGTCTAACTGGATATATGTTCATTTTCAGTAGAAGCCCGGGGAGATAAGCTCCAAGACATGAATAAAATACAAATACAAATGCAAATAAATTACAAACTACAAAATCAAAAAAAAATTGTAAGAAAAAAAATAGCAAAAATAATAAAACAAATATAATAAAAATAACCAAGCAATGGTAATATTGCAGTAAGGCATAGAGGTTAGCACTGGGTTTGTAAAGAGGACAAGAGTCATAAACAGTGCAAAAAGGAAGGTACAGGGGCTAATTACAGGTAAAGACAATAGTGGAGAAAGGAAGTTAGTTGTGAAGTGATTTTACTAAGCATTTATTAGAAAAAAAGGTATATAAGGAGAAGTGAAATGATGCCTAATAGGGAGACATGAGAGAAGTATGGTAAGAAGGAAGATGTAACAGCGGATAGTAAGCACAGGATAGGGGCACATGTGAGAAGTATAGTAAGAAGGAAGATGTAACAGTGGATAGTAAGCACAGGATAGGGAGACATGTGAGAAGTATAGTAAGAAGGAAGATGTAACAGTGGATAGTAAGCACAGGATAGGGACACATGTGAGAAGTATAGTAAGAAGGAAGATGTAACAGTGGATAGTAAGCACAGGATAGGGACACATGTGAGAAGGATAGTAAGCACAAGATAGGCAAGGTCAAGTATAAAGAGATAGATGGCTAGTCTGGTTCGGTACAGGGGCACAGCCAGTATGATTTGAGGTAAAGTTTAAGTCTATTTTTGAAGAGTGATAAGGAAGTAAGTGAGGAGAGGTCATTAGGGAGAAGATTCCAGGATTTACCTACAGTATAAGGGAAGAGAGAATCCCCAGCCCTGTTATTAGATTTGGAGGTGTGTACAAGAAGTTTGTGTGAGTTGCGTAGAGACTTCAGATTTTTATAGGGGGTAATGAAGCTAGATAAACAGGAGTATTAGAAGGCTTGTGAAGAATGTTGTGGGCAATGGTTAGTTGGTGAAATTTAATCAGGTGTTGTAGTTCTAACCATCCTAGCTGATTTAGATTTATACAATGGTGTGTTCTAAATGGGTTTCCCGTTGCAAATCTTGCAATGTTATTATAGGATGATTCCAATTTGCTGAAGACAGTCTTGGATAGATTAGTAAAAATAGGAGAAGCGTAAAGGAGTGTAGAGATCAAATGAGTGTGAGCTGTAGTAGTTTTGGCAGTAGGAGAAAGGAAGGGTTTAATCCTATAGAGAGTGCCAATTTTTTGTTGACAGTTTTTATAGTATTGTTGATATGGATATCGAAGTTCAGATTATTGTCGATGGTGACACCTAGAAGTTTAGTGGTAAAGTCTGAAGATATTATGGCACCATTGGTGGATGTCACAGAGAAATGAAGAGGCGAGGACTTTTGAGTAGGAGTGAAGAGGAGGAGTTTGGTTTTCTTTGGATTCAGAAGGCAACGCTGAGTGAACCATTGTTCTACTATGTTGAATACCTTCTGGGTGAGAGAGTGAAGGTCTTGGGAGGATGTGGCTGAGCATAGTAGTGTGGAGTCATCAGCATATATTATGCAAGTGGCTTGGGGGATAGCTAGATGAAGGTCATTTATAAATATGGAGAAGAGAAGAGGTCCTAGTATGGACCCCTGGGAGATGCCTATGGTAATGGGTAGATGGGTGGATAGAGTGTTATGCCATTGTACTGCTTGCTGCCGTTTGTCAAGGTAGGATTGGAACCATTTTATGGAAAGTGGGTCTAACAACAGAGATTTTAGTATGTTTATGAGAATCTGGTGGTTTACCATGTCAAATGCTTTAGACAGGTCGATAAATAGAGCAGAAGAAAGATTATTTAGGATTCATTGTTTGTTGATGTAATCAGAAAAGGAAAGGAGGGCAGTGGTAGTGCTGTGTGAGGGTCTGAAACCATGTTGACAGTTGGAAAGTAAATTGTTTTCAATTAAGTGGTGGAGTAATTGCCTGTGGATACATTTCTCCATTTAAGTGAGTTAAATGCAAAAATGTTGCATGGTCATGGTTGGAACAGCACTAAAAGGCATTTGAAGACCATAAGCAGAAAATTGCCACCCCACTTACATTAACATACTATGGCACAAACAAGCCACTCCTTCCTGTGATGCTTCAAAAATTGGTCTTGGTGCAGTCATACTTCAAGAGGGAAGACCAGTAGCCTATGAATGTAGAACACTTACCCAAACTGAGATGCAGTATGCTGAAATTGAGAAATAGCTTTTGGCAATAGTATTTGCATGTTTAGAGTTTCATGATTATATTTATGGTCGAGTTATCCAGATTGAAACTGACCACCAACCTCTAGTTACTATTCTAAAGAAGCCTATGCATTCCACTCCAGCAAGATTAGAGGGAATGATGCACAAATTGCAAAAGTACAATTTCAAAATGGTCTACACAAAAGGCAAATTGCTTTATCTGGCTGATGCCTTTATCCAGATCGCCCAGAAATACTACAGAACTTCTTGACGCAGAGAATTTTGACTTTGATGTGATGTCAGTGCATAATTTTTCCACCACTAGACTTGATGAGTTAAGAGATCACATTCAGACTGATCCAATTTTACAGAAGCTTAATCACTACATTACTGTTGGATGGCCATCAATCTAGTATATCACTTGAAGTGCAAATCTACTTTTCCTTACAGAGATAAATTGTTGATGGAAGATGGCATTATTTTCAAAGGTCCTAAAATTGCTGTTCCTGCTTCCTTACAGTAAGAGTACATCCAGATTTTGCATTGTGGTCACCCAGGATCCACATCCACTAAGAGAAGAGCCAGAGAGAGATAGTATTTTGGCCTTGCTTACCAAAAGACATTGATAAAGTACTTTCTTCTTGTTCAGTATGCAGTAGTACTAGACCGCATTTGAAAAGAGAACCACTTCAGCTAAGTCCAGTTCCTGAACTACCTTGGTCCATCATTGCAACTGATGTCTTTGTGTGGAACAATCAACACTATTTGGTTTTGGTAGATTCTGATTCAAATTGATTTGAGATTGATCTACTACCTAACCTAACTTCCACTGCTGTTATTACTAAGTTGAATTTGTCAGTTCATGGTAGTCCACACAAAGTTCTTTCTGACAATAGTACTCAATTTACTAGCCAGTTGTTTCAGAAGTTTGCAAAAGAATGGGATTTGTACATGTCACTAGGATCCTAATATCCTCAGCCCAATGGTCTAGCAGAACATGCAGTACAGAGTGCAAAGCAATTATTTGAAAGGTCAAAGCATGACAATACCGATGTGTTCTTGAATTTACTTAATCTCAGAAATGTACCCTGTGATGATATTCTTGGCTCACCTGCTCAAAGACTACTTTCCAGGCAAACTAGAACTACGCTACCCATTAATTCCAGTCTGTTTAAGTCTAAACCTAAGAACAATAAAACCATCAAGGCTAAGTTGTTTAAGAAGTGTAATGCCCAGAAATCTAGTTACGACCAATTGAGCAGATTACTTCATCCGCTGAGGGAAGGAGAGATGGTAAGAATCCCAACAACAAAAGGTTTTGATCGAATAGGACAAACTACAGGCATCTGTGTGAAACCCAGATCTTACCTGGTAGACTCTGAAGGTGTGGAATATAGGAGGAATCGTAGACATCTTCTTCCTGTACCAAAATCACCATCACCATCACAATATTGTTTCTGTGATGCAGACTTCAAATCTAAGAGTGAATCAGACACTGTTCCCATACCAAAATATGTTCAAAATTCTGATTCCATTCCAGAAAATGATCAGAACATTTCATAGGTCAAACATTTTGCAGAAACAGTTCCAGGTGCTAAATTTCATTCACCATTTTATATCACACAATATGGACGAGTATCAAAGCCTAGTGTGAAATAGGCAGCAACGTGGACTTGATCGTATATATCTGTGTATTTAGAATTGTATAACGCATGACAAAGAATTACCTTTGAGTATACATCTGTGTGTTTAGAATTGTATAACGCATGACAAAGAATTACCTGTGATTCTTGCATGTCAATAAATCTCATAGCATCATATGATCAATTTCTCAAAGAGGGAGGATGTAGCTCGGACTGCAAGTGATGTGCGCTGTATCCTTAAGAAGTGTGTCAAGGCTTTATGTGCACATATAAAATCTAAGACATGTGCACTCCATGGGGCCATTTGTAAGAGCAGTCACAGTGATAGCTTGCATGAAGGCAGTTGTTAGTTTGTATATTAGTTAAAGTCAGTAACCTTAAGTAATTATGTGTTTGTATAAAATAAAGCTGCTCGAACAGAACCCATGAAGATTCTTCTATTGTATCCAGAAAGGGAGAGCAACAATACCACTTCTACTTATCTCTCCTTACCTCTGACACATTTTTCCTCCAGCAAAGTTTTAACTCATGCCCGCAATCTTCTACATTTACCTCAGCCTCACTCCAACTTACTTTTTTCTCTATAAATTCAAATATAAACAATACTCACATTGCCTCACCACTTCTATGCTTTCTACTTGTATATGTCACACCTCCCCCACTTTCATTTCTCACACACATAAATGTAAAAATGGTAATCTTATATGTTAAACCTTATAGTAGATGACAATCAATTTGTAGTTACTATATATTTTATTTACTGTAGTTTCTTTCTACTATCATTGCCTTTCACTTATTATATGTCCATATTGTAACTTTAAGCTTTACATTTTTTTTCTGTTGTAAAAAAAAAACTGCCTATTTTGTAACTGGAACTTTTCTGCCCGAGCTAAATTTAAAAAGTGACTACCACAACCCATTCAGACTACTCTGGTCAACAAAAACAATAAAACACTTATGTATACAGCAAGCTCATAATGAAAATATCATGATGGTCTGTTTTCTTTTCCAATAATGCTTGTATACCTATGTCATTATGTAAGCTGCGATTTAATAAAAATGTTTAAAAAATGCCCTAAAATTAACCAAGCAGGTACACTCTGTACAACAGTACTGCCATGATTCTGGTTGTTGGAATAAGCTGTACACACACAGCTTTTCATAACACAGAATATTAAGTACTAAAATAGCCAAAACCTGTTGAAAACACATCAGATAAGTAGCTATAAATAATTTCTAGTACTGTTAAGAATACTTTCAGGCATATGATTGTGCCAAACTTCACACAGCTGCACAAAGCAGAACTCTCAGAATGGTCAAGAACAAATAGATTGCAAAAAAGCTTAAAGTATGACAGAAGTTTTGGAAACTCCTTATAAACTCTAATTATCCCTGTGCCTCACACATGTAGCTGTACACTTCTGCCACACACTAAACAGACGAGAACAAACAAGTGTTCTAAGAAATGGAGGTGGTAGTTGGAATCTTTAGTGCAGGAACGCTTTAGTGAGGAAGTAGATGGTCCTTATCAGGACTGGAACTTGCAGATCTTTTTTCTTCATTTTTTGTGCAAAACTGGCGTTAAGATTTTTTTTGCATAAGCAGATATTATACAGAGTGTTAAGTGTTGCAAAGTGTATTTGAAGTTCATGGACAATGTCAAATAGCTAATACTCTGGGAACACTTTAATTGCTGTAGTACTCAAAAAGAAAACAAAATTAGTATTTTACTGTAGTTAACACAAATTCATAAATGTTCCAATTCATTTCAGTATCACTTTCAGTCAAAATATATTTTGTATTATTTTTATTACTGTATCTCATCCAGTGATAGTATGAAGCTTGCTTAGGAGGTGCATATGTATTTAACACACAGAAATACTGCCGAAGTCTGAATTACAAAATTATGAAATTCAAAGGCATTTTCCTGGAACTGCTGTTAAGAAAATGC
The DNA here is from genome assembly GCF_019279795.1 of Protopterus annectens. Classification (NCBI taxonomy): domain Eukaryota; kingdom Metazoa; phylum Chordata; order Ceratodontiformes; family Protopteridae; genus Protopterus; species Protopterus annectens. The sequence continues at coordinate 1,487,474,015 of NC_056744.1, read as the reverse complement.
AGTCTACCCCATAACGGCATTAGAGTTGATTTACAGGATACCATATGACCAAATCATTTTATTTTCAAAATAGTTTTTTCCAAACTACATTTGCTTAGTGTCCCATGCTAAAATATTTTGCATGAAATACATAGTAGTTGTACAGCATAGTTGCACATTTCTGCAAATAATGTGAGATTACAGGGTGCATGGTGTGGGTAGCACAATCCCCCCAAGATATTTAATATACATTTTCTGCTTTACCACTATTATTTCTTCAGTTCGGAAGTATTTTGAGGTTATGAATTATGTATGTTTGCTTTCAGTGGAGGCATTTTAATTTCTGATTTCTTTAAACCATTCTGGAACCAGTTAATGGATGAGGTGGTTCGATGACCATAGGCCCTTTTCTTGGCAATATTTTATTCTGTCAGGAAATGCATTTTCTTTCATTTGGTTTCAGGGTTATGTGATTCACCCTTCAGTAACGCTTTCATTTGACATTTGGCAACTAGTTTACTTTGCACAAGGATGAAGCCAGGCACACATCATGTCTGCTACATTGTATACTTACAATAATTTGTTTAAGCTGGGCTGCATGAGATCATTTAAAATAAAAAAAATCCATGTCATCTTCCTCATGTTTCATGGTTATATATTTGGGTCTATATTACCAAACTGAAGTCTTATTTAAATGAATACTAAAAGTTCAACACGTAAATAGTGAACTGTGTAAATAACAAAATAAGCAAACACTGAAAGTCAAGTAGTCGAATTAAAATAGTTGGCCAACATCACAAGCCTGGGTTGCTGGTGAGTAATGTGACACCTAACTGGATGTATCGTGCATAATGGAAAAGTCTGTTAACTAAACAGACTTACATTAAAAATGCTGTTGATCAACCTGTTCTTAGTGAGATCACAGAACAGTGAAGATTGGAAAGTTTGTCCTTTCCTCAATGCAGTGCAGTCTTGGAGTTGGTATCTGTAGTTGGGGGATGTATGGGGAGGCACAGCCCCCCACAAGAACAAGGTGGATGAAATGCATTTTTCATGTAAATACTGTTTTGGTAACAGATTAACTAGCTAAAGTGTGGTACATATGAGTATACTGTATGTACGTAGATAGTTTTGTACATAAGTACCGTGTACATAATGAACGCAGTGAATTTAGTTGGCATGGTTTGTGAGAGTTGGCCAACCATGAGACTTTGATGTGGAACTTTTTGGTGTTTAGGTGTTTCAATGTTTATGTTGTTCACGCTTTATGTGTCGGTGTTTTACTATTCATTTAAATAAGACTTTGATTTGGTAATAGAGACCCATATATTTTGCTATTTTTTCTCAGATGACTGGGTTTTCTGACAAATTGAAAGTTAGAAAAATTTGCAAGTTTCACATATTTTAACTACTGAACAGTTATGTTATAGTTCTAATAAAAGAGATGATAAATACTCATGGGTGGTGCTAGAGGGAGGCCTATAGGGACATGCTTCCCCTCTGTGAAAGTGTGTGCCATCCTGAGTGCCCCAGTCTTTGGAATACGAAAATTCTCTTGTCCTGCTGAGTATATGCAAGCAAAACTGAGTCTTTCTTTCTGCAAGCATGTTCTTACTTCATGGGAGAGTGCTGTGCTTTCAAAAGGATATATTTTATTGCAATTTTAATCAGGAGTCAGGAGGATGTAAGTGTGAGATATCACTGAGAAAATGTGTGTGTGTGTGTGTGTGTGTGTGTGTGTGTGTGTGTGTGTGTGTGTGTGTGTGTGTGTGTGTGTGTGTGTGTGTGTGTGTGTGTGTGTGTGTGTGTGTGTGTGTGTGTGTGTGTGTGTGTGTGTAATGCCCCAGATAGGGGTTTAGGGCTTTCTGGTTTACTCACTCTATTCTGAATTATCCCTCTTCCTGCCCCTCCATCTCTAACCTAATATCTTACTACATCACCCGTCGTCACCTTCGCACAACTCACAAACTCCTCCTTGATATATACAAACTTAACAAGAATCTTGGAAAGTCCCTTTATAAGTTCTCAGTATCCCAAGCCTAACACACTTTCCCTTAATATAAGACAAATCTCCACAAAACACCTGTTTAAACGTGAACTTAAACAATATCTACAAAAGACCTGGTCCTGCTCATGTCAACCTCTCACATGACAACTATATCACTTATTCATCTTTTACTCATCTAATATATATCTAACATCTCTTCTCTATGTCATGTAATTCTACATTTTGCTTCCTGGATTTAAAAATATCATAATAATGTCAACACCATGTCTCTTTCTGTCAGATACTATGAGTATATCTCATATATTGGACTTTTTTACTTTGTTGTAATTTTATTTTTATTTCTATTTCAGTATGCAGTGTTATGATCTGTAGCTACTATACCTCATGTAATGTAATCTGGACAATTGACAATTTTTTTTTTCTAACTTTTATAAGATTGTAAATTAACTGGATGTTTTCTCCTCTGGTCTAAACTGAAAATGGGCCTCTGGCTCAGTTGGAATAACCTGGCCAACAAATGTCAAATAAACAAATAAATAAATAGTGTAAATAAATAGTGACTTGCACACACAACTTGTCACACAGTTGGAGGTAGAAAAAAAAATTTTCACCACCAAGGCATCTCATTAAGAGCTTGGAGCCTTAATCCTCCACACCAATGATAAGACCTCCTTAAACTCTTTTTTTCTGGTAAATCAATCATTAGAGTTTTATAGTTCTCATTGCTCAGAAATACATGTATAAGAAACAACTGTTAACCTTTTAAGTGAATTAGAGTTGTCTGGCACTTAAGGCTCTGTCCTGTGACTGAATTGCTTCTTGTAGTCAAAACATAGGGTTTCAGTCTTCCCACATCCATTTGCATACAGTGTGACTGTGAGCAGGTCACTCAGAAAGTGCTCCTGGGTCACCCCTAAAAAGGGACCCTTTTTCCAGTTGGCTTACCTGCTTAGCAAATTAATAAAACAATATTTCCGTTTCGGACCTCACCCTCACCCAGTTATTTTTTTAATTTGTCAGGAATCCTTGAGCAAAGAAATTAGGAATTGTTTGGTCTATTCATTGTAAAAGTTGTGGTTTTCCAGCAAATTGGTGTTTATTACAGTTACTAAATAATGTCAGGCATGTGAGTTTTAGCCTTTTTGCCCTTCAGAAAATGCTTGCAAATGCAGCTTTCTAAGTATATAAAAAAATTAAATCTGTCCCTAATTGTTGGGTCTTTGGCTCTGATTCTTGACCTAAGAAATTGGGAGGGCATGGGATATGTGCAACAGGATACAGTTTATGGTTCTGACAGTAGTGGGTTGAAATAAACTTCTTAGTCATTATTTATGAATGAGTTAATTCATTTGAATATATGTAGCCATAAAAGTGGGCTGTAACACATGGTTACACCTCTAGTTGTGCCTGTACTCTAGATCCCATATTAGTTATGATATAAAGGAAATAATCAAGTGTAGTAAACAGAGGCTTCACCATATCAGCCATGTTCTTTGGGTGCAATCCCTGGTTTCCTTGTTTTGTAGACTATTGAAAGCATGTGCATTTGTCTGTGAATAAATTGCAAAACATGAAGTCTATATAACTATTAATGAATTTTTATTTTTTTAACTTTTTTTTGCATTTTTTTAAGGCTGAACAGTGAGAAATGCACTGTGTTGGGCTAGAACAGTTTGGTGCAGATGAGTTAAGGCTATGAGACGTTAATGAGCTGCTTCCTGTAGACTTGAGTTTGATTCCCTCGGCCTTCATTTGTCTAGTATGAATCTGACCTAGGGCCAGATTCAGGAAGCCTCCGTGTAAGAGTTATAACTCTTACACGGAAA
>NC_056744.1:1487422618-1487469702 GCF_019279795.1 Protopterus annectens | reverse complement strand
ATCTGCATCCTTCAGATGATCCATAATTAGTGCTTCAATACATACTGTTTGACTATAAATCCCTGCACATTTGTTGACGATAAAGGATTGACAGATGTGCTTTCAATAAATGTGAGTTTCAAAATAAGAGAAGTTTTATGTTACTCATGCTGTCTGTTTTTAATGTGAGTGTTTTGTTTTATTCATGAAATAGCTTTCAGTGTTTTTGCTATAATTTTTAACTGACATTTTAAATCAAATCCAAATCTATGAGATCATTGTAAAAGTAAAAAAAAGAAACTCAAATGCAGACTGACAGGTTTCATCAGTGTTTTGTCATCTCTAGCTCTGCTCTTATTATTCAGAAGCTGCACCCTAGTATTTCATGTCACATGCATGCCATACCTTTTTATTTATCTGGTTACGTGACCTACCCAAAGTGCCACAGTAGGCAAACTCAAGTAAAGAGAATCAAATGATGCATCCCTGAGTACAGGAAACAACTCACTAAGGGTGTAGAGCCGTAATCCTCTGCACTAACTGCCAGGCCTTCACTTGCATCTTCATTTTCAGACATGTTACTGAATGATAAAAGTCATTAAGGTTTATAGTCATTCAGTAATGCCGATTATTAGATCCTCTTAGTTTTTGTTCTGCAAATGTTCAGAAAATGCATGTTAATGCAAAACTTGTCCTGATGCAATTTTTAAAAAGAATAATTTTCTTCTTACCTGTCTCTGATCTAGCAGAGATTCACTGATTTTGCGTCATATTCATGCTCTGTCCCTTGTTAACTTTTTTTTTTCAGGTAAATCAATTAAAATTACTGACAGTCAATAATGCTAATCATGACAGTTTCATAGTTTTGTACGGTTTAGAGAATGCATTTCCGTGCAACAATTATTGTAGTAAAAGGTACAGGTTTTGAATCCTTTCCCCTCCGTTTGCCTACAGTGTAACTTTGAGCAAGTCACTAAACCAGACAGTGCTCCTAGTTAACCCTTGATAAAGAACACTTTGTCAGTTCAGTTTACCTGGTTAGCAAATACATACAATAATATTTAAAATATGTCCGTCTTTGTCCTGATTATTTTTCCTTTATCCAGAATTCTTGAGCAAAGAAATCGAGAGGTATTTTGGTTGGCTCCTTGCTAAATGTGTGGCTTTAGGCAAATTGTTGCAAATTGATATCACTAAATAAGGACAAGCATATGAGTTTCAGATTTTGTATCCTTCAAACAATGCTTGATAATGCAAAGCTTGTGATTCTTTCAACATAAGCATCAGCATAAGAGAAATATTTAAAAGCTGTTCCTGAATTTGTTTCTTGTTTCTCATTCTTGAGCTAAGAAGTTTGGAGGGCAGATGGGAGTTATTTTGTATGGATCTGATATCAGTGAACTGAGACACATTTTGGACTATTATTTATGAATTTATTCATTCAATTGCTCTCAAGCAAATATATGCAGAAATGCATGTCATACAAGTATCTGTAATTGATTTGGTGTGTGTGTGTGTGTGTGTGTGTGTGTGTGTGTGTGTGTGCCAGTGAAAGATGCGTGTTGATCAAAGATCAAAGTATTAGCACTGTAGTGGATACAATGAAGTAATAATAGCTGAGATGGGAATAAAGGCTGATTATTAATGAAAATTTGTAAATAGATATGCTACAAGAGAATATGAGAATAATTTGCTTATTGATTATTTATTACTTTTTGTGGGAGGGAGTTATGGACTTTTTCAACTTACTCTTAGGTCTCTAATGAATGAAGAGCTGTGTGTGTGTGGTAAACACAATATATTACAACTGCTGTATAACATCTTTGTCTTGTAAATAGAGTAAAAGCAAAATTGTATTTGATACCAAGTGACTGTTCTGGCAAGCAAAGAGAAACTGAGGGTATCAAAGAACTTTTTTGATAAGTATAAAATTCACAGTTGGACCATGGTGTAAGCTTCTATCCTAGTTTTTAATAAACATGCTTTATTCATTTGTTCCATATTTTGCAAGATAATACAATATTCTGCATTTTGAAGATGGAAGGTTAACTATGGCTGTAGTTTATTTAATTCTTTTGCTTATCAGTATTATGGATGGTATAGTATGGAATGGTATGGTATGGTGTGGTATTCATAATACAAGTCTGCTCTTTCCTGTATTATGACTGGTTAATGTTGACTAGAGATTCTTGTCTTTTTTTTGGTGGTGGTGGGGGGGTCCAATCTGTTGCCTTGGACTTTTTCAACTTCAGTTGTTGGTGGCTAAGCTGTACCTGATTCAATAGACATCTGGATACAGAAAGCCTATAAGTATATTTTTGGCACTTAATCTGCTATCAGTGATATTCAACAGAACTGCTGCATTTATTAATTTGCTAGATATTGCTTTTCTTGGTGAATGATTTTGTTTTAGTTAACAAAACTGCTGCATTTATTAATTTGCTAGAGTTTGCTTTTCTTGGTGTCTGATTTTGTTTCCCACTCTCCCTCCCTATTGGTGTCTTTGTTCTTATACTTGTGGCTTTGCAGTTGCCCACCCCTACTGTAAATTTGATCTGGGGCACTCTTCCCAGTCTATTGTCATTAGCTCATTCTACCTAATACAGAGAAAATATTTGAGAAGGCCAACCTTTAATTATCTTCTGTTCCTCCTTTCTCCCATTCCACTTTACTAAAAAAAAAAAAAAAAAAAAAAAAAAAAAAAATTCTAAGCTTGTTTCTTGCCTTTCTGTGTTGGAGGGAAGCCTTCTAGCTTATCAGTGGGAATGGTAAGCACTAGGTAACATTTCTTCCACAAGATGAGTGGTTTCTGGCCCAGAAATTGTAGTTTATTGGCCTTTTGGGCAGTTTTTTTTCCATCTCTTCCAACTTTCTGGTTTAAAAGCCTGCATTTGCGCTAGTTTCCTGCCTTTCCTATAAGTAGTCTAGTCCAGATACAGATTGCTGTATCCAGGACTGTTTGTAAGCTTTTGAGCCCCCAAGTCTTTCTGTGTTGGAGGGAAGCCTTCTAGCTTATCAGTGGGAATGGTAAATACTAGGTAGCCTATCTACCACAAGAAAAGTGGTTTCTGGCCCAGAAATTGTTGTTTATTGACTGTTTGGGCAGTTTTTCCATATCTTTCAACTTTCTGGTTTAAAACCCTGTGTTTGCACTTGTTTCCCACCTTTCCTGAAACTAGTCTAGTCCAGATACAGGTTTGCTGTATTCAGGACTGTTTGAAAGCTTCTGGGTTTTGCCAAAAAGTCTGCTCTTCAATTTCTCCCTTAGATCTGCTAGTTCTCTCCTCTCCTGCACTATTACTAGCTTATTAGTCTAGCACTTTACCAGACTTCTTGTAGCAATTATTGTAGCACACAAAAGTGCTACCAGCACTAAATGTTCTACAAAGAAACAACTTTGGTACTTATTATTAATGCCCACCCCTCCAGGCATGCCAAAAGGTCACTTCCCTGTGCTTTCTTCTATTAACCTGGTGAACTTGAGCATCCTGAGGCAATGTAGCAGCTGCCTCATGTACATTGGCAACCCTCTCTTCTTACCTCCCAACACTCAGGCTTGTGAGGGATAAACTTGTATATCTAAATTGGAAGCCACGCACTCTCCAGCCAATACCGGGATAGCTGGTCAAGAGGAGAAGATCAACACTTGCACCACACCACATGGAACACATAGCCCTCCAGCACACATGCCAGCAATGCCTTCACATAAAAACACAAACCACACACTCACCTTCATAGAGGCTCTCAATAAAAATCTACCCAAATAGCAGAGACCTCCAAGGCAGAAACGCACTCGACTACCACAACACAACAATAATCATGGGACACATAAGTCTCCTAAACAGTGTGCCACGCAACCAAAGCCCCGAAGGCAAAACAGCATGCTCAACACACTAATCATAGTTGACTTGATAGTGAGACACACTGATGTTCCACTCGCTAGGTTGAATAAGGAGAAAGTAACAGTCAGCTGCCTGTCAGGTGCCAGGATTTGCCACATCATGCATGCACTCAAGTCCCTCAACAACAGGTACAAATATGATTCTATCATTGCACATGTGGGTGTGAATGACCTGAGACATACCTCCCTGGACTACATGAAAAGAGACATGGAGAAGCTCTCAGATTATGTAGCCCAGGTGGTTAAGACCCTAGCCCTGAACAGCCTCCTACCATCACCCAGAATGATACCACAGTACAAGCAGAAAATTATTGATTTCATCAATTGGCTAAGTTTCTGGTGTCATTCTAAGGGGATCCAGTATCTGTCTGTCTGGCATGACATGATTGACAGACCTCAATGCATTGGCAGAGATGGCCTACACCTGTCACCCCTGGACTTCTAGATACTGGTCAAGGCTCTTGCCACCCGTATAGTGCCTTTTTTAGGCAGTGTTCCAAAGACCAAATTGTCACCATAACAGCTACAAACAAATGCAATGTGTGGGTCATGCTGCTCAGTGCTAGAAGTCTAAATCTCAAAATGCACTCACTCAAATCACTCCTTAAAATGTAGAACATCGACATTTGTGCTGTAACAGAGACTTGGTTCAAAGCACCAGAAGGCACCCCTGCACTACCAGGCTATAACCCATTCCACACCTTTCGGCCCCAGAACTTTGACCGAGTCTCTAAAGGCGCTGATGTTTCCATATTCATAAAGGATGCGCACCCCTCCAGACTGGTAGCCCAACATAACGTATCATAAATACTTCAGGTGCAGCTAACATTGGGTAAGACAGAGATTCAGGTCATAGCCTGATATAGGTCCCCAACCATGTCCCAAGATTAACACTCCACGTTCCTAAACACCCTGGAGACTATTAGGGTCTAACCTAGCACCCTCATACTGGGAGACTTCAACTATCCCTCCATTAACTAGGAAAACTACCCATGTACCAATACACTTGCGCAATGTTTCCTGGAATTCATTAATTCCAATGCCCTGGAACAGCTCGTTCTTACCCCCACTAGAGGTAGCAGCATCCTTGACCTGATCATTAATAACATGGGCGACTATTGCTCTACACCATTAGTCAACTCCTCCCTAGTTAGATCCTACCACAAACTAATCACCTTGGAAATCCACATCCCACCCACCCATCCCCCAAAGGTAACCACCATGAAAAACTTCTCCAAAGCTAACTTTGGGCTCCTAAAAACAGAGGTGGCTAACTTATGGCACCCATGCAAATGGAGAATAGTTGCATGACCACCAAAGCATACACCAATGCACTGTATGAATACGTACAGAAATGCATGGATCTCGCCATACCCAATAGAACCAAGATGCTTTCCTCCAAAAAAAAAAGAAAGCAAATCTGGTGGTCCCCTACCATAAACAAACTCTACAACAGAAGGCGGAAACTGATGTGGAATAAGATGAAGTCCCAAGACTGGAAAGATTCCCTTATCAGCCTCAATAAAAAGTTGAGATCCCTCATCAAATCCTCTAAAGTTAGCTATGAAAACAGAATTGCAGCAGATAGTAAAGACAACCACAAGGCCTTCTATAGTTATGTAAAGAATCTCCACGGCAATACCCAAATTTGCTCTGAGCTACTGCACAATAATACCTCCTATACCGAGCCAACAGATATTGCCAGTATACTGGCCGACAGATTCAGTGCCAACTTTACCCCTTTCTCCCCCACCAAAGGACCAATCAGAATACCAGTAGATTGCCAGGCACCCAGTATTACTGCTGCACAGGTTAAAACAACACTGTCCAAGGTCAAGAATACAGCTTCTATGGGACCTGACAATATTCCTGGCTGTGTTCTACATGAACTACAAAGTGAACTGGCACTTCACCTGTGTGTCCTGTTCAATCACAGCCTCACCTCAGGCTTTGTCCCTACCTAATGCTGCACTGCTACACTCATCCCTCCCCACAAAGGAGGAGCGACTACAAACCCTGGGACCCTATTAACCTGACAAGTCTGATATGTAAAGTTATGGAACAGATCATCATGGACCTAATAAACAAGGATATAGGGAATCTCCAAACTCTGGATCCCACACAGTTTGTTTTGTGAAAGGTAGATTGTGCCTGCTCAATCTGGTTGACTTCTTTGAGTCAGTCACCAGAGCTGTGGATGATGGCAAGGTGGTTCATACAGCCTACCTTGATCTGGCCAAAGCCTTTGATACCATTCCCCACTCAGGAATCATAGAAAAACTCACTAAGCTAGGCATCAACCCCTATATCACTAGGTGGGTTGCAAACTGGACCACAGACAGAATCCACAGTGTGAAAGTAGCTGACTCCAAGTCAGACTGCCGACCAGTCATGAGTGGAGTCCTACAGGGTTCGGTCCTGGGTCCTCTCCTGTTTGGTATCCACTTCTCTGAAGTCCAGGCCAACACAAAGAGTCTATGGCTGACAAAGTTCACAGACGATTGCAAACTGGGAGCTATTATTAACTCCCCAAGTGATGTTGACAGCCTAAGGAAAGGCCTCACTGAGACCAATGACTGGTGTTAGAACCATGGCCCTAAGCTCAATGCCAAAAAATGTGTCTTCATCCCCTTTGGGAAAAACCCAGTTCCCATGAATTGCCACATTAATGGTAGTCCACTGAACACAGAAGGCATTGTAAGAGATCTGGGAGCACGGGTTGACAGCAACCTCTCTTTTGACCACCACATTGCCACTGTGGTCAGAAAGTCCTTCTATGTGGCACATCTCATTACTAAGGGTTTTGCATCCAGGAAGAAAGAGGTCATTGTCTTCCTCTACTCTTCCCTCATTAGGCCAATCATCGAGTACAATGCCCCATTTGGCATGTACCACACTAGACACCTGCAACAACTGGAGAGGCTGCAAAAGTACCTCACAAAGAGGATCCCAGGCCTTAAACACTTGTCCTATATGGACAGACTCAAAAAACTCCAACTATTCTCTGTCTCATATCGCCTACTTAGAGACGATCTCTGCTTGACTTACAAAGCCATGTCTGTCCCAGCTCTGTTAAGAATGCTACATCTAAAGAAATTCCAATCCTTCTGCACCTCACGCTCCACTGACCTCAACCTCATTACCACCATCAACAGAACAAGCTGGAGGGACAGGTTCATAACCCAGAGACTGCCCATGCTATGGAATAAACTTCCCATACATATCAAAAAGAGCATCTCATTGGCTATCTTCAAGAGAAATCTTGATGAGTGGATGGGAAATAGAAAATTCACCCCGGGGATCACTCCAGTGGCTCTACTCGACAGAGGCATTGGGAACTAAGGTCGGGTGGCACAGTGCCCGGGTAATCCTATGGGCTAGGGTTGTAAAGGCTCCAGGGCCATTAGCCTAGTACACACCTATGAACCTATGAACCTATGAGAGTCTGTAATGTTTGAAAAACTAGGTATGTTGCAAAACAAGTATAAAGTAACATTTTACCCATGCAGTGAACTCCCTCATTAGTTGTTAGCAAATGTTCCATCATCCATTTCTTCTATCTTATGAGAGGTAGTATAGAGTTCCATATTTTGAAGATGGAAAGCTGACTACAACTATAATGTCAAACCATTCTAAATTGTCTGAAAATGAAGAAGCCTCAGCTTAAGAATTTAAGGATATTCAGCTTTAATTATCTCATTCATTAAAAAAGCATATTCTTAAAATCATTTTCTTTGATGTGTTCATTGGCAGTTATGATAAGATTCAGAAAATCATAACTGCATCATTTAAATTCCCGCATATACAAAAAAGTATTAAAATTCTAGAATGTGTTACTGTGATCAGAAATTCCCTTTTGAGTACTATCCATACCTCTCAACTCTCCCTATTTTTGTAGAATGTCAAGATTTTACATTAGTTTTTGTCCTGTCTCTCATAACATTTTTGATTTTCTGGTAAATCGCTCATGATTACAGTAAGTCAGTAATGCCAGTTATTAGAATTTTGATGATAGACCCTCTCCCACATTCTTCCTGAGGTGTCACAACTATCATTGTAATCCAGCAGTTGTTAACTGACCAATCCTGCTTCTACTTCTTTTCTTCAGTGTGCAGTGAGAAGCTATGTTGGGGGTTGGGGTTTGGCAAAATGGTTAAAATACTTCCCTCATAGACACAAGGGACAAGGTTTGATTCTCAACTAACAGGAAATTGGCTAGGCTTAAAATGTCCCACAATGGCAAGTAGCCTAGTGCTTACTTATGAAACTATGTGTGTTTTATCTTGAATGTTGGCAAAATGTAGTGTAGTTATTTGAAAAGATTTTCCTTACAATGCAGCTTGGAAAAAATAAGTCAAACTTTCTGTTCTTGAATTTTGCTTATTGGTATTTTTTTTCTCTTTCTGCTGAAACACAAATGTCTTTGTGCATGATCTTTTCCCACCTTTTCTGTATTGGAAGCTATGCCCATGACCTGCTACAACGTAACATACTAACACTCCAAGCAAACCATAATCTTTGAGCATGACAGATTAGTAGTTTTATTCTGTGTTATGACCATTACTAGGGTTTGTAAAATTATGGCATTCACTGTTTTCTTTCTTCATAGAAAAAGTCTTTTGTTTTCAGCAGGGTTTAGGGATGAGTTGCTACCATGTATCATGTATTCTGTACTTTACTGGTATTGTGTTTTAGTGTTTTTTTTAACCAGCTAGGTAATATGCACCTACTGTATCCTGGTAAGAAGAGGAACCTGGAGCTGCCAATGTACACACTAAGAACCATTACTAGAAAATAAAAACATGTTATGATCTAAGTGTTATGTAAATGTTATTGCTGCTTAACTACTACTTCAGTCTTTTGGCCTTCCAGGTGCAATCCTTTCTTCCAAGGAGTCCAAAAGGCTGAGTCACTAATTATGTACTGATGATATCTGGGTAATGTCAAGATGTATACCAAGTTTTACCCAGTAACTGAAGATGCCAGACTTAGAAACAACAGGAATCAGCAGCGTTTTAGTTAGGCAGATGTATTTAATTCTGCTCAAAATGGCATCTTAATAGGAACGCTCCTAAAATATGAATTATCTTGTATACTCTAGCCTATTGCAGTGCATTATAGGATACAATGTTAAGTTGTCAATCTCGCCTTCATTCTTGCTGGATGGGTTCAGAGCCGATCCTCGGCTCCGACTCGGCCAATACTAAAGCTCGAGAGCTAATTCCACCGGCTCAAGGCTCCCCTATATCCCACAATGCTAGGCGGTAACTACTCAGATCTCGTTTGCCGCTATAGCTGACGAGGTGCTTTTTCTACCGGCTCAGGCAGGTGAGTTAAACTTTTACCTTATTAGGTACTTCTGAAACCCATTTTTTGTTGTCATACATAACCTTTTTAGTTTAATTTAAGTGTTTAGATCAATCGACCCCTGTTTGTCGAGTTTTTTTTCCCTTTTCTTCCCTTATCTTGTAGGCCTTCGGCCCCTACCCTTCCCCAGTCCTTTAGTGACTAAATTAGTTATCCTCTTTTCAGTTAAGGGCTTGTGTGTGTGTGTTTTAGCTTTAATTTAATATTCTAATATTTTAATATTTTAATATTTTAATAATTTTTCTGTATAGGGTGTTTCTGTAGTGTGTTTCTGTTGTGTAAGGCACTCCTTTCTACAATGTCTAAAGACAAGGTCTCAGGCTTCAAGAAGTGTGACTCGTGCTGTCAGAAAATGTCTCTGACAGACGGTCACACTTCTTGTGTGTATTGCCTGGGACCTGTGCACCTGCAGGACTCATGTGCTGTGTGCCATGGTTTCAGCCCTAGAGTCCTGCAGGAATGCAAGAACAAGCTGATCTTGTGGGGCTTACTAAAGCCTGAAGGCCCCCCGACTCAGTCTGTGTCGGGGAAGCCTTCCAAAGCTTCCAAACAGTTGGCTCCGGTTCCAGAGTCGACTGATGGAAACACTAAGTCGGCTTCGACATCGTCTCCGGCTGGAGCCGATGTTTCCAAGCCTCATACTGTTACCTCGGCTCCGGCTGGAGCCGAGGCTGATAAAACTCCATCGGCTCCGATACTTTTATCGGAGCCACGGTATAGGAAGAGGTCCGGATCCCCCTCTATCGGCTCCGTTCATTCGGCGCCAGGATCCCCTCTCCTTTCTGAACGGAGCCATAAAACTCATTCCTCACAGTCTTCCAGGTTATCAGACCATGATTTGCAAAGGGTAGTGAGTAGACTTCTCAAGTCCGAGGCACTGGCCCAAATGCTGCATAGCCCGACTCACCAGTCAGTGGCGATTTCCGTTCCCCAGCACATTCCTCCTCCGACTCCTTTGAGTTCGGAGCCAGGGCTTGTCGGAGCCATGGCTGTTGGTGCGTCGGATCCGATACCATCCCTTTCAGCTCCGTCGTATACTCCGATCTCCTCCTTAGAGGGATCTCGGCGCCAAGCTTCCCTTGTCGGCTCCGAGGGGGTGAGTGGCATCAGACCCTTTTCCGACCCCGCTCTCCCTCTCGGGGCTTCGGCGTTGGTGAGTTTGGCTCCGACATCGGCTTCAGAGCCGTCCCTGTCGGTGCCGGGGGAGGTCCTTGTCTCTTTGGAGTGGGGGCCTCTGGCCTTGCCTGACAGGGGTGCCTTCGAGGTCATGCGGAGCGTGATAGAACCAGGTTCTGCCCCACAGTTGGCTCCTTCAGCCCCCTCATCTACAGTGCCTGCAGTGATTTCTACTCAACCCCTTGTCTTAGACCACAGAGAGCCAACTCCTCAAGCTTCCCCATTGGGAATTTCCTCCTCTTCCGAGGCCTCTCCTGACCCTGCAGGAGATCCCCCAAGGAAGAGGCAGTGCAAGAGGAAGCACATTGACTCTCCTGAGTCTATCACCTCTGACACTGACTTAGAGGAATCCGAAGGGTCCCCTCGATCCCCCTCTGAGGATGTCTCCTTTGCTGACATCCTTGAGATCCTGAAACAAAGGGGGAACTGGCCAGCCCTTAATCCTTCGGAGGATGAGTCAGTGTATCTTGAGGCGTTTGGTTCTTGCCCTTCTACCTCCTGGGTGTCCCCTCCCTTTGACCCCCTTATGGAAGTGGGGGCAAGGAAGGCTTGGACGGCTCCTGACTCAGTGGAACCCACCCCAAGGAGACCATCCAAATTTATTACTGCCCCCAAAGACAAAGAGTTTTTATCCAAAGGTGTCCCTGTTGATGCCATGGTGGTGGCTGCGGCCACAAAGAAGGAGCTAGCTGATCCTTCGGTTCCTGTCCATCCTCCTAATAAGGAACCTAGGACCATGGACAGGTACGGCAAGCAGATGTTCTTGTCAGCGACCTTTTCAATGCGGTCGCTGAACTACTTATGCCACTTCACTCGTCTCCAAAGAGATTTACTCAAGGATATGGGTGAACTAATGAAGGATCCTACAGCTGAGGGGTTCAAAGACACAATGAACTCCCAGTTGGCAACCCTAAATTCCATCGTTAACTCCTCCATGCAGCTGGTCTCATATGCAGCAGATGGGGCGAGTAGAGCCGCAGGCACAGGCGTTGCCTTACGACATCATGCCTGGATGCGGCTATGCAACTTTGCGGACCCTTTCAAGGCGTCCTTCACCAATTCTCCCTTTGATGGATCATCCTTGTTTGGTCCACAGGTGAAGGATACATTGACCAGGTGCGAGGTAGAAGGTAAGACTCTCTCTGCTGTAGGAGTCCGTTTTTCTACCCCTTCTAGACCCTATCCCAAAGGTCAAAGGGGAGGAAAGATGTGGTTCATAAACAATCCCAGGGAGTCTCATCTGACGCACAAGGCCGATTCCCCTCTAGAGGCAGAGGGGGGAATAACAATAGATGCCGCCCTAGAGGCAGAGGAGGTCCACAAAACCAGGGTAGCAGAGAAATGTTCTCTGACAAACCCTTTCAGCACCCCTGAGGGGCTGCCCGGCTGTCCACCTTCGGAGGCAGTCGGGGGAAAGTTATCACTGTACCCAAAAGCCTGGCTTTCCCTTACTCAAGACAAATGGGTACAGTCGATCATATCCGAGGGTTACAAAATTCCCTTCATTCACACTCCATTCCAACCAAAAAGATCCCTTCCACATGTTCCACCCGGTCTAAGGGAACAAGCAGCATTAGAAATTTCAAAGCTGCTATCAAAAAGAGTCATCCAATCAGTCCCGGCAGACCAGCAAGGATTCAGAATCTACTCCAAATTCTTTTTGGTACCAAAAAAAAACAGGGGACTGGAGACCCATACTGGATCTCAGCTACTTAAACAAGTTTGTCAAAAAAACGAAATTCCGGATGGTCACACTACAGTCCATTCTACCCTTCTTGGGTCAGGACAATTGGATGTGCTCAACAGATCTTCAGGACGCATACTACCACATCAAAATGAACAGACGCTCAAGGAGATATCTCTGCTTCAGGCTGGGAGCCAGTCACTACCAATTCAGGGCCCTGCCCTTTGGTCTCACTACAGCCCCCCACGTGTTCACCAAATGCATGGCAGTGGTCACGGCTCACTTGAGATGTCAAGGATTCCAGGTGTTTCCATATCTGGACGACTGGCTCCTTACTGCCACCACCAAACATCAGCTTCTCCTATCCAGGGACTTCACCATCCAATCTTGCCAAGCTCTAGGCATTTCGATAAATTTCGAAAAATCTGCCTTGTCGCCTTGTCAGTCTATTGTCTTTATAGGCGCCACCTTAGATACACTGAATCTTTCAGCCAGACTCACAGAGCAGAGGGTGTCAGACATTCGGAACCAAGTGTCCCTTCTCTTACAATGCATCAAAGTCAAAGCCAGACTGGTGTTGAAGGTACTAGGACTCATGGCAGCAGCTATTCCCCTTCTCCCCTTAGCTCGCTTTCACATGAGGATCCTCCAATGGATGCTGTTTACTCAATGGTCCTTTCAACAGCTCCCGATGTCCCATACCATATTGATAACTCAAGCATGCAAGAATCAACTGTCTTGGTGGATCAAATCACCTCAACTTCTCCAAGGAAGACCCTTTATTCTTCCCCCCCCCAGTCGCCACGTTGACAACAGATGCCTCCCTGATCGGGTGGGGGGGGGGCATTATCAGGGCAGGACAGTCCAGGGCACGTGGCAACCTTTCGAGTGCCACTTGCACATAAACGACTTAGAGATGAGAGCAGTGCTTTTAGCATTGCAAGCCCTTCACGACTCTCTTCCCACTGGGACTATTGCAATTCAAACGGACAACATGTCCGTAGTGTGGTACATCAACAAACAAGACGGAACCAGATCATACCCTTTATGTCGAGAGGCACTCAGACTTTGGCAATGGGCGATCTCTTCTCAGCGTTTTCTGATAGCAACGCATATTCCCGGGAAATCCAACGTTATTGCAGACAAATTGAGCAGAGCAATTCTCATGCCTCAGGAGTGGTCTCTAAAGAAATCAGTTCTAGAAGAAGTATTCCTAAGATGGGGCCAGCCTTGCTGCGATCTTTTTGCTACTCCCCAAAACAGCAAGTGTCACGACTTCTTCACTCTCTTCCCATTACCAGGCCATCCCACCAGAGACGCTCTAGTCCATGATTGGCCCCGGGGACTTCTGTATGCCTTTCCCCCCTTTCCACTGATATCTCAACTAATTCAGAAAGCCATCGCCTTGAGAGTAACAATGATCCTCATTGCCCCTTACTGGCCTTGACAGATATGGTTTCCCTTTCTTCATCGTTACCTTTTGGAGCAGCCTTGGCATCTGGACCCAGTACCAGATCTGATAACCCACCAATCGGGTCAGCTGCACCAATCTCTGTCTTCTCTAAACCTCACAGCGTGGTTTCTCCGATTCCAACCTTAGCCAGGCTTCCCTCAATATCTCACTCGGTCCAAGATATCTTGATATCCTCTCATAAATCTTCTACCCGGAAGATTTATAGTAGCAAATGGAAACGTTTTTCCTTTTGGGCATCATCGAAAAACATAGATCCCTTTACTGCACCTATCCAGTCTATTTTAGACTTTCTAGCAGAACTCTTTCATTTAGGATCTTCTGCATCAACCATTAGAGTTCAATTGGCTGCCATATCAAATTTTCATGTCGGTGTTTCAGAGTCTAGCATCATGGCTCACAAACTCTGTAAAGCCTTCTTAAGGGGTGTATTTCTTCTCAAACCTCCAATCAAAGATCCCCGCCTCAATGGGATTTGAACTTGGTTCTGGCATCTTTAATTCTTCCCCCCTTCGAGCCGGTGGCTTCATGTTCTCTGAAGTTGCTTTCTTGGAAGACACTTTTTCTGGTAGCTATAACTTCAGCGAGAAGGGTATCCGAACTCCATGCTCTGTGCAGTCGTCCTCCTTACTTAGTTTTTCACAAAGACAGGGTATCCCTTCATACTAATCCATCCTTTTTGCCTAAAATTTCTTCTCAAATAAACCTAAACCAAATTATTGATCTCCCCATCTTTTTCCCTAACTTTTCAAACAGGTCGGAACAAAAGCTACATTTTTTGGATGTTCATCGCCAACTTAGATATTACTTAGACAGGACTAAACAATTCAGGAAATCTGATCAATTGTTTCTGTCATATGCAGAAGGCAAATTGGGCCTTCCAGTTACTAAAGTATCCCTCTCTAGATGGCTCACCTCTACAATTACCTTCATCTATGAGATCAGACATCAAAAACTACCCTCAAGACCTAGAGCTCATTCAACTAGGGCATTAGCTACATCAGTAGCTTTTCAGGATAGGCTGCCAATAGATTCAATTTGTGCAGCAGCCACCTGGGCTTCTCCTCATACATTCATTTCACATTACAAATTGGACATGGTTTCCAGAAGCCATGCCAATTTTGGTTCCACTGTTCTCAAGAGTTTGTTCCGATAGGCCACCCGGGATAAGGTGCTAGGGACGCGGTCCCATCCAGCAAGAATGAAGGTGAGATTGACAACTTAACATTAAGAAGTTATGTACCTACCATAACGTTCCATGTTAGTTGTCTTCTTCTCACCTTCTTTCTTGCATCCCACCCTCCTTTCCCCAAGCCTGGACAGACCGACTGGAATTCTTTTTGTGTTTTTCTTCTGAAAGTTGTCATTCCCACATGTTATTCCACCTCTTCTATCCTTACTGAGGTCTGCCTTTCTTTACGCAGATTGTTTTGAGGTGGGTTTCCTGACTCCATTTTATGGAGACCAGGGTTGCTTGGTATAGCTATCAAATGAGATCTGAGTAGTTACCGCCTAGCATTGTGGGATATAGGGGAGCCTCGAGCTGGTGGAATTAGCTCTCGGGCTTTAGTATTGGCCAAGTGGGAGCCGAGGATCGCCTCCGAACCCATCCAGCAAGAAAGAAGGCGAGAAGAAGATAACTAACATGGAACATTATGGTAGGTACATAACTTCTTATTCGCTCTTATAACAGACTTAAATGGCAATGGCTACAGTACATTAATCACAATATATACAGGTATTCCAGTGAGTTTACTATACTTATCATCACGTCTCTCCCCAAAGAGAGAAACCTTTCTTTGAGAAATTATCAAAATATGGAGGTGCACTACCAATACAACACACATTCACCATTCTGTACTGATTCTGTCAAAGTATATTGTTAATGTTATACATTGGAATGATATGATTATTTATGAAACTGCATTTGAGAAAAACATCACCATCAAGATACATTTACTGTGCAGATTATATGGCTCATAACCTATCCATTACACAGTGATTCTGCAGGAACTAGAATTAGAAATGAAACTGGTACCTGCAGAAGGAAAACTGTCAGTCAGGCTATTGCAAGTAACATTTGTATTGTTACAGTCACTAGACAAAATAATGTTAACTATATGTCTAACAGCCACACTGAATTGCTTTTGTTGGACAGCATACTGTCTGCCATTATGGGTAGTCAAATTTGAACTTCTGCCCTTGTCATAAATGTTTGGTCAAGATGGCATATTTGAAGACAGAGAAACAGACTTAGTGGGCATTGACCTTTTTATTCACCTTTCGGACTCATAAGTCTGTTATCTAGAACAAGACTTTCAGGTCAAGACTTATCAGGAATCATTTGGAGATGCCTCTGACTTCATCTAACTATGGCACCATCATCAAATTACACCATGCAGAATCTTGGTTCATTTATTTTCTGCATTGCAAAACCTCTTGTCCCTACTTTTTCTCTGGATATGTCTTCAAGAGTACATGTTAACCTGGTCGAAGGACAGGTAGTAGGTATGCAAAATAACACCTATCATAGAGGAAGTCTTAGCTTTTTGGCCATTTCATTTAACTGCATTATATGGATCAATTGTATACTTGAGTTTTAATTCTTAAATATTAGCATTCAAGTTCTTATTTGTCTTCCAAGCAACATTGGTGATGGACTTACTTCCATAGCTTTGTGCGGAGTAGGCTTTATATAACATAAGAGCTTTGGAGAAACCGGCTGCCCTAGTATCTTTTTAGCTGTTTGCACAGCTCTCTCAGCTTCACCATTTCATTGAGGATAGTGAAGACTAACACAGTATGAATAAAACCATGGTTATCAACAAACCGTCAGAACTGGCTTGATATAAACTATGTACAACTATCAGTGCCCAGTTCATTTGGTAGTTCTTATCTTGCGGCATAGTTTTAAAACTGGCTATGACTTGCTGAGTAGTCATAGATAGTGCATGAATTAGTTGTGCAGCACAAAAGTAATAGTCTCCAATTATGAGGTATTTTTTGCCTTCTGACTTGTACAGTTGTCTTTTGCCAAAGACCCTGTGCTTTAGCGCTTGGCATAATGGTTCTCTTTTTTGTCATGGCTTATATATAATACAAAAGTAACACTTAGACAGTAGCGTTGCAATGTCTTGGCCATTACACTGACATTTTGGCCCTTTGTCAGCATTTGGTGAGGCCTGGATGACCTTCATGTGTCTGATGCATACATACACCTTGATGTAATGTGGGTACTATGATTTTTCTTGATATTATTGCAAGGCATCATTCACTGAAAGTTGTGCTCAGACTGTATAATACCTACATGTGAGATACTTTGTGCCCAGTGCTTTGGCAATCATACTGAATAACATCTTGTAACTGTAGGTCTTTCTGTGTATCTTGCTTTAGTTTTTCTAATTTCTTCACAGTTATAAGTCTAGTAGAGATTGTGTACTGCATGTAGGTAGCAATGTCATTTTCTGTCTCAGGTAAAGGTTGGTCAGGTATACGATTTCTGGATAACACATCTGCAACAACTAACTGCTTCTCAGGCACATGTCTTGCTCTGACATTGTACTTTCATGGTCATATTTACAGTCCTTGGCATCTAGGTGGCATCTTGTCAAGATTGTAAGAATTAATTAGTGGAGCAAGTGGTTTTTCGTCTGTCTGGAGTTAGAGACTATTGAACTTTAATAGGTATCTGGAGAATTTTTCACATGCCCACACACTTACATGTCATTAATTTTCAATCTTTGAGTATCTCTGTTCAGTATTGGGTAGCATTATGGAGCAATGGGGAACAGGATGTAACACTTAGTTATCCATCTGGAGTAACCCTGCAGTTAGGCCATAGCTACTGACATCTTCACTCTCTATTGCTGTTTTGTGACATCATAGTATGCTAGCATGTAAGCTCTTGTCAGCCATTTATTTTACTTTGCTGAATGCTTGGGCATGAGCATTTCCCCAAAGCCATGATACCTTTTTCATTAAGAAGTCTGTTAAAGGACATAGTTCTGTTGACTGGACTGCTGCAAACTTGCCCAAGAGGTTAATGATGTCTACAACTTGGCTTAAATCGGTTGCACAAGATGGACTTTGTGACTTGGCTATTGCTCTGACCTTTCTTGCATCTGGTCTTTTTGTGCCAGTACCTATATTGTGATCAAAGTACTGAAGCTCAGTCTTTCCAAACAAACATTTGTCTTGGTTTGGCTTTAGCCCAGAATTTTGGATAGTTTGGAGCACTGTTTTTAATCCTGAATTATGTGCTCTTTATCTATACCAAATGCCAAAACCAAAATATCATCCATAACAACAGCAGCAATTCAAGTGCTAAGGTTATACCAAATGGCAGCTTTCTGAAAAGAGCCTTTTCATAGGATTAATGAAGGTTGCTAGCTTCTGATTTACTTTATCTTGGAGTATTTGCCAAAACCAACTATAAGTATCTAGTGTTGAAAACACTTCAGCATTCAGTAGCTTGGGTGCTATGTCTTCGTATGTAGGCAAAGTAAACACTTCTCTGACAACATTATTAACCTTTTTCAAATCAATAGATATTCATACATGATCATTTTTCCTAATTACTGGAGTTGTAGGAGCATACCACTCATTTGGTCTGGTTACACTTTCTATCATGTCATGGCTTTTCATTTCTTTAAGTTCTGCTTCTTCTTAACGCAGCACAGGAAACTACATGCTCCTATATTTGGTTAAGGCATATGTAATAGCATTCTCTTTTAGCTTAATTTTTAATGATTTAGAGTAGACCAGCTTTACTAAACACATCTACAGACTTGATTATTCTGGCAATTAAACTCATTTCACACACTGTTACTCTGCTGAATAGATTATGTATCTGTGGGTCATCTGCCCTTAAGCCTAGATCTAAAAGTTCACCCCCCTCCCCTTAGACATGGTTAGACATTTACTATTGAGCTTGCATTTGCTTGCAGGGCTATGAATATCAGTCTCTGCTTTATGTAACTACAGATACTTCAAGAAATTTCTATAGGTAGCTTGTGATATAACAGTAAAATCATCCTCGTAATCAATTTTGAAACTCAGTTGAATTCCACGAATAGGAAGCTACACTTGCCAGTCTGCTTCAGTATCAGATACAATGGTGATTGAACCTAGAAAGAACCCTTTGTTATATTATTATTATCTGAAGCAATATCTTAAAATGGTTTTGTTTTTGAAATGATAGCAAACTAGCACAGTCTTTTATATTTCTTACAACTTCTGCCATGTGCTGCACACTGCTCTGACTTAACACGATAAAAGTCATACCTTGTGCATTTAACAAGTTTACACCTCTTCTACTTTTCATGCATTTCTTAATTTGACCAGAATAATGCCTTTCTTATTTTTTAAACTTACCATTCTCTCTGTCTTGTACTTCACGTACATTTGTCATGTTTAAATTAGAACTCTGCCTTTTAACCAAATCTTCCTTTTTGACGATTTGTATATTGCCTCCACTTCATTGCCATTGGAGTATAACATAAAGGATTTACCTGGATTTCACCTGATTATGTGTTCACCTTGGTCATCACTCTAAAATGCTGTATGTGAATCTATGTCATTTGTCAGGCCAGTCAAATGATTTGGAAAAGTCAAATGCCTTGTGTAGATTACATTTTGTCATTTTGCTTATTTTTTTAAGTATAAAAACACTAAAAGTGTTTTCTTTTTCTTTTTGAAGTAAGACAGCTTACTATCACTAAAATGACTGAATGAGCTTGGCAGATTCAGTTCAGGTGTTGTGACATAGTTTTGTAAGTATTGTATTTTTTGTCTTTTCATTGAAAAGATCTTGATTCTTGCACTGTGTGATAATGCCCATCAGTGGTTACCAAATTATTACGGATGGCAGAGAGGGAAGCATCAGAATCCAGCAGCATTTTAGTCAAACACATAGCTTTTATTCTGTTCAAAATGTCAGATCAACAGAAAAGCTATTAGCACTTTAGTCATCTTGAACACAATGGCCAAAGGCTCAAAATGTAATACACTGTGGGATACATGCACTCTTAAAAAGGCAATACTGTACCAATTGTCTTAAAGTGGTAAAGGATATGGTGTAATATCCATTATATAAACAAACACTTAAGCAACTTCACTTTACTTATGTTATGGCTAAATCTATCAAAGTTGTGTGACTGAATACACTGAAAAATTAAGCAAATGTGGCTGCTGATGTTGTCTCTTAGATGTCAGCAAGGCATTCAGCACACTACTACGCATTAAGTTAGTGTTCTGCATACTTGGTCTGAGTCATATGGTTGAAGAATGACTAAAAGAATTGGTAGGAAGACCGACACAGAAAATCATAGTAAAATAGCAAAGGGAGCCTACGCTGGTTAAATGATTTTTACACGTACGTACTACAGGGGTCACCACTGGGCCATGTCATTTTCAGCTTTGTAATATGTCACATTGTTGATAGTGCAGAGTCAAAAGTATGTATTTTTGCTGATTATACAACCAATATATGACATAGGAGTACACTATGAAAGAAGTATACTGTCACAGAAAGAAGAAGCAAAGGCAGAAAGGAAGTTAGGATGCACTGATATCACAGGAATTTGTATTGAGCAAGTAGTGTGAAAATATGGGCAAGACTACAGGCAGAGTATTTACATACATTGGAAAAGGCATCACCACTCAAAACCAACATTTTGTTTAAGTCATTAACCCCACATGACTATCACGCCTACATTCAAGACATGCTATGGAACTATTTACCCTCGGATGAGAGCTCATGGACTCATTTATTATCCTCTGGGGTATGACTCAAGTGCCAAGAATGGTGATAACATCTACTGTGGGGTGGGGTGGGGGTCAGGCCTGTTTTGTTTATGTACCTATGGCTCCACACTTTGGCTGTGATTTGTACAAATTTGATGTAAATCACACGCATGCTTCCATACATACTGTCTCAAGCCCATAGTGCTAGCCACTGCACAGGTAAGTGAAGAAGTTAAAGACCCTCCCTATATACCAGCTACAACTCCTTCAAACTCTCACTGCTTATTTTCCTAAGTCTCCTAGAATTTCAGGTAAAGATCCAAAAAGCTTCTTCTATGCAAACCTGGCTCAAGAATTTTCACTTCCTGACAAGTGCTAAGAAAACCAAGTTACTGTTTGTCACACCAATTCCCACAGAAAAAGTGGACTTCTATATCATAGCAAACACATTTTAACTAAGAATGCCAAAAAACAAATACAAACAAACAAACAAAAAATAACCACTGTACATCTCTGACCTTCCCTACTATATGCTTCCCCATGTACACAAACCATCAACAATATCTACTAAGAAAATTGAACAATAATATAACAAGATAGCTAAATTTGCCATTAACCAATTTGCAAAATCCCACCTCTGCCTAGCCTTAAAACAGTTGCGCTGTATAGAACTTTCAGACTATTTCTCTGTCAACTTGTCAGCAACTATTCATAATATTATCTATAAAAACAAAACTGTCCTGCACTGCAAGCCTGAGTAGAATCTTATACCCCTGCACAATTGTTAAGCTCCATGGTCAAGTCCCTATTAACTATAAGTAAAACCCACAACCCTACTAGTCTGTCCCTGTACTCAAATTATGTCTCCAAAATCTGGAATTCTATCACAGCCAACATCAGACAACTAACCAACCTAACCAGATTAAAAAAAATGCTAAAACATGTTAAAAATACTTAGATCTGCTCTTTCTTTTCCCCTGGCTAGACTATTTCTGCCTTACACACCCACAATACCCTGGTATACCTCAACAAAGCAAATTCTCAATATAAATCTTCTACTGTATTCTACACCTTGGCTCTTACTGCCACTTATAATGTCTTTTCTCATGCCTTTGACAACTTTTTCCCCTCCAGTAAAATCGCAACTCACACTCACTACCTTGTTCATTCACCTCCACTTCATTACAATTTCCATTACTTCTTTACCATCTAACAAACATACATACTAGTCAAACGTCTCACCTCCTGCATACATACTACTCATGCGTTCCTGACCTCTTTCATACACACCACTACCTCCTGCATACACACTACTCACACATTCCTCACCTCCTCCAAGCATACTACTTACACATTCCTCACCTCCTGTCTGCATTCTTTTTTTTTCCAAAAACATTTTTATTTTGTTTTCATTATAAACATGCGCAAATGGACGTATAACAAATACAATAAAACAATAACAAAACTATTTACAATACTTACATTCATCCATGATAAACAAACATTTTATCCATGAGAAGTTATCAGTATTTCTTCTAAAGGTTTTCCAATTTTTGCCATGCTGTTTTTTACGAGTAATGTTATGAGTTCTATAACAAATGGTTTGCAGTTCTTTTTTACAAACAACTTTTGCTAAATTAATACATTTTTTAAACATCAAATCTTATTTACTTTTCCAGTTCAAAGTAATAACTTTTCTGGCAATTGCAAGAATTGACCAGAGTAACTGAATCTGAGATTTAGGTATTACATTAGGTATAGGAACACTGAATAGGATTAGTGAGTTAGAAGTATGACAGTTATCAGACCATAAAGCCTTTACAAAATATCTGAAGTCTTTCCAGTATTGAACAACATTCCTGCATTTAATGAGCATGTGAACCCAGTTGACCTCTAGTAATCTATCACATTTCCAACATTTACTTTCACTGTTTTTGAGTATAAGATTTATTTTATGTGGAGTATAGAAACTCCTATTCATAAATTTCCATGTATACAATCTCCAATATAATGAAGAAGAGGTACCAAACATAGATTTCAATAACTGTTTTTTTGATTCATCAGATATTTGTTCTCCATTAATCTTTACATAGTAATTCCAAAAATCTGAGTCAAACTTTAGAGTGTCTTCTCTTAGTATCTTATAGATAGGTGAGAAACTTAATTTTTGATCATCTGTCTTTTCAAGACACCTTATAAAAAGCTGGATCAAACTAGATATAGATTCAGTCTCTAGGTTGATTTATACTCTCACTTTGTTTTCTATAAACTGCCGTAATGAGTGTATAAACAACTGTCTTGACTATTATCAAAACTACATAAAATAAAGTTTAGTGGTTTAATACTCTTATTTTCAATAAACTGATGCCAGAATAATAATAATAACGTTATTTTCCTTTAATTTTTGCATTGCATTGATGTTGAAAGAATCCAGGCAATCAGGGGAGTATGCTATAGAGAATATAAGAAACAGGAATTGTTTAATAAAGTACAATGACCAGCAAGGTATAAGACAAAATGGGTGCTCTTACTGGTGTTATTGACAGATTAATTTTGCTAAATTCTTTTTGGCTTATACCTTGTGTTCATTGTACTTTATATATTTGCCTGAGGTATTGTCTATAAGGAAATGTTTATGTTGTAATTACAATCAATTATATTTTTAAAGTTATTAAATATTTGATTAATGCAATAAGAAAAATGATCAAACTTCTTATTAAATAAAAAAAAATTCATGTAAAAAACAATGAACTCTACTTATTCAGTATTGTTTCTTAAAATGATTTCTATAGTTCTGGCATCAGTTATATGAATCTCATGTATTATTTTCCTGACAGATATATAGGTAGGTGAGATCCAATGTAATATTACACTAATTATAACTGATTTGGAATAAAGATCTAAGCTAGGGAATGCTATCCCATTACTGCTCCAAGTTCTAATGTGCCATTTATATGCAATCCTAGGTTTTAAGGGGAACCATAAAAATTTAAGTAGCATGGAATCTAATTTTTTAAATAAGTTTTTGGGAGGGGTAATATCAATGACTGTGAATAAAACAAAATTTTAGGTAAAATTATCATTTTAATTAAAGAGAGCCTATCCTCCATTGTGAAGAACATTTTATTCCATTTTTTGATTAGTCACTAATGGTGGTTATTAAATTATTGTAGTTTAGTTTAACAGACTTTTTCCATGTACTCTATACTGACACCCAAATATTCTAATACATCATTCTCCCAATTAAACAGGCTATTCTCTCCTAGGTTTTTGTTGATCTTTTTGTTAATTAGTAATGTTATGGATTTATTATGATTAAATTTAAGTCCTGAAATTCTTTCAAACTTGCTTAAGGTATTTATAACATCAACTAACCAGGAGCCAAAACAGCAGTAGCACCCACTAGGTCAACAAAGATCGGTCCTCTCCAATAATTAATGATCCATGTGTATTACAAAAAGTTTATTACCAGCACAAGACATTGCTTTAGAGCTTTAGTTTCATTAACCTGAAACTTCTTCAGAATAATTATCCCAGTGACATCACTGTATTAAATATATATATATATATATATATATATATATATATATATATATATATATATATATAGTTTTTATATATATATATATATCTATATGTATATATCTATATATATATATATATGCACACACACACACACACACACACACACACACACACACACACACACATACACAAAATAGGTCATCAGGATTGGTCCACCTATAAAAATGCTATTGATCCTTCTTTAAGACGCATAGTTGCTTCAGATGGATCAAAGACCCAGCCCTCAATATTTTTCCAAATATTTGCCAACATTTTTAGTACTTAGTCCTGGTATCCAGTATGTATTAATCAAAGTATAATACTTCCTATTGATTTCCAAAATAACCTTGCTTAGGATCCCATCTTTATCTGAAACTGTATCTATAATTCTTGGCATAGACTTTTTCCATAGATTAAGAGTATCCCTTCTCTTAGTCTTAAAACATGAATCAGTCAGAATGGTATAACCATTAAATGAGTATTTTGGTAGGTCTTTTTTTAATAGATGGGTTTCCTGTAAAAAGATGATCCGGACTTTATGCATTTTGATATATTTAAGCAAACCAGCTCTTTTGACATTATTGTTCAAACCATTAACATTTAATGATAAACATTTATAAGCCATTGACTATAATGTGTATGTTGTTACTTACCGAAAGACCTTTCTTTTGTATTGACTTGAAATCTACTGAAAACATACTTATTACGCATGTATAACGTGTATAAGCACTACTTTCAAAAACCCCAAACTATTTACAAACACATACACGAAACATAAAGTTTCTGGTTTAGTTAAAAACTTAAACTAAACCATCCATCCACCACCTCTTCAACATCAAAAGACACAAATTATCCATCTCTGCTTAGAATATAGTATAAAAACAAAAAAGAAAAGCATTATGAAAGCAACAAAAAGAAATCTGAGTCCATGAAATATACATTAAGATGAGAGTGTCCAATATAACTGAAGCTATATGC
This sequence comes from Protopterus annectens, assembly GCF_019279795.1. Taxonomy (NCBI): domain Eukaryota; kingdom Metazoa; phylum Chordata; order Ceratodontiformes; family Protopteridae; genus Protopterus; species Protopterus annectens. Next base: position 1,487,444,838 of record NC_056744.1, on the reverse strand, counting down.
ATATGTCACATATAATAATAGCACCTCTGATAAGTAGATATGTCAGAAATACACATCAGATCAAAGTATGTATAAACAATAGAAGCTGAAGGTTAAGAAGATTGTCAATATTTCCAAGATTTTTCAAGAATCATCAGATGTTTTAACCATTTTGTCAGTCATCTAACATTTTTCATGTAAGGATCTGTTGAATATATATATATATATATATATATATATATATATATATATATATATATATATATATACATATATATATATATATATATATATATATATATATATATATATATATATATATACATATATATATATATATATATATATATATATAGATAAAACAATTATTACAAAAAATGCCTCACAACCCTCTGTTTAGTTATTAAAGGTTTAGTTATGTAGCATAAGTCTGATGTTAATATGCATAATGAGTTTCCTAATAGAGCTCCTAGTTCATTTGATGTCATTTAGTTACTAAAAGTGTCATTGAATCTGCAGAATGTATGCATCTATAAAAGAAAACAGGTATTTTCAAAGGAGTTAAACACTTTTATCAGAACTAATTATTTACCATTTAAAGTATCTAAGTAAAGGATAACAGAATTTCATGAAAATAATTCTAAATACAGCAATTTAACAAGTTCAAAAGGTCAAGTGATGTCATCATGTTGTTTCCTCAAGCTGCAGCTTCATAAACTTGTTAAGAAGTATTAAAATCTAAGCAGAGCTATGGATTTCTGCTGCTGTCATACTGGCATCTTGGCCATGCCCCCCCCCATCTGCTTTCTGTTCTTTATCTCCCATATCTCCTCTCTCACATTTCTCCTACCCACAAATGGGAAACTTAAATTACATTTTAAACCACCTCACTGTGTATGCCAATTTGTCATGTTTTAATATGTAAAGACCCTATATTTTACTGATTGTAGATATTCTTTAGTATAGCTGCCTTTCAGTTATTATATGCCCATGTTGTAACTTCAAGCTTTACTTTTTCTTTGTTGTAGAAAACTGCCTAGGTAACTGGAGCTTTTCTACCTTGGCCTTTCATTAAAATGAGTTACCACAGCCCAGTTGGCTGCCTCAGTCAACAAAAGCATTAAAATAAATAAATAAATAACTGTCATTCAGTTAAGACATGCTGTTATACAACACCAGGCAATCAATGCTCAAATTCAGTGAGGTAGATACTCTTGACATGCTTATGGATAGCAGGATCATGTACTTAATGGATTTGGTTAAGTAATGATCAAAGCATTTAATGGGGCAAATCATAGCTCTCAAATCCATCAGTTATAAAACATAAAATAACACCACTAATCTATGGTTCATAGGAATAGAACAATGAGAAAGGATACGTGACAAATTTAGCCTAAACAGTTTGTTTTTTTTCTTTTGCTGACATGCAATAAATATTCATATTGGTTTCAGCATCACAGTTTGCTGGCTTATTTTGCTGTTTTCATAGAAATAGAGCCATGTCTATGACATAGATGAGCTGAGTTTGATTAGAAACCAGAGTGCTTGAAGAGGAGGCAGGCAGGCAGGATGGCGGGGGGGGGGGGGTTGAGCAACTTCTGTCAGCATTTGACTATTCTTGGGGTAGGGTTAAGGTTACTGCTTACAGTCAGGCGTTTTTTGGTGGAGACTGGTATTTCCTGGCTGCAAAGTGAGAGTCCAGTTATTTGATAACAGGGCAAGGGCCATAGTGACTCTGGAACCTTTCCCCCCAATGGATCAGATTTCACAACAACACCGTTTGCATGCAGCTGCTTAACAAGATGCTGTTGTTATATTCAGTGAGCACTGAGAGAACCATCTGTCTAACATCCAGGTCATTCTAGACTTTTTTCGATCAGCTGGGCTTACTGCAAATTCTTTTAATTGTAAATGGTTCATAGGTTCATAGGTAAGTACTAGGCTAGCTACCTAATGGGCCATTTTAAGCCTAGCCAATTTCCCTTCCAAGTTGAGAATCCAACCCTTTATCTTGTGTCTGTGAGGTACACAACTTAACCATTATATTTACCCCAACCCCCCTTATACCAACCTCTAACACCCTGTTTTTCTAACATTATATGAATAGAATTCAACTTTCCAATGCTAACGAAGTCAGTTAACCTGAAAGTGCTCCTTGGATTAATCTAGAAGAGGTCCATTTGTATCAGTGCTCTTACTTAATTTAGCATATACAAACAAACAAACAAAGTAAAGAAATAAATAACGCGGCAGAAGTTAGATACCTTGGGTGCTTAGCTGGGTGAAGAGCAGTAAACTGAAAAAGTAAACGCAAAAAAAAAAAAAAAAAAAAAAGGATGGCCCAGTGGTGCAGTGGTGCAGCAGTAACATTGTTGCCTCACAGCAAGAGGTTCTCCGGTTCGATTCTCAGCTGGGGTGCTTTCTGTTCAGAGTCTGCATGTCCTCCCTGCGTTCATGTGGGTTTCCTCTGGGTGCTCCAGTTTCCTCCCACTTTACAAAGACATGCGTCTGGAGCATTTCTCCCCAGGCCTCCTCTGAAAACTGTCTTCGTTCCAAGTCGGACTTTCCCAGTTAACAAATGTTAAATAAATAAATAAAAAGTAGGAGCTATCCTAAATTAGCCATGTCAAGTCACTGAGCATAAGATTAATGCTTTTTTGAGATTGACAGGATACTACAAGAATTTTTTCACAAATTTCAGTACATTTGCTTGTCCCCTGATGAAACTTATAAATGCAAAGTACCACTAATTGCCAAATGGATGGAGGACAATGAAGAACCATTTCTAGTCTTAAAAGTTGACTTCTGCTCATTCCATTTTTCATGACTCAGGTTTTCTAAAAATGCTGTTTATGAGACGGGTCCCTATTTAATAATGTTTTTTTCTGGGGTGCATTATCTGAGCCTGGAGGACAATTTAATGTCCCTACAGATTCAGTAGCTGATGGAAGATATTTTATTCTCATGATATTAAAAGTGTTGCTCACCTCAGTTACCAAACTGCCTCTCTTCTTTCTAGGGTTATCTTGCAGCTTCTTTGAAGAAGGATGTGGTTAACAGACACACTCCCCTTAAAACTAGGAGTAGCTAGATCAGACTCAGAAAGAGTGCATGAGAGAGAGAGAGAGAGACAGAGACAGAGACAGAGACAGAGACAGAGACAGAGAGAGGGAGTAGGTTTTAATCAGAAAAGAAGATCTGTATTTATGGTGTTATGTCATTAGCAATAAGAGTCTGTCTTGTTAACTTGCTGCTTGCAGGACTGCTTATAGGAGTATCTGCAAAGTGGCCTAACATGTAACCTGGAAACAGTATGATTCTGTACTGAGAAGGTTGGCACTGCCTTCGGAAAACTACTTCTAATAGAGGAAAGTTAGTACTTCATCTGCAAATTGCCAGGAGGCTTTGAACATGTTTGAGCTTTTCTAGATTGCAAAGTGCAAAAATGGAACTGATTTCAGTTTGTATGTATGGTTGCCCATCTCACATTACTGAAACTAACCAGGACAACTATTTTCTTGGGAGGGTGGCCAAATGGTTAAGGTGTTTGCCTTACAAACACAAGGTGCAGGATTTGAGTCTCACAAGGGATAATTGGATAGGCTTAAAATGGCTTGCAAGGACAGTTAGCTTAGTATGAACTTATGGGTTAAGTATATAGACTAAAATATTCTCAGTTAAATTATTTTAGGCCTAAAGTTGGCTAATTTTCTGATCTTCACTAGTGTTCAAAGACGGTGTTTACGAACAGTCTGAATTAAGTATAATAAATGTTAATTGAGTGTGTTTTGTTCTTTTTTCTCTGAACATTCATGGATAAATACTTGGCTGTACTGCATTTCTTGAAGGCCACAGACATTAACAATGGTACAGTACAAGTACAAATAAAGAATACATTTCCTAAGTGCATGCTTGTGGCATCTTGAAGTATTCCCTGTTCTCTGAGAAAACAGAAATTTCAGGGGTGTGGGGATGGGGGTGGAGCATAAGACACCCCCTATAAAAATGTTTTAAAGGGGTTATGGAAAGCTTTTTATTTTATTTTCACTGAACTCACTCTGTCTTTTGGAACTATGCAGCCCACATTCTCTGGTCTCATACCTCAGATATGGAATACCATACCTCTCAACTTCTTAGTGCCAGAAATCTGGGCAAAGCCTAAAATAATGGTGGGACAAAGGCCCAAAAATAGGGATATTTTGTAAATATTGTTCTGATAGACTTACAATGTTGATAGAACAATAGGATTTATGCTAGCATGTATTTTCTAAGAGATATGAAGTGTGAATCTCAAATGTATGTCATTATTTAGTTACTTCAGTCCTCAGTGATTTGCCAGAAAATGAAAAAAATCATATGGAACAGACCAAAAACATGAGACAAAAAATCTGGACATTCTGTGAAAATCTGGATAGTTGAGAGGTATGGTTGCTACAGGATGAGAGATACTTGCACAAACATATACTTATATCATTGCTGGGCTTAGACATGGGTGAACCATACAGCCACTTAGGACATCATTTATCTAGGGGTGTTTTTATGAAATATATTCTTTATTTATTTAAGTAAAGCAATGCTGCAGCACTGGCTCCCCTGTGCAAACCAGACATAGTTGTGGAATACTATGGGGAAGGGCTACATGCCTAGCCACTCAGCTTTCAGGCTCCTGTTGCTCCCTATCCCCATACACCCAGTTCAGCGTGGGTTAACAAGGAGCAGAAAAAAATGCAAATTTTGACTAGTAGAGTGTATGTAATGACAAAAGGTAAAAATGAGACCCCAAAGCCACACAAGTACACATTGCATTTGCTGAAATTACTGTAAAATGATTACTATTATGGCTTATGTACATATTTGTGTATGGAGAGGTGTTACAATATATTCTAGAGTAACAAGCTAGCTATAATTTATTTCACTTTCTATCACAGTAAAACATCAATATTGTATAAAGTAAGTGTCTGTCTTTGTTGACCTAGGTAAGATAAGCATGAAAGGAAATTAACATCAACACAGTGGTGAGTAGCATGGCCATGTCACAGTTCATAGTTCCCTGGCTGATTTGTTAGCTGTTGCTCCTGCATGTCCTTCCTGGTTTTAACATCATACACCCCAAAGGTATGCCATATGTGAACTGAAACACCGCCAATGTATTTATCTGTATGCTTGCAGTATGTGTGTGTGTGTGTGTGTGTGTGTGTGTGTGTGTGTGTGTGTGTGTGTGTGTGTGTGTGTGTGTGTGTGTGTGTGTGTGTGTGTGTGTGTGTGTGTGCATGTGTGCACATGTGTGTGAATTGCATCTTTTGACAGGAGCAGTGTCAGTATGTATGCATCAGAGACCATGCAGAACCTCATGGCTTCTGAGAACTTAGAGGACCCCAGTTCCCTGACTGTATAATGAAATTTTGACAGAGACTTAATGGAGGCTGTATCCTCAACCTTTATCCTGGGCCCTGCCTAGCTTAAAGCTACCTTGCTCAGAGGTGTGAAAATAAGGTTGATATAGCCTTTGTAGGGACTGGAAACCAATGTGGTTATTACATATTTAAATTTCCTTTCAATTATATGTCAGGAATGTGCACAGAATATCACCATGGCTTGTCTAGGGGAAGTGTATTTTTTGCTGCAACAAGATGGAATGCATTACTGTGATCATTATTTTGTTAATGTGACCTTTTTTTTCTTTTTTTTTTTTAATTTTCCTTGTCTGACATCACATGGCTAAACAATAGACTGTCTTTTGGGGTAAGAGTGAGGAAGCATGATATATATGTAAAACAATAACAATTTTAAATATGACTGTGATAATTTGTCTTTCGCTTTCTTCTCAATCAAAGAAATACACGGAAGGGGGGTGCTAGTAGGCACTGTTCCAAAATATGATACATTTATCCTTGCAAACGTGTCATCTCAGTATGTTGAGAGCTATTATTTTTTCAGCTTTTGGCATTAAAACTTGAAGACCACCTTTGTCTTCTCTGAAAGAAAAATGTAAGACTGGATTTCTTACCTTACTCGTGATTTTTGTTCAGCCTATCACTGACTCCAATGTTTGGGAAAAAAGCTCAAAAATGTAACTCAAAGCATCTAGAATTCTTGGCTTTTAGTGTCATAGTAGCCCCCAGACTCTAAACTTTATTTAATTATATATATTATATTATATTATCTAAACAACCAAGGGAAGAATGTTAGAATCAAAAATACAAGTTTTGAATGTGCAGCTTTCAGAAGAATTTCTGAACTTAATGAGACCACAGTTGTGTGAGATGAGTTCCACCCTTACTGGGTGATTTCTCCTTTCAGTATTGTGCAGGTGTCAAATTTACATACACGCACACACACACACACACACACACACACACACACATATATATATATATATATATATATATATATATATATATATATATATCTACGTGTGTGTGTATTTGTTAATTCTACCTCCATCTAACAAATTGTTTAAACCTATTGATCCTAGTCAGAATCAACTATATTGTGAAGCAGAAAAACAAATCACCTTAGTGAAGCATTATTAAGTTCAGTCAAATCTATTTATATTATCTGCATCTATGTTCCTCCAGGTAATAACATTACTGCCATCAAAAACATCCTTTGTTGGTTATTGCAAAACCTTCCCCAAGAAACCATAATCCTAGGTGAGTTTAACATTGATTGGAAATGTTGCAGTAACAACTACCCTACTAGCCATATTAATCTCTATGGGTTTACCCAAACTATTACCTCCCATACTAGAATAAACAAGACTAATAAGAGAGAAAGGACCTTAGATTGGATACTCATTAATAATCAACCCCAGACTTATGACTCTGGAACCCTCCCTGATGACATAAGCGACCACTCACTAACCTACATTATCAAGCTCAAAACCAATCCACCCATTCAACCCATATTTAGGGCAATTAGAACCAAGAAAAACTTCAACGTGGATCTATTCCTAAGTGAACTTACAGCATGTAATTGGTTCCCCTTAAAACACCTTTCTCTAGATGAAGCTGTTGATTACTTTAATGCTAATTTCCTAGACATACTCAACCGCCATGCTCCTACCCACTCTATCAGGATAAGAACTAAATCTGCTCCATGGCTTACTAAGGATACCAAGCAAAAAATTCATCTCAGAAATAAATACTGAAATAAATCGCACTTAACTAAAAACCCTGTTGACCTCCAAAACTACAAACAACTGAGAAATGAAACAAAAAAAGCTATACTGTCCGATAAAAAAAACTATTACCTACAATCTCAGCAGACCCACCATAATAAACCACCAAATTTCTGGTCAAGTATTAATCAATTATTACATCCTGGTCAATCTATCACACCTAACCCTCAAGGCACTGACAAGGACAATCCTAAACAAACTGCTAATGCCTTTAATACCTTTTTCACCAAAGCAATTCAAACTCTTGCCAGTCAGCTCTCTCCTCAAAACGTAACTATATCTAATTCTGACTCTAACCCACCACCTCCATTTCTCTTCCAACCTGTCCCACAGCATTTATTCTCACCCTTATCTGAAAACTCAAACCATGCACTCCTTCTGCTGACCAACTACCCGCAGAATACTTACAGATAGCAGCCAAATCTATTGCTTACCCCATCTCCATTCTCATCAATAGAGCCATCACTGAAGGATATATCCCCAAACTTTGGAAAGTCTCTCATATTATTCCCCTTCATAAGGGGAGAGACTCCACTGAACTCTCCAACTATCATCTCATAGCCCTACTTTCTCCTTTATCTAAGATCATGGAAAGATGTATCCACAGGCAATTGCTAGACCACCTTCTCCATAATAACCTGCTTTCCAACTCCCAACATGGGTTCAGACCTTCCCATAGCACAACTACTGCCCTCCTTTCCTTTATTGATACCATCAACAAAAAACGTAACCTTAACATGCTTTCCTCTGCACTTTTCATAGACCTGTCCAAGGCTTTCGACATGGTAAATCACACTATACTCATAAACATTCTCAAATCTCTGTCTCTTGACCCACTAGCTATAAAATGGTTCCATTCCTACTTAAATAACAGACATCAAGCTGTGCTCTGGAACACCGTTCTTTCTACCCATTTACCTGTTAATATTGGTGTCCCTCAAGGGTCTATACTGGGCCCTCTCCTGTTTTCTATATTCATCAATGACCTTCACCAAGTAGTTCCCCAAGCTACATGTATACAATACGCTGATGACTCCACACTTATATGCTCAGCCACATCTGTATCCGAACTTCACTCCCTTTCACAAGACGTATTTAACTCTGTAGAACTATGGTTTACAAAATGCTGTCTCCTATTAAACCCTAAAAAAACTAAACTTCTCCTTTTTACACCTACCAGTAAATCTCCCCCAATAGACTTCACTGTAACATCCAATAATGGTACACTCATATCCCAAGATCTTACTACCAAACTGCTAGGTATCACCATAGACAACAACCTTAACTTTGACGCCCATATCAACAACATTTTGAAAACTACTAATAAAAAAATAGGCTCGCTTTATAAGATCAAACCCTTCCTCACTCCTGCAACCAGAATAACTATTGCCCACACCCATCTAATCTCTACCTTTCTTTATGCCTCACCCATATTTACCAATCTGTCAAAAATTAACCTTAAGAAACTAGAAAACTCCTACAATAGCATAGCCAGGTTTGCCACAGGTAACCCATTCAGAACACACTACTGTATTAATCTAAAGCATCTAGGGTGGCTTGAATTACAGCAGCAGCTGAAATTTAATCAACTGGCCATCGCCCATAAAATACTTTATCAACCTGCCAAAACACCCATCCTGTCTAACCTTATTCACCCCTATTATAACCTGAAGTCCCTAAGATCTTCACAAAAACTTCTTGTATATATCAATAAATCAAACAATAGAGCTGGAGACTCTCTTCTCTAATACTGTTGGAAAAACCTGGAACCTACTTCCCTCTGAACTTTCCACACTTCCCTCTATTACTCTGTTTAAAAATAAACGTAAGCTCTTCCTGAAAACACATTGGATGTGCCCCTGTACTAAACCTGACTGACCAACTTACTCTTATTACTTGATTCAACCTTACTTTCTCATCTCTGAAATAATTTCATCTTAACAACTACTATTCTTCCTCTCCATCATAGTCTTACTTATTACTGTATTCTCAAAAAAGTGACACAAATTACTACTAGATGTATTACTCAACTGCTTCTCCATTTCACTTTCCTTTTATCTTCCTTTCTTATATTCATTTATACTATACTTTTTTTTAGCTATTATTCTTTCACAACATTTAATTGTAACTTCATTAGTAATTGTAGTCTAGTCAAATATGTTGTAGTTTTTTTTTATATATACTTTATAAATTTGTGACCTCTTAAAATTTCTGTTTTCTTTACGGTGAATGTTTTTGCATTCTAAATATGTACTTCTGTAGATATAAACTTTATTTTAAATGTGTGGAGCTTTTCTCCCCGGGCCTCTACTGAAAATGGACATATATCCAGCTAGACTAGTCCGGTCAACAAATGTAAAATAAAATAAAATAAATAAAAGGAAAAAAACATAATTAATGTATATAAAATCTACCTACATTAGAGATCTACCAAAAAAAATGAACAAAAGTCAGAAGGTTACCATAAGGAAGATCAAAGCAGAATATGTACTAAAATTAGTATGCATAGCCAAGGGTAACCATAAACAACTCCATCAGACAACTGAGAAGTAACACTCAGCTATTCTCTGAATTAATTTATAATGATATTACACACTCTGAGTTAAAAGATACTACTAATGTTCTTGCAGATAAATTTAGTGGCAACTTTATATCTGAATGAGTCAATGAAGTTCTATAAATTCCCGAGTCCCTTTCTCCCCTAAAATAGGATCATAGGACGTTACTAGGCTATTGACCTTGAGGCCCTTACAAGCCTAGCCAAGAATTTAGCCAATGTTCCAAGAAGTCAGTATCCTATGCCACTGTCCAGCAGGGACACAGGTGGAATCCCAAGGGTGTATTTTCTGTTCCCCATCCAGTTATACAGGTTGCACTTAAAAAAGTTTAATGAGGTATTGTGCTTTAAGTGGAGAGGGAGTCTATTCCACAAAAGGGGGAGTCTCTGGGACACAAATCTGTCCCACCAACATGTCCTGTTGACATCACAGACCAGGTTGAGGTCTCGCGTGCAGGTTGCTTGAATGGAGCTTGACTTGTGGATATGCAACAGTCCCATCAGGGCGGGGTCTGAGATTGCTTTGTATGCCAGACAGAGGTCACCTCTGAGGAGTTTGTAGGAGACTGAGTAGAGGGACAGGGCTTTTAGCCTATCTGTGTACGGTAACTGTTTGAGACCCTGGATTCTCTGGGTGAGCAATCTCTGTGGTCTCTCCAGCTGCTGCATGTGCTTTGTGAGGTACATGCCGAAAGGGGCATTGTATTCAATAATCGGTCTTATAAGGGAAGAATATAGGGATGTTATGATCACCTTGTCTCAGGATGAGATACCCTTACTAATGAGGTTGGCCATGTAGAAACCTTTCCGTACAATGGAGGCAATATGTTGGTCAAAATTCAGTTTCCTACCAACCTGGGTTCCCAGGTCTCTCACAACTGATTGCATGCTTAGTGCCATGGTATCAATGTGATAATTTGTGCAGACGTCATTCTCCCCAAAAGGGATGATTAAGCATTTTTTGGCATTCAGTTTGAGGCCATGCTTCTGGCACCAGTCATTTGTTTGGGTGAGACCCTCTTAGAGGATATCCACATCACTAGGGATATTGATGACAGCACCCAGCTTGCAGTCATCTGCAAACTTGGTCAGTCATAGCCCACTAGATTTGGCCTGCACCTCTGAGAAGTATATCCCAACCAGCAGAGGCTGCAAGACCAATCCGTTGGGTACACCACTTGTTACAGGTCTACTACTTGAGGTGGTTTCCTCTATTTTGACTAGGTAGGTTCTATCAGTGAGCCAGTTTGCTACCCATCTGGTAACATATGGATTGATGCCTAGTTGAGAGAGTTTATCTATTATACCTGAGTGGGGAATAGTATTGAAGGCCTTGGCCATGTCAAAGTGGGCAGTGTGCACCATATTCCCCTCATCTATGGCCTTGGTGACTGTCTCAAAGAAGTAAACCAAATTTAACAGGCATGACCTCCCCTTGACATATCCTAACTGCATTGCCTAAAGCTAAAAATACCACATCTATGGTTCCCAAAATTTTATCAAATATACCTGTTTGCTCATTAACAGTACTAAACATCCCTCTCTGAGCTACTCCTAAAACTGTTCAGCTTAAGCATATCCACAGGGCACATTCATTAGGTATGGAAAATGGCTTTTGTTATGCCCCCCCATAAAGTGGGTTGCACCACAAACTCTTGGAACTGCAGACAAATCTGTCTAGGAAACATAATTTGCAAAGCCATGGAACATATTATATCTGATTTTGTAAGCTCCAATATGAAAAAAAAAATCTTATAACTTTAGACCCACAGCAATATGGTTTTGCCAAAGAGAGAGATTATATCCACTTAATTTATCAAACTTCGTTTGAGAAAGCTTCTCAAGCTGCATATACTAGCTATGCAGTTCATACATCATACCTGGATCTGACTTAGGTTTTTGACACTACTCCCCATGTTGTAAACAAGGTTAAAGGCCTAAATGTAGACCTTTATGCTGTAAGATGGATAGCAAACTGACTTAAAGATAGAATCCATATAGTTAAAGCAGCAGATGCCACCTCAGAAAGCAACAATGAATAAATAAATAAATAAAAAAGGTGGCAGTGACATTCCTTAGGGTTCAGTACTGGGACCCCTTCTGTTCAGCATCTACTTGTCAGTTCCCCAAACCATTAAATCAAACATATGGCTAACTGCAGATGGTTGCAAGCTGGGTAATATCATTTGCTTAGTATATGGTACCATGTAATTACAGCAAGAGCTAAATCATATAAATCAATGGTGTATTAGAAATAAGTTTAAATGAACTGCACAGAAGTGTAGCATTTTCACCTGAGGTAAACAAATCTTGACAGTGACTTACCGTATAGACAGCACCATACTCCAAACTGATACAGTCATCAGAGATCTTGATACCTTTCTAAACCACGCACTATCCTTTAACCACCACTTAGCAACAGTAGTCAGGAAATCCTTCTATCAGATGTATTTAATAAGTAAAAATAACTCATCCAGGTTGCAAGACCTTATCATTCTGATATAGTTCTAACCTAGAATATAATGCTCCTTTTATTATGGATATACCCAAACACAGCAGCTAGAAAGACCCCAGAGGACTCTAACTAATAAGACCACCAGATTAAAGACAATCAGCTGCCATGACAGGCCTGAAGTTGTAGCCATACACTCTGTAATTTATAGACTCCTGTGTGGTGATTTATGTCTAATATTCTGTGCTGTCGAGGATGTAGCCTCCTTGATCTCCAGCACTGTAAAAAAGCAAGTGAGTTCACTAGCACTCCAACTAAAGACTTCAGTCTCTTTCAACAAATAAATAAGAGATGCAGGAGGGAGAGACAGACTCGTTCCTCATTGCTGCATCCATCTCTGGAATAATCTTATAGTGCTATAAAATAGACTGATACTCTCAGTTCCATCAAGGCAAACCATGACAATTAGATTCATGCCTGTAAAGTCATCCTGGGCTTCACTTGATTTATCATGATAGAGGCAGGAAGTGTCCTATGAAAGTTTTGCTTTCTATATTTGTTCTTCTGTCTTTGAATGATATTTATTTATTTACTTTTGTATTTACTCTGTTAACCAGATTGGTAGGTAAGTCCACTGACCATTTTTAGCCATGGCCCGAGTCTGTGTGGCAGTTACAGTTGTCATAATAGAATTATATTTGCTACAGATAACATAACAATGACAGAGCATCATACTTCTCAAATGCCTGGATTTTCACAGAATGTATAGACTTGTTTCCTCATATTTTCAGTCTGTTCCTCATAAAATTTGTGGTTTTCTGGCAAATCACTTTGGATTGAAGTAATTAAATAACAACAGATATTTGAGTTTCAGACTTCATGTCCTTCATTGTAAATGCAATATTTAAAATTTGTCCTTATTTTTAGGCCGTTGTCCCCCTTTATTTTTATCTTTATCTAGGTCTCTTGCACTACAAGGTAGAGAGGTAAGCAGAGCATGCAGCTAGGAGGTTGGTGTAATGGTTAAGATTCTTACCATACAAACACAAGGTGCAGGGCTTGATTCTCACTGGGATAACTGGTTTGGCTTAAAATGGCCCACAAGGGCAGTTAGCTTAGTACTAATCTGTGAACCTAAAACATAATAGATATCAATGGATACAGAAGAACATGTCAGAACAACAATTAACTGTAGTTACAAATTAGGAATAAGTAACATGTTATCATGTTAATGAAAATTAAATGTATACAATTTGGGAGTATGGGATGAGTGAGCTGTGGTACACCATAAGGCTTGCTATATGCAATTGCAGAGTGGTACTGGCTGATGTCAGCTTTATAGCCAGTGACCGATACTTCTCAACCTGCAAACATCAAAAATCTGGACAAAATTCACAAAAAGTAAGCACATCTAGGTGAAAATCTGGGCAATCTAATTTGCATACTGAATTCCAAAACTCCTCCCACTCTGGACAGGATTGTGGGATAACACAATCCAGAAACATGAGTTTTAAAAACTAAAATGTAAGATATATACATGTACACATATACATATATATAAAGATAAACACAGACACACACACACACACACACACACACATATATATGTATAAAGATATATATAAATATGGATATAGATATAGATATACTCCTGGATTTAATAAACACAGTGTAGGAAAAGTGCAAATGTTACACGGAGTGTATCATGGCCATTTCTGCAGCTCCCCCTCGACAGTGTGCCTCACATATTCATGAAGGGAAAGCCATATACACGGTTACTGAATCAGTGCTAGGGGTGTGTTACAGTGCTAGGAGATATGTAACAGACCCCCCTGCACTGTCAAAGAGCCGTACAGCACTAAAATATTTAAGTAAAGTGTCCTTGGACACTTATCTATAATTATATTTATGTATTTCACACAGGGGGTGTGTTACAGTGTTTGTAATACACCCTCTCCACTGTCAAAGTGCAGTACGGCACTTAAAAGATTAAAGTATTCTCAAACACTTATTAATAATTATTTTCTGTATGTCACACAGGGGGTGTATTACAGTGTCCATAACACCCCCCCCCCCCACGCTGTCAAAGTGCCAAATGGCACTAAAACATGATAGAAAGTGCCCTTGGACACTTATTTATAATTATTTTTATTTATTTCATACAGTGGGTGTGTTACAGTGTCTGTAGCACACCCCTTCTACTGTCAGAGTGTCGTGCGGCACTGAAATTAAATTAAGTGTGTCCTTGGCCAGTATGAAAATGTATATGTAGGGGGTGTGTTACAGTGCTCGTAACACACCCCTGGTACTGTCAGGGTGCTGTGCAGCACTGAAATTAAATGAGAAAATGTAATTTTCACATGGTTTCTTTTTTTTTGTGTGTGTGTGTTTGTGATGTACAGTGCTTAGCAATTAACACATGCCAGATATCTAAAAATAGAAACTGGATGCTTTTAATTTTTATACAAAAGGTCAAATTTAAGCGTAGCTGAGTGGGTTTCTGTGGCGTGTTGCTTAGTAGTGCTTAAATGTAACAAAATCTATATAGAAATGTATAGCTAAAATCTTCACATCCAAGTTAGCTGAATGGTTAGAGTCACAGCTTTGTGTGCAGTCTGTGTACAGTTTGAATACGCAGGCAGGCCATTCGGCTTTTACATTGGAAAGCATTTCTATATACATTTTTATTTCTTTTATTGATGTAGTTATTGATATTTGTTAACCAGGTTAGTGCAGCTGGTCCAGAATCCCAGTGTCAGTGGAGATATGAGGTGAAAACCTCCAGTTAAACACAAGTGTCCAATACAGTACAGTCACACCCCAAGGTAACGTAATTAAAGTACATAGGGTGAGGTCATGTAAGGTAAAATACATATACTTAATAATAAAGTATCAGTAATGATTAATGAATGTCAAGATATATTTTTTCTTATTTAAAAATATTGTTTGCCCTTAGCTAAATTTTGCTAAACACTGCTAAGCCAAGCTAAGTAATGCTTAAATAGGACTTGTGTTAGAAATACTTAGCAATGCTCAGCTCCGCTTAGCTGGTTTGAGCATTGTTAAGTAGTCCCACTTTAAGCAGTCCTCAGCACAGCTAACCGGGTTTGCACAGCGCTGAGTATTGCTCAGCAGTCCCTGTTTAAGCACTTCTCAGGTCAGCTCAGCAGGTTTGCATGGTGCTAAGTGGAGCTAAGCATTTTGAAAAATGACCAATGGCAACAAAGAGTGGGAAAACAGCCTTATTTAAACTAAACAGGTGGAAATACAGCCAGAATCTATTGGAGTTTGATCACTGCAGAAGTGATGGCTGGAGTAGGAGAGGGTGCACGCTTTCAGGTGCAATGCTGGGGCAGGTTGGAGTCCAGGGTCATGGTTGGGCTCCTCATCAAAGACCATGATGACAGACTGCTGCAGGGCCAGTACCACGGCTCTGAATAAAAGTTTGAGGCCTGGGACCATCTGGCATGTGACCTCACCACTGCTACTGGAATCCCTCGCACTGTTGAGCAGGTGTGCCATCTTTATGATGATCTGAAGCCCAATGGGTCCAAGATGCTCGGGATGGAAATGCCCCAGGAGTTTGTAAGTATAGGAAGCATATTGTTTTAGCAAATTCTACTATGAATATCTGATAGGCAGGTATGCATAATGGTGTGTTTTCCTCCCCACAGCTGCAGAGGAGAGGACTCACAATGTAGAGGCCCATGCAGATTGCCTAGTGAGGATGCACTGAGAGTGTGGTGAGCACAGATATATCTTTCAATATATAGTAATATAAATAAGAAAGAGTACAGTAGTAACTGGCAGTAGGTATAGTCTGTTCTGAGTGTAGTGCACTGATTGTGTTCATAGATGTGGACTGATATTACTGAGTAATGCCAGGTACAGTTCAGTATAAATGAAAGCATGTAACATGCTACTGTTAAGGAAAGAAAGCTAATTCTGCATTAATAATGTATATGAATGACATGTGTATACTGCATTAATACTAAGGATCTGGTAATAAAGTACGCTGGAACAATAAAGATGACATAAATAAATAAAGAAAGCAAAAGCTAATTAAATAAATGAATAAGGATTAAGTAAAGAACAATAAAGATTGTGAAATGTAGTCCAATCACTGTGTCATGTTACCTGTAGTAATGTTTCTTGTTCTGCCAATTGCTGTGTGTATTCTGGGGTGTTGTTCAATAAACGCAATATTACAGATGCAGTGAAGCAAATATGGGTACAACAACATGTGACCAAAGTTGGCCTGATAAAAAACTGTTATGCTAAAGTGTAGACGTGGAGTTGTACTACTACATATAATGCAATATATCTGTTCTGCACTAAGATCTGAACCTTGAATAGTAATGTCTAAGCTATTAAAGTTTGTTTCTCCAGGATTGTCTAGTGTTAACTTTTGCATTTCATTTATATGCATTTGTGAACATAAGTTTGTTGATGCAGGCAAGTATGAGACTATAATATCTGTAGACTGCAAATATACCATCTTCAAATGTATATGGGCCAGGTAGGCATCCCAGCATCCTGATATGGTCTGTACAGATCACACATATTCACATGCACTTGGAGTTAATTGTGTAACCCTGCATTCCCAGTATTAATATACACTTTACATACTATGTCTGTCATTCATGAATCTCATGCATATATGTTCAACTGCCTCTGCAGTCTTCTGAGTCACTCTACCTATATTACAAGGTCAGACTTTGTCACCAGATGAACTTTAGCCACATGTCAGTTAACCAACACACAGCAGTGGCCCAGTAGCTCAGTGTGATAAGCAATATAAATGTTACTTTTTCCACACACAGACCAGGGTTCGAATCCAGGGACTGTACTAAGATTTATTTATACTCATGAGTCAAGCAAACCCATGTAAACCTGCTTAAAACTGCTTTAATCCCCATATTTGATTCAGACACTTCTGTACATCAATAAAATAATAAACCCTGCCATGTCTCAAATCCAGGACCCACTGAACTATGATTAGAGAACACCCCACTAGGCCAACTCAGCTTGGAGAAACTACTGATGCTTTTGTAAATATATCATGCAGTACAGTGATGTAACATTAGGGGGAAAAAACAGCTCTGC
This sequence comes from Protopterus annectens, assembly GCF_019279795.1. Lineage (NCBI taxonomy): Eukaryota > Metazoa > Chordata > Ceratodontiformes > Protopteridae > Protopterus > Protopterus annectens. The sequence continues at coordinate 1,487,427,564 of NC_056744.1, read as the reverse complement.
CAAATATTGAACTCAGGACCCTCCGAACTACAGTTATAGCCTCACATCACTAGGCCAACTCAGCTCTTGGGATTTGCTGATGCCTTTGTAACTATATCATGCAGTACAGTGACATAACAAACTTAGCTCTGGGGGTTTACTGATGCTTTTGTAAATATATCATGCAGTACAGTGATGTAACATTAGGGAAAAAGACAACTCTGCCAACTACTGAACCTAGGACTCTCTGAACTACAGTCAGAACAACACACCACTAGTCCACCTCAACTGTGGAGAACAGCTCATGTTTTTACAGACATATTCTGATTGCCAGTGACACACTACTCCTATATATATTGGTACAAATCGCAGTGTACTTGGGCCTCTGATGCAGACACTGAACCAGTACACTGACAAATAAATGCTGCTGGATGTACGGGAGGCTTACAATATCAGATAGAGCTGACAACTGTACAGACTGCTGTGAATGTCCGCAGTTGTGTCCTCTAGTTATGGCAGGGTTGTCATAAAACATATTGTGTGTGCTGACATACTGGCAAGGCACTACAGACTGGGGTTCCAAAATCATGACAGACAGCTCAGTGTCACATGTCATACCCATCTGAACACACATCTCCATGCCAATCCTGTGTAACACACTGTATGCATGCACATATGTCTTACAAATACACCTGTCATAATAATGACTCAGTAGCTCTATCTGTTACATTCCTAGCATGTGTCACATCTGGACATCCACAGTCCTGGCCCACAGTCCAGTATGTGACACGACAACTACATGCATGTCAATACAACATAAGAATAAATGAGCCCTGCAATGTCCAGCAAAACCGTTTTCTCCTACCGCAGTCACTGCCACCCACAGTAGCACGTTAAAGGCCTGCAGGGTGGGACACAGTTCACAAATATGAATATGTGTTGCAAATGCCGCATACCACTCTCTGGATGGCATTGTTATGTAACATATCTACCAGAGGCACATGCTTCACCTGGACTGTTAGGGGTACCCTCAACCTGGCCATGCTGTGATACAACAGCTGACACTGCTCCCTCACTGACAGTAACAGTTTGCTGTCCCCCAATGTCTTTACAATCCCTAGTATGATTCCTGGCCAGAATGCAGCAACTGCAGCCTGCTACACATGCAGCAGTATGTCCAGCTACATGCTACAGACCTAACATACCTCCTAAACACCTAGAACAGGGCATCCACACAACACCCATACATAAAGGGTTGGGGGGAATACTCAGGTGAAAGGGACATGTGTCACAGTCTCCCCCTACAAACATACACAGCTGATAGAATAGCATCAACTGCAGCAGCATGCACATTCAGATAAAAAGGATGTATGACACTCACATCTACCTGTCTCCTTACTGACCCTGACACATTGACAAACAGGACACTGCTACAGAATCAGAAAATCTGTTAACAATGGCCAGACACAGCATGCAAAACTGTGGACATAACACATTAAACCAAACAGTGGACAGTATTTCTACCTACCACCTGTGATGCCGTAGCTCCCACACCTCAATAATGTCCTCCTCACAGGCCAGGAAAAGGGGCAAGGCCTACATGAAGACCTTAATTATAGCACTGTGTTGCCATGCCACTGGCTAATGAAAAGCTGTTCTGGATACTATTAGCAAGTGGGAGTCACAGACTGGTGCACAGGCAATCACCTGTTCATGAACATTACCTACAACAGGCAAGCTGCTGCCTATGGTAAACAAGTCTGACACCTTCTTCATGAAGACAGACTGCGATTTCCTAGGAGATAACCACTCCATTTCTTCTTGCAAAGGAGTACAGCGCTATACCAGGTATGCCATAGAAGTAAGCATGTAATGGAATGAAGATGGGGGGTGTAGTCATGGGAAATAGGAATTTCAACAGTAGGTCTCAACAACATTTCTTGGAATGACATGTTGCTATTAGTTTGCTGACCAGCTCCTACAGCCATCCCTTATGGCTCTGTCTGCAGTGACATAGATCACAGCTCTGGCCCCTGAGTCACCCCAGCAATGGTCAGCTTACATTTGACTGCTACTGGATTTTCTGTTGTACAATAGTGACAGTAAGTACTGTACTGGTAGATACAGCTGGCATATCACATCATGTACTGTCAGTGAGGCCCTCTCGGTCTATGAATGTCATACAGGCTTAGTTCAAATATTGTCCAGGTGCCCATGACTGTTCCAGAAGTACTCTGTCTAGGTCACTGTGTACTCCACACCTGTATCTAATTGCTTGACACCTATGACTAGCATACCTGGTGACCCCCTGCAGCAGGACAGCAGGTCATAGGCAGTAGTAGTGAGGGGACGCTGGCTCTGCCTCAGCAGCAGTGCATACATAGTGAGCATACAATGTAAGGGAATGAATACAGTACCAGATATTAATGTACCATTACTGTGATCCGAGGGGTCTGTCATGTCACAGACACATTCCCTAAACTCTGGGGGCAATCATCACATATTGCCCAACTAGTGTGCAGAAATCCACATTTGTCTGCATCTATCAGGCACATGTACACATTCTGCAAACAACTGGGTACTGCAGATGTTACACATCTATGAGGAGGACACCCTACACCACATATGCAGTGCTCTCAGTTATTGTGTAGCACAGATGTTTCTGGAATGTCCACATGCACTTGTAGTACCACTCACTTATTTGTCGGATGTAGACTGGATGACATGGTGCTGTAATGTTGCCCATAGGGGACACACAACAGTCGATGGCAGTGATGGGTGCGGACACATACCAACACAGTCTGTTACAGCACTCAGGTCATAACTGGTATTCCTGATACCATATGAGGTTACCAGGCTATGGGCTCTGAGCACCCATATGCCTAGGCCAGATGTTAGCCCATGTGTATGCAACGCAGCACCTGATATTCCAGTCCAACAGGGACATAGGTGGTATCCCAAGGGTGTATATGCAGTTAACCATCCAGTTATCCAGGTTCTGCCTGGAAAGCTGTAAATAGCTACCCTGCCTGATGTGGACAGGATGCCCATTCCACAGCAGGGTGAATGTGTGGAACACACATTTGAGCTGCCAACAAGCACAGTTCATGTCATACTCCAGGTTGAGGGCATGTGTGTGTGTTAACAGAGTGGATCATGAGTTGCACTCGTGCAGCAGTCCCATCACTGTTGATTCTGTGATTGCTTTGCATGCCACACTGAGGTCACACCTGAGGAGTATCTATGAAACTGGGTAGAGGGTTGGGCTTATAGCCTATCTGTGTATGGTAGATGTTTGAAGCCATGGTATTCCCTGGGGGGAACCTCTGTGATGTTCCCAGCTGCTGCATGTGCTGTATGATATGAATGAGGAACAGGGAATTATAGACAATAGTGGGCCTTACTGTGGGGAATACAAGGATGTTTATACCCCATGTCCCCTGATGGCATACCCTTATGTATGCTCGGGCCATGTAGTAGGATTACATTACAACAGAAGCAACATTGTAGTGAAATGTCAGGGACGTACATGTCAGGTCAGGAACACCTGCTTCTACAGTGACAGACTCATGACAGTACCTGTGGGTGAGAGACAGCCATGTGTATGCAATATGGCAGAGTCTGTCACCTGACACACAAGTAACTGTGACCATCCACATACACAGCCAGGTGAGAGGCATACCAGTGTGTCTCCAATGTAGTCCCATATGTGTAACATGTTTGACATGTGCTGATGCCTGTGTGGCTGTGGGACACAGGTGTGTGGCCATGTGTGGCATGTGCTGTGTATGGCTGTTGCATTCACATGTGGCTTTGCCTCAGAGATCCCCTTTGTTTGTGGATGTATATGTTGATGACTACTGCAGATGTGTTTGTGTGTTCTGTAGGTGTGGTTGGTATGTGAGGTGTACTGATTGTGTTGACAACCTGTTTGGGGGCAGATATGCATCCTTGATAGGGAGAGAACATGGACTGAGGGTTCCTACTGTCATTGTATCTGTCACTTAGTATGTTCCTTGGTGGTGTTTGTAGATGGTTGTCCATCTGTGTACATGAGGCAGGTGCTACACAGTGCCAGGACACTCATATCAACCACACTGGCTGTGGAAACTGTAGGACATTGTCCAGCCATATAGTCCAGAATTTGAGAGAGGAAGCCCAGGGAGACCTGATGGGTAGGCCTACAGCTCAGGTGATTACTACTACAGTAGGAGGATGACACCACAGCAGACCATGTAGACAGGCTATGAACAAGCAGTAATAGGTGCAACAAGTACATGCATTGCGACACCTCATAGCAGATGCAGCAAGTAGCATGAAACATCAGGATCAGGGAGATAATACATGCTGTAGTGTTAGCATGTTGCCGATAGGCACAGACATACTGTGCTGATAGATGCTGGGGAATTATGTGAGGATTAGCAGTGGATAGTGCTGGCAAAAGTGAATGTGCAGGGTGAGTACATAATGGTGATCAATGTATGCAGTCTTGTGATGTGTTCCCCTGCTCATATCTTTCAGTTGGGATGTTTAGATGTCGCAATCCTTCCTTCTCAGAAGTTGAGACCGCTGCAATTATTGATGACCTGAGACTCCATCACCAGGTACTGTTGTGAATGACTCGCCATAATGAGCTACAATGGGATGCACTGTGGGCAGTCCTTGTAGCAACAGTGAATGGTGTGGGCCACTGGGACAGGTCCGACACCGTGCTATGGGTATCATACATCATGCATGGCAAAGGGCTGCAGCTTTGGCCAGGAACTCTGCTGGCACAGGAGGAGGGCCTGCTACACAACCACCACTCTCAGCCACAGATGAGTTCTTGGCAAACCTGGGTTCAGCCACCAGCTCACAGGAAACCATCAGTACATATGCTGTGAAGGTGGGTGGTACAGATTCCACAGCCAAGGAGTGTCCAGGTAAGCCTCCAGTGGTTATCACGGTAATACTGTAACATTCATAGT
>NC_056744.1:1487362618-1487420118 GCF_019279795.1 Protopterus annectens | reverse complement strand
TGGAACAGTGTGTGAGGGACAATGGGGACAGACAGCGTAACCTTGCATGCATACCACTTGACACAGCATGCTAGTCCTGACACATGTCACCTGGGTGTCTGTAGGATCACAGGTTCATAATTACAGAGGAGTTTACTAGAGTTCTGGCCCTGGGTCCATTACTTTACCCCCAACAGAATCATAGATCAGCACCTGTTGCCCCTGGAATTGCTGGAAACAGGTTGGACCCCTGGGACAGATGTTTTTTTTTCCCATCCACTCAACTTTGATGCAGTTGATGAGGGTCTACTTGGTACTGTGTTTGGGGAGTGCATTCCTGAGATATGGCAGCCTTTGGGTGACAAACCTGTCTCTCCATCAGGTTTTTTTGCTGTCTCATATGTGATTCAGGCCTGTCATGCAGGTCATGCACACAGAATTATACTCACATATATGGGGCAGCTGTTGAAGGGCTGAGCACAACATTGTCATCTAGGCATGCCAAAGCCCACCTGTGGACAACCTGACCGATACCCAGTGTGGCAGTACTGCTTCGAGGCTGTCTGAGTGGAACAGGTGATGAAGGCCATGGATAACCTTTGTGGGTGTTAACATAGCCTTTACAGTTGCTGCAGATGTCTGCATAGGTACATACCAGACCAGTCATGCTGATAATTTATTGTTGTACTGACAGAGGACTATACAGAGGTAATGTCCACCTTTTGTCTGAATGCAGTCCCTTTACCTATGTGGTGTACCACGTACAAGCCTTTTCTGATCACTGCCACTAGTTGTTGCCTGTATGTGACAGTGTTATCATCCTGAGTACCCAGGTCTGTCAACGCAGTCTGTGTGTTAATGAGGTTGCTGTTTATGTGGGAAATAGAGGGGCCATGTCCTTTCCATATGGTATGATGGTACTGTTGTCTGCATTCAGCTTAAGGCCAGGACCTTGGCACCATTCCATACCCACTGTATGACCCCATTGCAGTCTGTTAACAGCAGTATCTGGGTCAAGGACAGACACCACACTACTTACAGTCAACACAACCTTACGCAGTACTTACATATGTGGGTGGTGGCAGTTATCATTCATGCCTAACTACATGTGGGTCATTGGGGGCAGCAGCTACTCACAGGGCCTCCACATGTCTACATATTGCACACACATAGGCAACACAGATTGGGGTTGCCATCTTATCAAATGTGGACTGTGGGACACATCTTGTAGTACCATGACAGTTGGCAGGACATACCATAACCACAGCTAGTGCAACGGACAGGACTCCCCTTGGTTTGCTAATATGACAGCTTCTTTATGTTACATTACCTTAGCTTATGCTATTTCTCATAGCATTAAGGGGTTTACAATGTGAAATAACTGCTTTATGCAACTACTAGACAACTTTAGGAAATGCTTGTTGTCCTACAGTCTGGGGAACCTCTGTATTGTTTGAGTCGTTGTCACAGATCACACCTGGCCAAATATGGACTGCAACCTGCAGGGTGGGACAGATGGTAGCGTTACCTCTCACCTCTTCGTATTTCTGCAGAATGCCCTGATGTTTGCCACATATTTTTGTTCTGTTTGGTATAACATTGTGGTTTTCTGGCAAATTTGTGACAAATCATGAAAGACTAACTTTGGAGAATGACAGATATTTTCATGTCAGACCTCATACCCTTCAGAAAATGTATACAAGTGCACAACCTGTTATGCTATCTACTTTCCATGTTTGTCACAGCAATATGTAAAGATTGAGCTTAATATTTGGCCTTTGCCCCACTTTTCTGTATGGCTTTATCCAGGTGTCTTTCTCTGAGGGTTTGAAAGGTATACTGGTGGCCCTAACATGAGGGGATATACATACATACACAGAGACACCCACTCATGAACTACTTTTGTTGAGAGTAGAACCCCTACTTGCCTAGTTTTACATAGGTAGTGCTATATACATAACGCAAGTGCCACAGAGCTTATATAGTTTTGCAGTGTCTGTACTACTATTCAGGTGGGTGACATTTGCAGGTGCTGTAAGGTTTGACACTGGGGAGGTTAAACAGGCCCTTAAAATGGTTTAACAATCTCAACCACACACACAATGCTTAATGGAGACATGCATTGAAACACACATGCACACAGAGCTGCTACTTTTGAGATTAGAACACCTACCTATCTAGTTATGTATACTACAGACCGACATAAGTACCGCACGCTCCACAGTGCTATTGTGTTAGAAAATGTGTAACTGTGATTCTAAGGTGGACGACATCTGTAGGCCCTGAATAGGTTGGCAATGGGGGAGTTAACAGGGTGGAACAGGCACACAAAATGGTATAACCATCATAAACACACACACACACACACACACACACACACACACACACACACACACACACACACACACAGGCAAGACAGCTACGCTGCTACAGGGGATATGCATACACAGACACATATACTCACACAGTTGGCAGTATTCAGAGTACAGCCCGTATCTATCTAGTTGTATTTACTATCATGCTATGCAATTATCGCATGCACCACAGAGATTATATGCCAGCAACATAACTCACAACCTCTTACAGCAATTAATCTGGACAAAGCCTTCAGTAATGGGGGGATAAACTCCCTAAAATAGGGACACTTTTGAGATATTGCTCTTTCAAACCTAGACAACTGATAGGGTAACAGGTTTTGTGTCAGTATGAAGTTTCAGAAGGGTATGACATCTAAAGCTCAAATGTCTCATTATTTCTGACTTCAACTCTCAATGACTTGCCAATGATTTGACAGAAAACCCAATTTTTATGAGACATGGTCCACATGTATGGGGCAAACATCTGGATATTCTGCAAAAATCTGTACAGTTGAGTGGTATTGCCTGGAGAGTTTCAAACAGTGTATCTAAGGTGGATTACATCAACAGGCCCTGTTAAGTAATGCCATAGGGAGGGGGGTGGCAACAGGCCTCAAAATGGTATAACCAACACACATGACAACCACAGGGGATATGCTTCACATACACACATATATACAGTATTACAGTTGGAAGTATTGAGATTCAAACCTCTACCTATCTAGTTGTATGTACTATAGTGCTACCTACTTATCGCATGCACCACAGAGCTAAAATACTTCAAAAGTGATGAACAAGCCCTGTAAAGTAATACAATGGGGGGGTTCAACAGGGTAGAACAGGCCTCAACACAACCACACACACACACACACACACACACACACGCACACATACAGACACATACACAGTGGGTGATGTGAGATTACAACCCCTACCTCACTACTATTACACAATGGAGCTCACCTTAGTACTTGCATGTGCCATGGTTACAATTGGTGTGCAAATGGCTGCAGCAGTACATCACTCTATGCCTTTCAGGGTCTCTCTCTCTCTATCTCTCTATCCCCCCATCTCTCTCTCTGTCTGTCTGTCTCTCCCCTGTCTCTTCCTGTCTATAATTGATATATTTGTATATGCTACATACACACACACACACACACACACACACACACACACACATATATATATATATATATATATATATATATACACTTTACATTCAACAGATCCAGATATATCTTATATGTGCAACATACAGATAGATGTGGGTAATCCTGTCTGAGTCAGGTGGGGAGAAACAGTTAAGGTGTACATAGCTGTCTTTATGCAAAGGCATATATGGACAACACAGTTCTATAGTCAGATGTGGCTTCAGACATGGGCTGAAATTCTCTATGGGCTGAAATTCTCTAAGTGTATGAGCATGGCCAGTATGACCTATAATACTAACAGTGGGACTTCAGTCCAGACCTACCTGTACTCCGGTCCAGGATTTTGTGTGCTACAGCCAATTGGCTGATGAACCTGTGTAAACAGTCCAGCACCTCAGTGCTATACTGGCTGAGGGATCTCCTGGCTGTGTGCTATCCCTATTTACTGAGTCATATCCTGTGGTGGGCACAGAGTGCATTGGACTGAGGAGAGTTTTCCATAATATGTCTGGTATATTCTACATAGCACTGTGATTAGCTGGTATGTCAGTGGCAGATCAGTAATGATTAATGTGAGGAGCTGCTGACAGACATTTGTTTATTGACTCCATACACTGCAGGAAATCAATGATACTGCAAAAATTGTTCTAGTGTGCACATTCTATGTTTGTCTGGCCAGTGGTTCCCCTTCCCCTTATATGTGGCTCTTTGTCCTTCTGTACTCCAGTCACAGGCTTTGTCTGCAGTTGCTGCTGTTATGTATTTGTAGTTATGGTGTGACTGGGTTAGAAGTCATAACATCACACACAGGGTTACAGACTTCACACCTCTGACTATACCTGTTTAGCAGGTTGTCCATCATTGTGCCCCATGCATCTGCTGTGGTTCTCAGACAGTTTGTGTTGCATTATAAGGTTACATGGTGGCCATAGCTCTCAAACTCTTACAGACAGATATTTGGACAGGCCCATATATAACAGTCAGACACAGGCCCAGACATAAGGACAGGTTCTTAATATTGCTGTTCCAAACATAAACAGTTGGTAGAACAGTTTTGTATTAGTTTGCATTTTCTTATGGGTATGAAGTCTGCATCACAACTGTCTGACATTGATGTTTTCACATCAACCTTTATTGGTTTGCAAATATTTTGCCAGGCAAATGCAATGTTATGACAAGCAGAACAGATATATGAGGCATATGTGCGGACATTCTGTGAAACCCTGTCATTACTGGGGTATGGATGGTGCCCACTGACTCATTGTCAGTACTGACACAGTAATGTGGCAGCCTTTTTAGCCTGGTGCTAGACTGACTTGTCACAACCTGCTGTTCTACTGGGCGCTGTCTAGGTTACTCAAAGCTGTGTACTGTCCATGGCCCCCTGTCCCTCCATTGTCCACCTTTCCTGCAGTAACAAATATTAACTTCTGAACAGTCTGTACAACTCCTACCGTAGGTGTAGCTGACATGCAAAACAGTTGATACGGCCATTCTCAAACCATGGACCCTGACAACTACAGTATTGTATTTAGACCCCTAGGCCACAAAAGCCACCAGTCAGTGCTGTCTACTTCCTGACACTATTGACTATGCTCATACATAGCACATTGATCCCTGCAAATTGTGGAAATGGAACAAATTAGCAGGTTGATCGGGACAGCCCTGGGAATGTGTGGTCTGCTGCTATTACCTTACAAACATAAATGTTGCTGTAGTTCTATGGGAAAACAGGTGTGCTGTGGATAGGGGAGCATACCTCTCAACTGTACACATTTTTGCAGACTGTCCAGATGTTTGCCTCATATTTTGGGTCCATTTTTCATAATATTGTGGTTGTCTGTAAAAAGACTGGCAAATCATTAAAGACTGAAGTTAGAAAGTAATGACAGACATTTGAGTTTCAGACTTGTTACTCTTCAGAGAATTAATGCTACAGCAAAGCCTGTTATAATATCAACTTTCTAAGTTTGTAAGAGCAATATTTCATAACTGTCTCTATTTTTGGGCCTTTGCCACACATTTCTTTATGGCTTTCTGCAGATGTCTTGCTGTAAGAGGTTGAGAGGTATGTATGGGACTCAAATATTGACATCCATGAATCTGTCTTATGACCCCACTGTTTGTTAGTCCTCACATATACTGCAGTGAGTTTTGCCTCCTTGGGGACTACTGCATATTCTGGAGCAGCGAGTATTTGGTAGACAGTTCCTGTTTTCCCACATAGCTGTCAGTTGTCTGCTACTATCCCAGTAGCCCACTCCATTCTCTTGCATATATGCAGCAATGCCACAGATATGCTACCACAGCCTAGTACCTCATTCATTTATTGTTAAGAAGAGTGACTTACCTTGTGCCTGCAGCAGTTAAGAGGACAGTGCTTCAGGGCTGACTCTGTCAGATGCACACAGTATACAGCCTATACATGGTAAGGTATAGGTAGTGTGATGTGGCTGGCATCCTTTTTACTGTGTGTATGTGAGTCGGAGTGAGGTGTCCGTCCTGGAGTCCCTAGATTGTGAGTGTATGTACTATGCATTGCCTCTTTGCCAGGGCCAGGGTGTACTGGGCATGTCTACGTCTGCCTACAGGGATAGTCTCAGGGGGTTCCTCATCCGAGTCCCTCTGTGCCTGTGGGAACCTCGGAAATGTTGGGGGGCTGTGTGTCCCTTTCATATGATATTCCTGCTGCAGCTGTTTCCACAGGATCATATTGTGTAGCAAGGTACATGAGTTGAGCAGCCCCAACACACACTCTACAATGTTCCTAGTTTGTGCGTGTGCCTCATTATGGTGTTCTTCTGTGGGTGTGTGTGCATTCTTATGGGTGTCATCATTGATGGTTCCAGTGCATAGCCAGCATCCTCCACTAGATGGCTATATTGGATGTCCCCACTGGCAAACATCTGGTACAGCTGTGATGTGTGCCAAAAGTGGAAATTGTGACAACTACCAGGGCTATCACCACACACATTGATGATGATGCCCTGGGCATTGCATACGACCTGGAAGTTGATGGAGTGATACCCCTTGCAGTTGACGTAAACTTTACCCTCCTCACTGGGTGGTGCTTTGGTGTGCACGAGTATAGTCTATGGCATCCAGTACCTCTGGATAGAGTGCTACGTGGTGAAAGTGATGCATATTGCTGGTCCTCTTGTCAGGGGTTCTGTGGAAATAAATGTGCTCACTGTCATGTGTTAGCATGACAATCAGGAAGTGTTGGAGTACCCTGTATGCAGATGCCTATGAGACCCCCATGATGTCCCCAGTAAGTCTTTGCAAAAAGTACCTGTAGATAGTATTCTTAAGGCTACACATACCTTAGTTTCCACTGGGATGGGTTCCCTTCTGTTGGCTCTGGGTCTGAGGTGAGGGCAGCAGAGCTCAGTGAGTTCCTGTAGTATGTCCCTGTCCACCCTGTAGCACTCTACTATCTCCAGCTCATGTAGCCCCTGAAAGGTTACCCTGGGCCTGAACACTCTTCTCCTCCTCAGTCTGGACATATTGTCAGCATCATCATCATCACTGACCTCAGCCTGCAGCACATACAGATATGGCAAAGCAGCAGCAGCCTCTATCATGTTGTCAGTTAAAATTCCCAAGTGTGTAGTCCAGTGTTGCAGAGTATATGGGAAACAACAGATTGAAGGGTGTATGCATACTTTATAGTGGTGTGCTGCAGATGCAGACTGTGTGATTGGCTGACTGTGATACATTCTACCTGCCAGCTATATTATTGAGGGGTTTGAATGGGCCAGTGTTAGTGGAACAGGGCTTATCAGTCATTTAAACTTTATTGGCTTTTCCAGGCTATTTCCTTTTATTTCTTTAGTTTTTCAGTTTCATCCACTGCTAAGCCCTGTGGCACTCCACACAAACCCATGACTCTAGTGTAAACATTGCTCAGCAGTTTAGACCATCCCCTGTACACAGGCATGCTTAGCTTTATTTTAACTGGCTAAAACATGCGCAGCAAGGCTAAGTATAGCTTAGCAATCCAGACCCACCCCACTGCTTAGCTGTGCTTAGTCGAGCACAAACAGACGCCGCTCAGCTCCAATCTGCTGAAATATTCCATGACACACCCCCTTTTCCTGTTACCTATCTGTTCTGCCTACACCAACACTGTTCTAGCCTTACCACAGACAGTACCTACAGACACGGTGGTTCTTTTTCTGATTCAGTAAACCTGGCTCATTTACAGATACCTAATTGCGTATACCCTGGATACAGCACTACACTAGGGCCTAGCTCCTTAGCAACCACTATATCCTGCCATTGTATGACTCTGCGTGCTGGCTACTATAATGCAATAGCTTTGCATACCTTTATATTTCATATTTTACACATTTTATTATTTTTTTAAAATAGCATCTATTTTTTTTCATCTCACTGGCCATAAATTTGGCCAATTGCATGGCTATTGTCACATACACAACCTTTTATTTAGGCTGTTACAGCCCCTGTTTGAATTTTATAGTCTGGTACACAATTAGTAACCGCTTAAATTTTTCCTGCAGACATGGCACCTACATGGATGCCTTTCTGCTTGCTGGATCGCAAAATCACCTAATCTGCATGGTTTTCACCAGCAGATGAGGTGATTTGCATTCCACGGACACCTCCATGTTTGCATGGTGTCTGCATACTCTTGCACATCCCCAGCCCTGTTTCCTGGATCACTCGGTGGCCATATTCCATGTTTGGGCCACAACACTATTCCTACACAGAGAATTGCTCCGTGAAGGGTTTATTGAATTACTGCCATAAATACTACACAGACACATATAAACATATGAAATAAGAACAAAAGTAAAAGTGAAGTAAAAGACACATAAATGGCAATGACAACAATTTACTTTTATACCAACATCTGAGAAGTTAAGTACAATCTGATACAATTTTCATATAAAAAAGAAAGACACCAGCACTAAAATTCATTGTTTATCAGTTATACTCACATACAATGCCCAGCTAACCTGATAACTAACAAAGACAAAAAATGGATAATTCCAAGTTAAACTTCCCATAGGTAATACAATCAATGAAAAAAATATCTACAGCTTAGCTTTTTCCTTCCTTTATAGTCCTGGACGCTACGTTATGGGTTATAGTCAATAATCATGCTTAGCAACACTGTCCATGCAAACCTGAAACTTACAGCACATTAAAAAAGAAATTCATATGTGGAACTCTATGCCTCTTTTTCAGCAAAGAGATAAAAAGAAATGTACCTCCAGCAGTCCAGCACACCAATAAATGCAGTTCCTACTTCTGACTTATCATTAGAATCAGAAAAATGAGCCATCCAAACAGTCCTGTGAAAAATCTAAGTAACCACAAAAAAACAAAGGAGGACTCCACAGCCTGGACACCAAAAAATGTAATCATGAAAAGAATAAGCAACACTGTACTGGCGGAATTCTTTTAATACAAATAATAAAGAATAAAAGTAAATATAACAACAGTAAACACTTTCACAGAACACTGCTTCTTTAGACCATAAAAACATTACAAAATCTCTCTCATTAAATAAAATAAAGTGACCAACTGAAAGAAAGGAACATCACTTGTAACAATAAGGTCTTCCCTGTTTCAATTTAGGGTAGTACCACATGTGGTATTATTAAGAAAAACTGGCATATCCTTACTTCTGACAGATTAATGGCGTCTTAGGTTCCAAGCCATCTTTTAGGTTTAGGAATGAGAAATCTCTTAAAAGCTTACTTTGTTACAGTAACAATGGCCAGCGTAGACAACCTCAGAATTTTGGTACCTTTCCATGTGGTAGATGCAACTTTTGCCATTTTTTAGATAGTGATTATACATCCTTGTATTAATAGGAGGTATTTCTTCAAAGTAGAGGTCAGTTGTTTAATTAAACATCTAGTTCACTTAGCACAATGCCTAATTGTATGTGGGGAAGACAGACTGTTGTTTTAAGGAAAGGATCAGGAAGGATGCTAGAGATATCAGGCAGGGAAATGTTATAAATTCACTTGCCAGGCATGTTCTAGAAATGGGCACTGGCCATTATTTTAAATTTAAGGTAGTTGAAGTGATTGTTTTGGGAGACAGGTTAGGAAATGTCAGGAACATTACTGAAAATGGAGTTATATTTGGATTTTACATTTTCAAGCTGACAAGGAAAGTGAATTAAACGGTAAGGTCTCTGAGACCTAAATTGAAGCAGAAACGACTTTATTGTTTCAAGTGATATTCCTGTGTTTCAGTTCATCACTTTATTTTATTTAATGAGAGAGATTTTGTAATGTTTTTATAGTCTGAAGAAGCAGTGTTCTGCGAAAGTGCTTACCGTTGTTATAGTTACTTTTATTCTTTATTATTTTTATTAAAAGAATTCCTCCAGTACAGCATTGCTTATTCTTTTCATGAAAAATCTAAGTACTTGCTTCTAGCTATAAATATTTTGCAGTTACTAGTGTTCAGAGCTGTAACTGGACATTGCACATGACTGTGCCTGTGGTGTAGCTGGTATTTGCCATTGTGGATCTGATGACGTCAAGGTGTGAGGGATCAAAGTTCAAATTGCTCCAACTGTCTTACTCCCAGCTGTCAAATTAGTAAAGAAAATCATGCTGTAAAGGGAGCAACTGAAATTTCATGGCACCCTTGGATTTTGAGTTAAATTTCATGATTTTCTGACAAATTTGGGACAGTTGAGAGGTATGCAATGTCAAAACAACAGCCCTTATATTTATTGATAAGAATTATACTCCAAACAGTTTTATAATTATGAACTTTTAATATGCCAGCATTTTTGTGGTATCTTGCCAGTCTTTGAACTTTCAGTGTAATTACAGACAGATGTAGTTTGTGTGCTAGTGTGGGACAGTAAGAGCAGTTTTGTAATTATGACCTTTTACTATGCTAGTCTGGCAATAACTAGCATTTCTGGGTTATCTTGACATCCGATTTCAGTGTAATTATACACACTCTGATTACAAAATGAATATTATTGTCTATGAAGAAGGTTCAAGAAGGTTAGACAATGTGAAGGTGGATTACTTTAGTGTTTACTGTTGTTGGGATTCACAAGCTCAACAAAATGTTTTTTTTATTACTTTTAATGTGGTGTCTTTCAGCTTTTCCCGGTTAGGGGTCGCCACAGTGGAACTCCGGTCCGTTAATGATTTGCAGTAGATTTTTACGTGCTGAGTTGCCAGCTCTGATGCACAACCTTCAACGAAGGTACGCCCATTCACGCATGTCTCCACACAGAAGATGCTCTAGCTGAGAATCCAACAGGACAACGTTGTACTTTGAGGCGACAACGCTACCGCAGCACCACCACCGCAGTTACTTTTAATACCTTTTCTCATTAGTTGCAGTGGTTTCTTTACAGGTATGGCTGAACAATCTTTATGCTGTAAGGCTATAGTTTACTTACGGCAAAAAAGAAAAAAAAACAGCTCAGTGTATCAGATTTTTAGAGACCTTATAGTCTGATCATGCTATCTTACAGTACCACATGTCCAGTGGATATCCTAACTATATACAAACACCACTATTGTAATTATTGACTGTATTATATGCATTTAAATGATTTGAGGGAGAATAAATAAAGTGGTATAGGAAAGTCATGGCGACAAAGAGTATGAACCATATGGTCCATAACCATGGTCAGTGCATACATCAGCAAGGATATTAGAGAAGATGTGGTTTTGGCAGGAAGATGTGGGTTTGACATAAGGTCTTTGCCTCATAGACACAAGGTACAAAGTGTGATTCTGACCTCTGGCTATTGCCTAAGCTTATAATGGCCCATTGGGTCAGTTAACCTAGTATTCACTTATGAAATGTCATTCTGCTGGATAAGGTGTGGGAACAGTATGAAATCCAGAAGGAATGCCTTTGGTGTCTAAGGGCTGTTTGTGATGTGGAAGTAAATAAACCAAAAGAAACTAGAAGTGGTAAGTTTAGTTATAGACTTAGTAGACTTATTACAAGTGCAGTCAAAATTTCTCACCATAAACTGGAAGATCAGCCTTTTTCTTGCCCAAGAACACAATCAACATGATAATAATGTTACTAAACAGTCAAGTAGTGAATGTAAAATAGTAATTGTGGTATGAGATTGTGGGGGCTTTTGGATCTGTATGGCTTCGTATGATTCCCTTAGTAGCATGTACATATCTGAAACTCAGAATAAATAACTTAATTAGACAGTGCACTGAGGTCACCAAAAAAAGAGGCACAGGTGCCTAATGGGCTTACTTCATTAACAAACAGACAAATAAGTAAGTAAATCAGTAAATAAATCAATACATAAATAAATAAATACCACATGTATGCATGTATATATACATGCATCCCCAGATAGCCCAAAACCATGGATGTTTCAACTAGCCATAAATATGGTGAAATTATGAATGCATGAAAGTAGTCAGGACTTCCTATAAGACAAAATACCTGATCAGTCTGTGGCTACCTACTCAGAGATCCAGTCTGATTAGGGGAGAAGGAAACACATATTAAAAATTCTTAAACAACTAAAAATGTTGGCAGCTGAACTACATTTTAAAACCCAAATATCATTACTTTCAGAAAATTTTCATTTTCTGAAATGTGTATCTTATAGCAAATCAGAAATGACTACCAGCATAAGACATAATCATCTCTTCCAAACCTCTTCCAAATCATTTGGTTAGGAGCTTGTTGAAGTGGGAGCTACACACCTGATTTATTATATCACTGGAGTCAGTGAAGCCGCTGCATTCCTGATGCTCGCACTCTCAGTAGGAACTCAGGCACAAAGAGTGGAGACTCCTTTAATAAAGCAATTGGTATAAAAGTGTTCCAAAATAATGGTTATTAAATAACTGTATAGCACCATGTTTTCCACCATGTACTTTACTGAGGCAATCCAGTCACTTCATCTTTAAACCTGCAAGCAAAATAGAACAGTGCCATAAATAGCATATTTCATGTGCATGCTTTTTCAACATTTCTGCAATGTGCCAAATGGCAGCCTATTGATGTCATACAATATAAATATTCTATTATAGATGTATCATCATTACTCATAAGTGTAGCAACTTTGTGCAGTATTTGATATGCATAGTCCAGTCCCATACTACTACATACTTTTCTCTCTCTCTCTTTATATATATATATATATATATATATATATATATATATATATATATATATACGGTTCTACCTGACATAGTCGAAACCACACAACACCGACAACCACATCACCGACACCACATATTCGACAGTCCATAAACACGAAACCACACATAACCGACAACGAAATAACCGACGGTACACAAACACGAAACCCCATACACTGCACACACCACAATAACAATTAAACAAAACACATCCCCATTCCACAAACCACACACACAACACAAGCACACCAAAATCCTTACAAGCCCACACTAAACCTTACCCTAACCCTAAGGTCCGTCACTATCGCACACTTACCTACCCGCTCCCTAACCCTAACTCACTTAACCCGTCCCTATCGCTCCCTAACCCTAACTCACTTAACCCACCCCTATCGCTCCCTAACCCTAACTCACTTAACCCACCCCTATCCCCACAGACCGTCAATCTCCACACTTACCTGCCTCGCACCCTAACGTCCGTCACTACCGCATACTCACACAGCCTTTCCCCATGTCGGCATCCTCGGCGTTGGTGTTGTCATCCGTCGTGTCGGTCTTCTGCACTGTCGATGTTCTGCCACTCGCGATTCGCGTCGGTCTTCTTCGATTTCGATCTTCTGGAGCTCCGAATTCCGATGTCGGTCTTCTGCGCTGTCGACGAAGTCAGGTAGAACCATATATACGCACACACACATATATACATATATACATGTTATCAGATTTCTAACCATCAAAAACAGCAATGTCAAAAACACATTCCATATGGTCAGACGAGCAGCATTTTTATGAGTAATTTTTTGGCTGTGTTCTGACAATGAATAAAAAATACTGCTTGCAGTAATGAAAACACACCTACAAACATTTTCACAGAGAGGATAGAGCCTCTGGAGGAGTTCCCCCCAAAACAAACCCCACCTTACATTAATATGCTAAGTCCACAATTGCACAGCAGTGAATAAAAGTTGAAAATTGTTACTAATACCACTTAGCACTTCCACAGAAATAGCAAGACTGCTGTGGTTAATAGAAATATATGAATATTTGACCAATTTCAACAAAGCAAATGCAATTTAGATGCCTTTGTACAATTGTTTAAGTATAAGGTGAAATCAGATCCTTACGTGCAACTTTGACAAGGAGTCCGATAAAGGAGGGGTCAGCATTTTTAAATTTCCTTAGGTAGTCAAAAACAGTGAGAGATTAGCTATGGAGTACTCACTAAAGGCAATGGGCTCATGAGGGTAGAGGTAGATGTTCAAAAGGAGAATATAATAGTGTAATAGTTGGAATTTACCAGGGAGAAAGATGCACTCAGAGGGTTACAGGCATAGGCAGATGAGGTAAAAAGCTGCACTACTAACAGAAAGGTGAACACTTTGGTCTAGAGAACAAACGTTCACAAAAACCTTAGAAGAACTGTGCATACCTGCTATTGGATGTATAGGTTTTACCACCTGATAGATGATGGCTAGTTGAATTCACCTATAAGCAAAGTAATGGATGATTTAGATATTTATCGTGATTGCCAGTAGACATGGAAGGGGACCTATCATTTGCAGGAATATCATGGTGAATTGTAGTAGTTTTCGGATAAACAAAGCCTCAAATACGTCTTGGTAGAATCATGCAGGATCTGGTGAAAAATGATGGGGTCACAGATAAACATGGAGATACCCCCATAGTTCATGGTGGGTTTAAATGAGTGGTAGGCACCAAACCACTATACAAAGCAAATTCTATCAATGAATTGAAGCCATATTTCAGTACCTTTATGGATATGGATGCGTTCAGGAGTTAAGAAAGTATCATTCTTGATCATTTTTATTTAATCGATTATTACTGACCATCTCTATGATATAGAGGGATGAAGTCCTGAGTATGACCCAGAATATCTGTGTTTGATTTAGTGACTTGAGTAATAGAGTTGTTGGGCAGGGGAGGGTGGGTGTGGGCAGCTTATGCCAGCTCACTCATCCTGGGAGAGGGAAATAATGGACTCATTCAGCAAATTTGCTCCTGTACAAACACAGACTTGCATAACAAAAATGTTCATAGATCTGCGGGGTATGGGCTTAGGGATTCAAGATGATGATTGGAGCAGACATTTACCAGGAAGTAGAGAGCAAACAGTGACCTTGCAGTAATATGATTGCCCATGTCAGCCACTGGGGGGGTAGGTTTAGAGACGTAACCATAAAACCTCTGATGGCTGTTTGTATAATGTATAATGGCTACCTGAGGTGGGAGGGCTGATGGTTGGCAGGCAATATGGGAGAAAAACAATACAAAAAAAAATCCTAGTATCTGGCATTGATACCTTGATATAAGCTGAATTTTGAATTACTATGCTAGCATGTCCAAGGAATAGACTTTGCCTAAAAAGGCATTGTGTGGGCTGCAGAAGGTTTAGCCAGTATATAAGTGGGCATGAGGGAAGAACTGCAAGCTATCCTTGAAACAAGATGGCTAGCCTGTCTGTCATCACCTCCCTTGTTGACACACTGGATTTCCCATGTGCATCATGCTAATTAATTACCCAGCTGTTTCCTCTGTCATTTTGTATGTTTTATGAACTACTTGTTTATATTGACCTCACAAAAAGATATTGGTCTGTAAGTGACCATAAGAAAACAGCCTGTCTCTGGATCGTTTACATCTTGGATGCTTTGCCAGATACTGACTTCACAATAACCAGTACATGAGCAACTTGACTTTATTTTTAACATTTGACATTGGTCCTTTTTAATATTTTTCCTGTTGCTTATGTGTTTAGCATACTTAATATGTAGTTATATTGCTGCACTGTAATCATAACATAGCTTACGGTGCAATTATTTTTGCTTTATTCTCCAGCTGTAATGGTTTTATTGTACGCTTTTGTTTCAGCATTAGTCATCACTTTAACAAAATAGATCTGAAAAAGACTAAAACTTGCTAAGAATATACTTGATTGCAGACTTTATTTTTTTAATGAAACATCTTTATTAAATTATCAAACCTGGAATAAGGCACAAACGGAGCTTAGCAAATAGACAACTTCTTTAATGGACACAAGCACAAATAAATCCACAGCAAACAAAATCACAGCAGCACAGCACAACAAATGAACTCACAGCAGCACAGGGCAGAATGAAAACCTTTTTCTAAAGTTGTAACTTTAGCAGTGTTCGCCTCAATATTTTGTACTTCCAGTATAGGTAGGGGTATCCCCAGAATTGGAGTAAATCTTCCTGCTCTCCCTTCCTTAACCTCTATAATAACTGATGTTAACCCCTTGCTCCAAACATATCTTTAATAAATTCACACTCAGTATTAAAATCCTGATCGTCTGATGTCATCCTACTAGCTCTCACCAACTGGCCTTTAAATATTGCTCTTTTTTGAAAAGGTGGGTGAGAGCTTGTGTAATGCAAGTAAGCATTAGAAAATGTATCTTTTCTGAAAAAAATTTATTTAACCTTCCTCCATTCTCTGTATGTTTACATCTAAAAACACAATTCTACTTCATCTACTTTATAAGTGAATTTTAAAAAATTAGTTGTGTTTGAAATATAATCAAAAATTCCATAAATTTTTCCAAGGTATTATTCCAAAAAAGACAAACATCATCCAGGAAACACCCATAGTAGTTCCAATCTTGTTTAAAATTTGAATTGTGCACAAATTTTTCTTCCCAATATAATAAAATGATGTTGGCATATGTAGGTGCACAATGGGTTGTCTAAAATACTCCCCATGGAAGAATATAAAATTATAGTTTAAAATCAATCCAATGAAAACTAGGTTTAAACATTGTTTGCAATTGGACATTATTGCTAAAGGTCTACAGGTGTGTAAATACCCCAACAATGTTGTGGAAAACTCGGATTTTCACAAGGACCTTATTTGTGCATTTGACAAATGTGGATTTTAAATTATGAAGGCTATAATTAGAAGCAATGAGTTGGAAATGGATAAGATGTTTTCCCAGATTGAGATTATTAACAATAAGATTGTTAACGACTTAATGCTCCGTATTGAGTGTGAAAGAGTTAAATACCATGAAATGTTGAAAGATGTAGAAGTAAAATGCGCTAGGATTCATGAGAGAAATTTTAGAAAGGTGGATAGGGACTTAAAGGAGTATAAAAACAATACACAATACCCTAAACCAAAGAACACATGGGGTAATTTTCATAACAGACCATATGAGTATAGAGGTGAAAGAGACATGGGGTATGAAAAATTACCCGTTTATACTCAGTTTAATAGTAATGATATGCATGACCCTTTAGAGTTTCCCTCCCCAAGGAGAGCAGAGAGACTCATGAACAAGGATCCAGTAGACTACAGGTACAGTTATCAGAACCAGAGAAGTCGAAAGGCACCATGGAGGTAATTTCTTCAGATGAAATAGTGACTAATAAATGTATGTTTCATTACAATGGTTTTAATATTTTTAATTATACCCTTACAGCCATTACAAAGGGTCATTTTAACTTATTTACAAAAGGTTTTACCTTTATTCCAAGCGTAAAGGCTAATATAGCAAATTTATTGTTGGATTTTAAACTTTTTATTAGGCAGAAGAATTTAGAGATATTTTTTGATGGTAATATAAGAAGAAACACTACTGTTTTAACAAAAAAAGAGTATGTTTAATCTGCCCCTTCACCCACAGCTTAGAAATTGTAAGGTTATAGTTGAAAAGGAGCTAAGATACAAACTTAGGTACAATAAGGTTAGTTCAAACCTTTCTACGGAAGAAATGTATACACTTAGTTTATGTAGAGAGAATAAAAATCTTAGAATCATGAAACCTGACAAGGGGGGTGGGGTGGTGTTTATGGATCATATTAATTATGAGGCAAAAATGTTTGATTTGTTAAATGACCAGCATACCTATGAGAGAGTGTCTATGAATGAAATTCATATTGCATACCAAAAACTTTCTCTTTGTTTGAATGATTTAGTTTTAGAGGGGCTTATTGATCTAGAAACATATAACTATTTACGTGATGAACAACCCAAAGTCCCAGGTATTTTTGGTATACCAAAGGTCCATAAAAATCCTGATGATCCTCCTCTCAGACCTATTGTATCTGCAGAGGGTTCTATTACTGCCTCACTGGCAAAATATGTAGATATACATCTCAAGAATGTGGTGATGGAACATTCCAATGTGTTGAAGGATTTTTGGGATTTTTTAAGGCACGTTAAAAATTCCAATCAGGTACACACCTCTAGTTTTATCACTTTTGATGTTGTGGATCTTTTTACGTGTATTCCTCATGAGATAGGTTTGTTTTGGTTTGAAATTATTTTTGGAAAGCAAGAATAACATTTCTTTTAAGATGTTTCGTACATGCCTAGTTTTAATGGTATTGATTTTAAATAATAATTTTATATTCTTCCAAGGGGAGTATTTTAGACAATCCAAGGGCGTAGCCATGGGTGCCCATTGTGCACCTACATATGCCAACATCATTTTATTATATTGGTAAGAAAAATGTGTTCACAATTCAAATTTTAAACAATATTGGAACTACTATGGGTGTTTCCTGGATGATGTTTGTCTTTTTTTGGAATAATACCTTGGAAAAATTTATGGAATTTTTTGGTTATAAACACAACTATTTTTTTAAAATTCACCTATAAAGTAGATGAAGCAGAATTGTGTTTTTTAGATGTAAACATACAGAGAATGGGGGGAGGTTTTAAATCAAAAATTTTCAGAAAAGATACGTTTTCTAATGCTTACTTGTGATGCTGCGGTAGCGTTGTCGCCTCACAGTAAGATGTTGTCATGTTCAATTCTCAGCTAAAGCGTCTTCTGAGTGGAGACATGCATAAATGGGCGTACCTTCGTTGAAGGTTGTGTGTCAGGGCCAGCAACTCGGCACGTAAAAATCTACTGCCAATCATTAGCGGACCGGAGTTCCTCTGTGGTGACCCCTAACCGGGAAAAGCCAAAAGACACAACAACTTGCATTACACAAGCTCTCACCCACCTTTTCAAAAAAGAACAATATTTAAAGGCCAGCTGGTAAGAGCTAGTAGGATGATGTCAGACGATCAGGATTTTAATACTGAATGTGAATTTATTAAAGATATGTTTGGAGCAAGGGGTTGCCCCATTGATCTTTTAACGTCAATTATTGTAGAGGTTAAGGAATGGAGAGCAGGAAGATTTGCTCCAATTTTGGCGATACCCGTACCTATACTGGAAGTACAAAATATTGAGCCAAACACTGCTAAAGTTATAACTTTAGAAAAAGGTTTTCATTCTGCCCTGTTTTGCTGTGAGTTCGTTTGCTGTGCTGTGCTGCTGTGATTTCGTTTGCTGTGGATTTATTTGTGCTTGTGTCCATTAAAGAAGTTGTCCATTTTCTGAGCTCCGTTTTTGCCTTATTCCAGGTTTACTAGTTTTAATTTTGGGCACTCAGACCACTGTTTCGGTTTATTAGTTTTTTTGTGTGGTCATGTAATCCTCGGCATCGGACGCCTCTGTTATTGAAACTACTGAAACTGCAGTAAAAGGAAGTGAACTAGGCGAGCTTCATAAGCTCGTAGGTCAGATATCGCAACTTGGGAGTTTGCTTACTCCCTTAACACAAACTCTGATATCTTCGATTCCTTGTAACCAGGAGAGACTCGCCAGTTTAGCTTTGAATGAAGGAACCATTCCTCAATTGGATTCACAGCATGGGCAGATTGTTCAGTCTCAGTGTAAAAGCTTGGATAGTTTTCCAAATATTTCTTTACCAGCAAGCATGTCCGGAACCTCAAATTTGAAGCCTGTGAATGGAAGTAATGGAGGTATTGCAGCCTCAGCAGGTGTTTTACATCAAAATAAAACAGGTACTGTTCATTTTAAAGACATCCTTGATTTTAAACTAGATTTCCAGCAGATGCCTATACCTCAACATAACAATTATAGTGGTAGTTACATCACTTTATTTTTGGATGTGGACAATAAGCTTTTAAGTTTAAAGCATGGGAGATGGACAATGTGTATATTAAACATTGTTTGCAATTGAACATTATTCCTAAAGGTCTTCAGGTGTGTAAATACCCCAACTACGTTGTGGAAAACTCGGATTTTCCCAAGGACCTTATTTGTGCATTTGACAAATGTGGATTTGAAATTATGAAGGCTATAATTAAAAACAATGAGATGGAAATGGATAAGATGTTTTCCCAGAATGAGATTATTAACAATAAGATTGTTAATGATTTAATGTTTGCTATTGAGTGTGAAAGAGTTAAATACCATGAAATGTTGAAAGATGTAGAAGTAAAATGTACTAGGATTCATGAGAGAAAATTTAGAAAGGTGGAAGGGGACTTAAAGGAGTATAAAAACAATACACAATACCCTAAACCAAAGAACACATGGGGTAATTTTCACAACAGACCATATGAGTATAGAGGTGAAAGAGACATGGGGTATGATAAATTACCCGTTGAAACTCAGTTTAATAGTTATGATATGCATGACCCTTTAGAGTTTCCCTCCCCAAGGAGATGAGAGAGACTCAAGAACAAGGATCCAGTAGACTACAGGTATGGTTATCCAAACCAGAGGAGTCGAAAGGCACCATAGAGGTAATTTCTTCAGTTGAAATAGTGCTTAATAAATGTATGTTTAGCTACAATGGTTTTAATATTTTTAATTATACCCTTACCCCCATTACAAAGGGTCATTTTAACTTATTTACAAAAAGTTTTACCTTTATTCCAAGCGTAAAGGCTAACATAGCAAATTTATTGGTGGATTTTAAACTTTTTATTAGGCAGAAGAATTTAGAGATATTTTTTGATGGTAATATGAGAAGAAACA
This sequence comes from Protopterus annectens, assembly GCF_019279795.1. Taxonomy (NCBI): domain Eukaryota; kingdom Metazoa; phylum Chordata; order Ceratodontiformes; family Protopteridae; genus Protopterus; species Protopterus annectens. The sequence continues at coordinate 1,487,399,666 of NC_056744.1, read as the reverse complement.
CTACTGTTTTAACAAAAAAGAGTATGTTTAATCCGCCCCTTCACCCCAACTTAGAAATTTTGAGGTTATGGTTGAAAAGGAGCTAAGAGACAAACTTAGGTACAATAAGGTTAGTTCAAACCTTTCTAAGGAAGAAATGTATACACTTAGTTTATGTAGAGAGAATAAAAATCTTAGAATCATGAAACCTGACAAGGGGGGTGGGGTGGTGTTTATGGATCATATTAATTATGAGGCAACAATGTTTAATTTGTTAAATGACCAGCATACCTATGAGAGAGTGTCTATGAATGACATTCATATTGCATACAAAAAACTTTCTCTTTGAATGATTTAGTTTTAGAGGGGCTTATTGATCTAGAAACATATAACTATTTACATGTTGAACAACCCAAAGTCCCATGTATTTTTGATATACCAAAGGTCCATAAAATCCTGATGATCCTTCTCTCAAAACTATTATATCTGCAGAGGGTTCTATTATTGCTGAACTGGCAAAATATGTAGATGTACATCTCTAGAATGTGGTGATGGAACATTCCAATGCGTTGAAGAATTCTTGGGATTTTTTAAGGAACATTAAAAATTCCAATCAGGTAGACACCTCAAGTTTTATCACTTTCGATGTTGTGGATTTTTTTTACATTTATTCCTCATGAGATATGTTTGTTTTGGTTTGAAGAATTTTTGGAAAGCAAGAATAACATTCCTTTTAAGGTGTTTCGTACATACCTAGTTTAAATGGGTTAATTTTAAATAATAATTTTATATTCTTCCAAGGGGAGTATTTTAGACAATCCAAGGGCATAGCCATGGGTGACCATTGTGCACCTACATATGCCAATATCATTTTATTATATTAGGAAGAAAAAATTGTTCACAATTCATATTTTAAACATTATTGGAACTACTATGTGCATTTCCTGGATGATGTTTGTCTTTTTTAGAATAATACCTTGGAAAAATGTATGGAATTTCTTGATTATATTTCAAACACAGTTAATTTTTTTAAATTCACCTATAAAGTAAATGAAGTAGAATTGTGTTTTTTAGATGTAAACAGACAGAGAATGGGATAAGGTTTTAAATCAAAAATGTTCAGAAAAGATACATTTTCTAATGCTTACTTGCATTACACAAGTTCTCACCCACCTTTTCAAAAAAGGGCAATATTTAAAGGCCAGCTGGTGAGAGCTAGTAGGATGACGTCAGACGATCAGGATTTTAATATTGAATGTGAATTTATTAAAGATATGTTTTGAGCAAGGGGTTACCACATAGATCTATTAACGTCAGTTATTGTAGAGGTTAAGGAAGGGAGGGCAGGAAGATTTGCTCCAATTTTGGGGATACCCCTACCTATACTGGAAGTACAAAATATTGAGGGAAACATTGCTAAAGTTACAACTTTTGAAAAAGGTTTTCATTCTGCCCTGTGCTGCTGTGAGTTCGTTTGCTGTGCTGTGCTGCTGTGATTTTGTTTGCTGTGGATTTATTTGTGCCTATGTCCATTAAAGAAGTTGTCCATTTCCTGAGCTCCGTTTGTGCCTTATTCCAGGTTTACTAGTTTTAATTTTGGGCACTCAGACCACTATTTTGGTTTATTCATTTTTTTGTGTGGTCATGGAATCCTCGGCATCAGACGACTCTGTTATTGAAACTACTGAAACTGCAGTAAAAGGAAGTGAAGTAGGTGAGCTTCGTAAGCTTATAGTTCAGATATCGCAACTTGTGGGTTTGCTTACACCCTTAACACAAACTCTGATATCTTCAATTCCTTGTAACCAGGAGAGACTCACCAGTTTAGCTTCGAATGAAGGAACTGTTTCTCAGTTGGATTCACAGCATGGGCAGATTGTTCAGTCTCAGTGTAAAAGCTTGGATAGTTTTCCAAATATTTCTTTACCAGCAAGTACATCTGGAACCTCAAATTTAAAGCCTGTGAATGGAAGTAATGGAGGTATTGCAGCCTCGGCGGGTGTTTTACATCAAAATAAAACAGGTACTGTTCATTTTAAAGACATTCTTGATTTTAAACTAGATTTCCAGCAGATGCTTATACCTCAACATTACAATTATAGTGATAGTTACACCACTTTAATTTCAGATTTGAACAATATGCTTTTTAAGTTTAAAGCATTGGAAATGGACAATGTGTATTTTAAACATTGTTTGCAATTGAACATTATTCCTAAAGATCTACGGGTGTGTAAATACCCCAACATCATTGTGGAAAACTCAGATTTTCACAAGGACCTTATCTGTGCATTTGACAAATGTGGATTTGAAATTATGAAGGCTATAATTAGAAACAATGAGTTGGAAATGGATAAGATGTTTTCCCAGATTGAGATTATTAACAATAAGATTGTTAGCGATTTAATGTTTGGTATTGAGTGTGAAAGAGTTAAATACCATGAAATGTTGAAAGATGGAGAAGTAAAATGTACTAGGATTCATGAGAGAAAATTTAAAAAGGTGGAAAGGGACTTAAAGGAGTATAAAAACAATACACAATACCCTAAACCAAAGAATACATGGGGTAATTTTCATAACAGGCCATATGAGTATAGAGGTGAAACAGACATGGGGTATGATAAATTACCCATTGAAACTCACTTTAATAGTTATGATATGCATGACCTTTTAGAGTTTCCCTCCCTAAGGTGATCAGAGAGACTCCAGAACAAGGATCCAGTAGACTACAGGTACGGTTATAAGAACCAGAGGAGTCGAAAGGCACCATTTCTTCAGATGAAATACTGACTAATAAATGTATGTTTAGTTACAATGGTTTTAATATTTTTAATCATACCCTTACCCCCATTACAAAGGGTCATTTTAACTTATTTACAAAAGGTTTTATCTTTATTCCAAGCGTAAAGGCTAACATAGCAAATTTATTGGTGGATTTTAAACTTTTCATTAGGCAGAAGAATTTAGAGATATTTTTTAATGGTAATATAAGAAGAAACACTACTGTTTTAACAAAAAAGAGTATGTTTAATCCGCCCCTTCACCCCCAGCTTAGAAATTTTGAGGTTATGGTTGAAAAAGAGCTAAGAGACAAACTTAGATACAATAAGGTTAGTTCAAACCTTTCTACGGAAGAAATGTATACACTTAGTTTATGTAGAGAGAATAAAAATCTTAGAATCATGAAACCTGACAAGGGGGGTGGGGTGATGTTTACGGATCATATTAACTATGAGGCAAAAATGTTTGATTTGTTAAATGACCAGCATACCTATGAGAGAGTGTCTATGAATGAAATTCATATTGCATACCAAAAACTTTCTCTTTGTCTGAATGATTTAGTTTTAGAGGGGCTTATTGATCTAGAAACATATAACTATTTACGTGATGAACAACCCAAAGTCCCAGGTATTTTTGGTATACCAAAGGTCCATAAAAATCCTGATGATCCTCCTCTCAGACCTATTGTATCTGCAGAGGGTTCTATTACTTCCTCACTGGCAAAATATGTAGATGTACATCTGAAGAATGTGGTGATGGAACATTCCAATGTGTTGAAGGATTCTTGGGATTTTTTAAGGCACATTAAAAATTCCAATCAGGTAGACACCTTTAGTTTTATCACTTTCGATGTTGTGGAACTTTTTACTTGTATTCCTCATGAGATATGTTTGTTTTGGTTTGAAATTATTTTTGGAAAGCAAGAATAACATTTCTTTTAAGGTGTTTCGTACATAAGCCAACATTATTTTATTATATTGGGAAGAAAATTTTGTTCACAATTCAAATTTTAAACAATATTGGAACTACTATGGGAGTTTCCTGGATGATGTTTGTCTTTTTTGGAATAATACCTTGGAAAAATTTATGGAATTTTTTGATCATATTTCAAACACAACTAATTTTTTAAAATTCACCTATAAAGTAGATGAAGTAGAATTTTGTTTTTTAGATGTAAACATACAGAGAATGGGGGAAGGTTTTAAATAAAAAATTTTCAGAAAAGATACATTTTCTAATGCTTACTTGCATTACACAAGCTCTCACCTACCTTTTCAAAAAAGAGCAATATTTGAAGGCCAGCTGGTGAGAGCTAGTAGGATGACGTCAGACGATCAGGATTTTAATACTGAATGTGAATTTATTAAAAATATGTTTGAAGCAAGGGGTTACCCCATAGATCAATTAATGTCAGTTATTGTAGAAGTTAAGGAAGGGAGAGCAGGAAGATTTGCTCCAATTTTGGGGATACCCCTACCTATACTGGAAGTACAAAATATTGAGGCAATCACTGCTAAAGTTACAACTTTAGAAAAAGGTTTTCCTTCTGCCCTGTGCTGCTGTGATTTCGTTTGCTGTGGATTTATTTGTACTTGTGTCCATTAAAGAAGTTGTCCATTTGCTGAGCTCCGTTTGTGCCTTATTCCAGATTTAATAGTTTTAATTTTGGGCACTCAGACCACTGTTTTGGTTTATTCGTTTTTTTGTGTGGTCATGGAATCCTCGGCATTGGATGCGTCTGTTATTGAAGCTAATGAAACTGCAGTAAAAGGAAATGAACTAGGCAAGCTTCGTAAGCTTGTAGGTCAGATATCGCAACTTGTGGGTTTGCTTACACCCTTAACACAAACTCTGATATCTTCGATTCCTTGTAACCAGGAGAGACTTGCCGGTTTAGCTTCTAATGAAGGAACTGTTTCTCAATTGGATTCACAGCATGGGCAGATTATTCAGTCTCAGCATAAAAGCTTGGATAGTTTTTTCAAATATTTCTTTACCAGCAAGTACGTCCAGAACCTCAAATTTGAAGCCTGTGAATGGAGTTAATGGAGGTATTGCAGCCTCGGCGGGTGTTTTACATCAAAATAAAATAGGTACTGTTCATTTTAAAGACATTCTTGATTTTAAATTAGATTTCCAGAAGATGCCTATACCTCAACATAACAATTATAATGGTAGTTACACCACTTTAATTTCGGATTTGGACAATATGCTTTTTAAGTTTAAAGCATGGGAGATGGACAATGAGTATCTTAAACATTGTTTGCAACTGAACATTATTCCTAAAGGTCTACGGGTGTGTAAATACCCCAATAACGTTGTGGAAAACTCGGATTTTCACAAGGATCTTATTTGTGCATTTGACAAATGTGGATTTGAAATTATGAAGGTAATAATTAGAAACAATGAGTTGGAAATGGATAAGATGTTTTCCCAGATTGAGATTATTAACAATAAGATTGTTAACGATTTAATGTTTGATATTGAATGTGAAAGAGTTAAACACTATGAAATGTTGAAAGATGTAGAAGTAAAATGTACTAGGATTCATGAGAGAAAATTTAGAAAGGTGGAAAGGGACTTAAAGGAGTATAAAAACAATACACAATACCCTAAACCAAAGAACACATGGGGTAATTTTCATAACAGACCATATGAGTATAGAGGTGAAAGATACATGGGGTATGATAAATTACCCATTGAAACTCACTTTAATAGTTATGATATGCATGACCCTTTAGAGTTTCCCTCCCCAAGGAGATCAGAGAGACTCAAGAACAAGGATCCAGTAGACTACAGGTACGGTTATCAGAACCAGAGGAGTCAAAAGGCACCATGGAGGTTATTTCTTCAGATGAAATAGTGACTAATAAATGTATGTTTAGTTACAATGGTTTTAATATTTTTAATTATACCCTTACCCCCATTACAAAGGGTCATTTTAACTTATTTACAATAGGTTTTACCTTTATTCCAAGTGTAAAGGCTAACATAATAAATTTATTGGTGGAATTTAAACTTTTTATTAGGCAGAAGAATTTAGAGATATTTTTTAAAGGTAATATAAGAAGAAACAGTACTGTTTTAACAAAAAGAGTATGTTTAATCCGCCACTTCACCCCCAGCTTAGAAATTTTGAGATTATGGTTGAAAAGGAGCTAAGAGACAAACTTAGATACAATAAGGTTAGTTCAAACCTTTCTACGGAAGAAATGTATGCACTTAGTTTATGTAGAGAGAATAAAAATCTTAGAATCATGAAACCTGACAAGGGGGGGTGGGGTGGTGTTTATGGATCATATTAATTATGAGGCAAAAATGTTTGATTTGTTAAATGACCAGCATACCTATGAGAGAGTGTCTATGAATGAAATTCATATTGCATACCAAACACTTTCTCTTTGTCTGAATAATTTAGTGTTAGAGGGGCTTATTGATCTAGAAACATTACATGTTGAACAACCCAAAGTCCCAGGTATTTTTGGTATACCAAAGGTCCATAAAAATCCTGATGATTCTCCTCTCAGACCTATTGTATCTGCAGAGATGATGTTTGTCTTTTTTGGAATAATACCTTGGAAAAATTTAAGGAACTTTTTGATTATATTTCAAACACAACTAATTTTTTAAAATTCACCTATAAAGTAGATGAAGTAGAATTGTGTTTTTTTAGATGTAAACATACAGAGAATGGGGGAAGGTTTTAAATCAAAATTTTTCAGAAAAGATATGTTTTCTAATGCTTACTTGCATTACACAAGCTCTCACCCACCTTTTCAAAAAAGAGCAATTTTTAAAGGCCAGCTGGTGAGAGCTAGTAGGATGACGTCAGACGATCAGGATTTTAATACTGAATGTGAATTTATTAAAGATATGTTTGGGGCAAGGGGTTACCCCATAGATCTATTAACATCAGTTATTGTAGAGGTTAAGGAAGGGAGAGCAGGAAGATTTGCTCCAATTTTGGGGATACCCCTACCTATACTGGAAGTACAAAATATTGAGGCAAACACTGCTGTAGTTACAACTTTCGAAAAAGGTTTTCATTCTGCCCTGTGCTGCTGTGATTTTGTTTGCTGTGGATTTATTTGTGCTTGTGTCCATTAAATAAGTTGTCTGTTTGCTGTGCCCCGTTTGTGCCTTATTCCAGGTTTACTAGTTTTAATTTTGGGCACTCAGACCACTGTTTTGGTTTATTTATTAAATTATCATTTATGATATAGGCAATCATACATTTATATAAATGAAAACAAATCATTGTGACATATTTTAGTTGCATCACTTGTGATCTATCCTTTCATTGTCAAACATTACATATCTCATTCAAATCCTGCTTTCTTTTAGACCTTCTTTTATTCCTACTCACAAATCTTATTGTGCCTGTATTGGTCCCATAATTCCCATTTTTCTACATAATTTGGTCCTACCATTTTCTAAAGATCCTATTTTCAGTTGTTTTATCTCTGTTACTATATTCACTACTTCTAGTGAACTTGGTTTAGACCTTGATTTTAATTTTCTAGTAGTAGCTCTTTTGGTAGCCACCATAATTACACTCAGCAAGGCCTTACTGTGTCTAGGCAATTCCGATTCTGTATCATAGCTCAAAAAATCATTTCCTTGGTTATACTAATTTGCTCACTGAATATTTCTAATGGAGTAGTCTGCAGAGAACTTTCAAAGTCTGCCAACTCATTACACTCACAAAAAATATGTTCCCAGTTACCTCTTTGTTCCTCATCACACCTCCAACATTTGCTGTCAACCCAAGGAAAAAATCTTTGCAGTCTACTTGGGGTATAATAATATCTATGTAAACACTTCCAAACAAAGACCCTAACTCTTCAAGACTTTGTTGCATATTTGAGAGACACGCATATATCCCTCCATTGTTTCTTTATAAATTACTCATCCAATCTTTCCAATCCTTTCTAACCTCCTCTGATTTATTTTTATAGTTACCATGCAGTATTTTATATGGTCTACTAATTATTCTTTTTTAAGAGCAGCTTCTGTTCTTGATTCTACTAAAACCTCTACCACTGCTGGTCTTTCACTTAGGATCCCCCATTTCTTTCTCTTTGCCTGTACTCTGATATCAGTCATTGAAAGGGAAGGCAATCTCTACCCTGTAGTCCAAATAAATTCTTGGCCTCTTTCCATTCTATTGCCTTTCCTTCTCTAATTATTTACCCCCAATACCTTGATTCCTTTGCTGGTTTTCTCCAATAAACGTCAGCCCACTCTTGTCTGTATCTCTAATTGGAGTCATCATAGGTTCATAGGTAGGTACTAGGCTATCGGCCCTAGGGCCTATACAAGCTTAGCCAAAAAGGTACCCTAGCTTTCACCACCCAAGAAAATTGTTTTCCTGTGCCCCTGTCAAGCACAGCCACAGAGGTGATCCCCGGGGTGAATTTCCTATTTCCCATCCAATCATCAAGATTTTTCTTGAAGAGTGCTAATGAGGAGCTTTCTTTGATATAGATAGGTAGTTTGTTCCAGAGTATGGGAAGACTCTGGGACAGGAATCTATCCTTTCAGCATGTTCTCTTTTATTGAGGTGACAAGGTGTAGGTCCCTAGAGCATGTAGCTCTGAGGGATTGGGATTTCTTTAAGTGGAGCATGTCCAACAGCTCTGGGTTAGACATAGCTTTGTATGTTAGGCAGAGATTGCCTCTAAGTAGGCGATATGTGACGGAGTAAAGCTGGATTTTTTGATATGGTCTGCATATGGCATCTGTTTGAGGCCTGTAATCTTCTTTGTGAGGTATTTCTGTGGCCTTTCCAGTTGTTGTACATGTCTTGTGAAGTACATACCAAAAGGGGCGTTGTACTCTATAATGAGTGATGAGTAGAGGGATACAATGACCTCTTTTTTTCCTGGATGAAAAACCTTTTGTGATGAGGTGTGCCACATAGAAGGATTTCCTGACAACTGTGGCAATGTTATTATCAAAGGGGGGACTACTGTCCTCCTGTGTCCCAAGGTCTCTTATCACACTTTTGGTGTTAAGCAGACTACCACCTATGTGGTAGCTCATGGGTACAGAGTTTTTTCCAAAGGGGATGACAATGCAGTTTTTGTCAGTGAGCTTGAGGCCATGTCTTTGACACCAGGCATCTGTCTCAGCGAGGCCCTTTTGTAGGATGTCCACATCATTAGGAGTTTCAATTATGGCCCCTAGTTTGCAGTCATCTGCAAACTTCGTTAGCCAAAGACTTTCTGTGTTAACCTGTACTTCAGAAAAGTAGATACCAAACAGGAGAGGACCCAGGACTGAACCCTGTGGTACTCCACTTGTCATTGGTCTAAATTCGAATTTGGAGTCTGCTACTTTCACAGTGTGGGTTCTGTCAGTGAGCCAGTTGGCAACCCATCTTGTGACATAGGGATTTATACATAGTTTAGTGAGTTTATCTATAATTCCAGAATGGGGTATGGTGTCAAAAGCCTTGGCGAGATCTAGATAGGCTGTGTGAACCACCTTACCCTTGTCTGTGGCTTTGGTGACTGCTTCAAAGAAGTCAATCAGGTTTAGGAGACATGATCTGCCTTTTCCAAACCCGAACTGGTTGGGTCCAGAGTTTGGAGATTACCGATATCTTTCTTTATAAGTTCCATGATGATACATTCCATGGCCTTGCAGACCAGGCTCGTTAGACTAATGGGGCAGTAGTTCCCGGGGTCCGCGGTGGCCCTCCCTTTATGAAGTGGGATAACCATCACTGTGCGCCATTCAGTGGGCACAAAGCCTGATGTGAGGCTATGATTAAACATGGTGCCTAGGTGGGGTGCCAATTCATTCTGTATTTCATGTAGAATGCAGCCTGGGATGTTGTCAGGTCCCATGGATGCTGTGTTCTTGGCTTTGGAGAGTGTGGGTTTTACCTGTGCAGCCGTGATTACAGGAAATTTGTATTCTTCCAGTATAGAGATGGGCCCTTTAGGTGGTGAGGGGGGGTAAAGTTAGCACTGAACCTATCTGCCAGGATGTTGGCAATATCAGTTGGTTCTGTATATTTAGTGCCATTGTGCTGTAACTCAGAGCAGATCTGAGTGCTGCCATTGAGATTCTTGATATAGCTATAGCATGTTTTGTGGTTGTCTTTAGAATCAGTTTCGTTTTTGTTTTCATAACTAGCATTGGATGATTTTATGAGGGATCTCAGCTTCTTACTGAGGCTGACCAGAGAGTACTTCCAGTCATGGGATTTTACTCTTTTTTGTAACAGTTTCTTTCTTCTGTTGTAGAGTTTGTTTATGGCAGGGGACCACCAAACTGGCTTCCTTTTTTTGGAGGATAGCATCTTGGTTCTGTTAGAGATAGCATGATGCATGCACTTGTGTAAGTACTTATAAAGTGCGTTTGTGTAGGATTCAGCAGTTGTACATCTATTGTTCATCTGCATGGGTGTCATGAAGTTTGCCACTTCTGTCTTAAGAAGCGTGAAGTTGGCTTTGGAGAATTTTTTTACGGTAGTTTCCCTAATGGGGGTGGGGCGGGATGTGGATGTCTAGGCTGAGTAGCTTGTGGTCGGATCTGACCAACGAGGAATTGACCTCTGGTGTGGAACACTGATCGCCCATCTTGGTAATGACCAGGTCTAGGATATTGCTGCCCCTGGTGGGGGTGTGGATAAGTTGATCCAAGGCATTGGAATTTACGAATTCCAGAAAACGTTGAGCAAAAGAGTTGGTACATGAGTAGTTTTCACAGTTAATGGTGGGATAGTTCAAATTGCCCATTATTAAGGTGTTGGGTTGTACCCTAATATTTTCCAGCATATCAAGAAATGAGGAGTGGGAATCCTGGGGCATGGTGAGGGATCTGTAGCAAGTTACAATTTGGATTGCGGTCCTGCCCAGAGTTAGCTGCACTTGGATAATCTCAGATGCATTATGCTGAGCAACTAGCCTGAAGGTGTGGATATCTTTAATGAATATGGACACGCCCCCACCTTTAGTGTTTTGGTCCAGGTTAGGTGGCCGAAAGGTGTAGTATGAATTATAGCCTGCTAATGCAGGGATGCTCTCTGGAGCCTTGAACCAGGTCTCTGTCACTGCACAGATGTCGATGTTCTCCATTTCAAGGAGTGCCTCGAGTGAATGCATTTTGAGGTTTAGACTTCTAGCATTGAGTAGCATTACTCTCAGATTTTGCTTGCTCTTACCTGTTATGGTGGTGAATTTGTCATTTGAACCTTGCCTAAAAAGGCACTATAGAGGTGGCAAGAGCCTTAGTCAGTATCCAGAATCCCAAGGGCAACAGGTGCAGGCCATCTCTGGCAAAGCATCGTGGTCTGTCGATCATGTCATCCCAGGCAGACAGATACTGGATCCCCTTAGAATGAAACCAGAAGCTTAGCCAGTTGTTGAAGTCAACCATTTTGTCCATGTACTGTGGTATCATTCTGGGTGATAGCAGGTTCCTACTCAAGGCTAGGGTCATACCTGCCTGGGCTACAAGATCAGAGAGCTCCTCCATGTCTCTTTTCATGTAGTCCAGGGAGGTACGTCTCAGGTCATTCGCACCAACATGGACAATGACAGAGTCATATTTGTACTTGTTGTGGAGTTACCTGAGTGCATGCATTATGTGGTGGATCCTGGCACCTGACAGGCAGCTGACAGTAACTTTCTCTTTGTTTAGCCTGGGGAGTGGAACATCAGTGTGCCCGATTATAGAGTCACCTATGACTAGAGTGTTGGGTACGTTGTTATGCCTTATGAGCTGTGGTTGAGTGGCACACTAAATTTGTGGGCTATGTGTCATTTGGGGTATGTTGGGGGTGGAGGTTGCATGCGTTTCCGCTTTGGAGGTCTCTGTTGCTTGAGTAGATTTTCATTGAGAGCCTCTGCGAATGTAGGTGTGTGTTTTGTGTTGCTATATGTGTGTTTTCGTGGTGTAGGTTTTGAGGGACTATGTGATCAGTGTGGTGTGGTGCAAGTGTTTACCTTCTCCTCTTAACTGTCTAGTCCAGTCTTGGGTGAAGAGAGCTTTGCTTCCAGTTTGGCTATATAAGTGCATCTCACACAGATTGTAGTGTTGGGTGGTAGGAGAAGAGGGTTGTCTGTGTACGTGAGACAATTGCTGCTTTGCCCCAAGATGCCCAGATTCATCATGTAGACAGGAGAAACCACCGGGTGCTGACCCTTAGACATGCCTGGATAGGTGCTTATTTATTAAGTACTAAAAACTGTTTTTCTCTAGACAAGTGAGGAAAGTTGAGTGCTGTAGTAATTTGTTGCTTATTTGGTGCTTACAATGAGTTCTGAACAAGTGCTGAGCTCAAAGAAACAGATTTGAGTGCTAAAACTAAAAAACTGGCTAGTTCTAAGGGAAAATTTGAAGAGCAAACTTTATGGCACCAGGAATAATTTAACCCTAGCTAAACGGTGATGCATAAAGTGTACTTTTTTTTTTAATATAACAGTAGCAAATGAGCAAACTGATTTAAACAAATTAACCAATAAAAAGCTAAAAACTGAGCCCTGTTCCAGCAAGCTTTGATCAGACAAGTTCCAACTGCACACTCCTGCCACTAGGATGCAGGGGAACCTTCTCCAAAACAAGATGGTCTAGATTAGTGCTCAAGTTATAGAACCAAAGCTAGATTCAGCAGGTCTGAATTTAGTCTATGCTACAGCAAACAAGGCGTACCGATTTCAGAAAGAAACAGTTCAAATAAGCAGGCACGATAAGCCTTTGACCAGAAACTCCCAGCTTAGAAGAGTAGAATCTACCCTCTCCTCCCACAAGAGTGCAGACCACAAACCTTCTTAATGTAAAATAACTGGCCTGAAGCCCAAGTGCTTAAACCAGAACTAATACATTCTTAAAATAACAGACACTAAGCTTTCAATCAGCAACTCCCAACTTAGAAGGATGTAAGCTACCTGTCCTGCCACTACAGTGCAGACCACAGATCTTCTTAATGTAAAACAACTGGTCTGAAGCCCAAGTGCTTCAACCAAAGGCTTAGAATAGCAGTTACAGTTTAATCAGGCTACTAACAAGCAGTAATAAATGCAGCAGAATAAATGCAATAAAGTAGGAAGAAACACAAATACAGTAAAAGCAGATGAATAAACTACAATTGTTTTATATATAACAATAGAAAATGAGCAAACTAATTTAAACAAATTACCCAATTAACCAGTAAAAAAGCTCAAAACTGAGCACTTGTCCAGCAGTCTTCAGTCAGACAAGTTCTAACTGCACACTCCTGCCACTAGGGTGCAGGGGAACCTTCTCCAAAAAAGATGGCCTGGATTAGTGCTCAAGTTATACAAACAAAGCTAGATTCAGCATGCCTGAATATAGTCTATGCTACAGCAAACAAGGCACACCAATTTCAGAAAGAAACAGTTCAAATAAGCAGGCACAATGATCCTTTAACCAGAAATTCCCAGCTCATAAGGGCAGAATCTAACCTCTCCTCCCACAAGAGTGCAGACCACAAACCTTCTTAATGTAAAATAACTGGCCAGAAGCCCAAGTGCTTAAACCAGAACTAATAGACTTTTAGAATAACAGACACAGAGTCTTCAATCAGCAATTCCCAATTTAGAAGGCTGTAAGCTACCTGTCCTGCAACAACAGTGCAGACCACAAAACCTTCTTAATGTAAAACAACTGGTCTGAAGCCCAAGTGCTTAAACTGAAAGGCTTAGAATAACAGTTACAATTTAAACAGACTACTACTAATCAATAATGGCAGAATTTCTTTTCTCCATTCCTGTGTTGGCTTAGTTTTTGTATTTCACATTATTATTCCTTTGTACATCCTAAAGGTTACCTGTTGTATGTGTTTGCAACTGGAGTTCCTCATTTTGCTTGCTTTAGACTCTTGACTGGCACTGAATTCAAGTTTTCTTTTTACAATAGACTTAATAGGGTATTTTGATTGACTTACACTTTGGAAATATTGCTGCATCAGTTAGTATATGATCATGATGATGATGATGGTAATAATAATAATGATAATAATAGTATAGTAATTTGTTACTCTGTGCATTTTCTTATGTCTTTCCATCTTTTCTCCATTCTGCTCTATCATCTCAGCCTAACACATGCATGATTAATTAGATCTTAAAAACATCCTAAATATGAATTAATGGATTCACAAGTATGCAAAAAGATTATGATGGATGGATTTCAGTTGGCCTGAGTGCCATTATCCCTTGTTAAAACATATATGTACTCATGACTCTTTCAAGGTCTTCCATAAACATGTGAAGGGACTGAACATGTTTCAAGGTGAGAGAGAGCTTGTTCCGTAGACAAGGGAGAAGTTAGAAGTTTAGTTAAATGCCAGGTGGACACAAACAGGGTTTTGCTGTCCCAGTGTTGTCCAACTTGAAGTAAAATCTTGCTAAGAAGGTGCGGTTCTTGTTGCCTGATGTTGATTGCTATTATTGACAATATTTTATTTGTAAGGAAGGTTAAGGTATCTCCCACAAATGCAGTCTTACCTAGGTCTTTATTATTCAATTCCTTATCTATTAACAAATATGATAGCTATTATTTCTGAATTGCTTCTGAAGATGGAGATGGCTTTTCTCACAGAGACCTGGCTAATTGTTGATGCTATTCCACCCCTCCAACACACCTGCAAGATATTACATGTTTTGCATTTCTGTGGCTCATGCCTGCAAGCATGATATTAGGGGTTGGTATACATTTGTTTTGGCTCTTCCTGAAAATGTAATCAGGTTCTCTGTACTAAAGTAAGAACACCTGAACACATCTTGGTGGAGCGTATACTGCTGATATTTTCTCAGCTACCATCTTCCCAGAGATTACAACCCATCCCTGAAGCTATTTGCAGTTCTATTCAGGGACTCAGCATAGAATAACCCTACATAACTATTTTTGGATAATTTTAGTTCTTCGGTCAATGATGTATGTTTTCACTATGGCATTCCTGACAATTATGGAATAAATGAGAATTACTATGAATTGTACGTCTGCTACTCACTCAATGGGATCAGCATTAGATACCATTCTTCACACAGGTATTGAAATCCTTCATTGATGGTCAGATCACTGCTATAGTTTAATTATGACCCATTCTGTTTCTGTTTCTCTCCTTAGGGTGCTCTGGTAGAAGATTTCATGATACTCATCTTACAGGCTGTCATAATTTATGACAAGAATCATTAAACAATCTAAGTTCATTAGTAGATTTGGATGCTATTTTGTAGGATTCAGGCAAACACATCCAATAATATTATGTGTTGTAGACTCCCTGACTCTAGTTTCTGTATGAAGTAGCGCTGAACGCTTCCTCTGAAATTATTTAACAGACACCTGTGTATAGTTGAGAGGCAAAAATAAAGGTTAGCTTGATGCTGTAGAGCAAGGTCACTGGAGAAGGTTGATCACAGCTCATTATACAATATCTGCCAGTCAGCAGCCTTATGGAAGAAAGAAGGGTTCATTGCACTTACGACTTCTGTGACTTCAGTTGTCTGCTGCAATTCCATGCCATTTCTACAATGTATAGACTAGTATGAGTTTTAGGGCAGAAGACATTTTTGGCATTAGCATGGAATGAGCTCTGCACAAGAATACTGCAATTCAAGTTTTCTGTCCAGTGTTTTCACAAACCATCAGCCAACATCGTTAGATCCTATATAAAATTACTTTTTTTTAAGTTCAACCAGTTTATGAAGTTGGTCTCTAGCTTTCATCCATTCTACTATGCAGAAGACCAGGGTTGGCTGACTTACCTTTCTTGCTCATTTGTCTCCTCTCCTTCACTGCATGGAATCATTCTTGAATCCTTAACTAAAGTATTTTTTTTCTGATACCTTTAATAAGATCTTATTCATTCCTTTCTGGAAAGAAAACATATGGATTAGAACATTTTGGGAACTATCTCTCTAGCTATTGTTTACCATTTTAGGTAAAAGATAAGATGGTTGTTGGCATAAACCATTAAAGAAAAGACCTTGTTGAGATAAAATTCTCTTTTCTGCAAGGTGTTGGAACTTTGGAGTTACTTAGTTTAGGTTAGAGGGTGCAGGGAACCCTGCATGATGTGCGATGGAGGCTTTGCTCACCACAGTAAACAAATGTCTGACAGATTTCTGAGAATGTTGCATTTTTTGTTTTGCAAATATTTCAAGTGGTGCCTTCCACATTTGAGCCCTTGACCCAAGGCATGAAAGACTACACTGCCATAGCCTTTCTGTCACTAAAATTCATTAGCATTAAAATTATCAATGTACCTTCCTCTTACTCTTCCTTATTTAGGCCATCCTCCATGCCCCTGTGTAGTGTGTTCTTTTCATAATTCTCAGTAATCTGAACATACTCATTTTCAGCTACCCTAATCTCTCCACAACTCACTACTACCACATGCCATTGTTTACAGCACTGAAATCTAAAAATATTGTTAGACTTTGGCCTTAACCTTTTGCATTAGTTTTAAACTGGCCACATGATAATTGCTGCACAATATTTGTCACATTTCTACCTCATCAATTCCTTATGAGTTAATAAGGACCGCCTGCATTTTTTTAATTGTTGGTATCCTTTCAGCCATCCCATGCCCCCTTATATAGTACTTAACCCCTACATTAAGTTTTAGTTTTATTTACCTGTAACTAGAATGTGTCTCTAAAATAAAAACACAATATACAGGTAAATAAACTGATTATTGAAGGACAATGTGGATTAGTGACCTACTTATAGCATCTTGATGGGATCTGAGCTACAATAACACATCCTGAAGAAATCTGAAGAACATGTTTGACCTAGTAGTTTTTCTGCATCTGGCTTCTACTTTAGGAAACTGCTGTTCCTAATAATGAAAGTAGATCATAAGGTTATACAGAAATTCTGCTTCAGTGTACTTAGTGCAGCAGCTTACCCTTCATTTGTAACTCTGAGGAAAACAACAGACCCTACCTTGTCAAATTTTAGTTAATGAGTTGTTTTAAAGGAAAATGCTAAAATTTGAGCAATAATAGTTTCTTCCTTCTTTTGCAGATAGTTAGCCTGCCTTGGCAGCAACTGGCAGGAAAGAAAACATTCTTTTACACATGCAATCATAACAAGAGACTCTGTTTTTATACAGTGTTGATCTTTATGCATTAAATATTGCTTCCATGGAAAGAGGCACTTTTAAGCTTTTTTTTTTTCTTTTGTTCTCCAGGATATAAGGGAAACTTATGGGTATGCAAACATTGTCAATTTAATTATATTGGTTCAATATAAATATTTTCTCTACACAATGCCATATTATTAAAAATATATTTTTGAAAATGTCATTACTGACATTGCAAGATTTGTAGTGCCTCTGAAGCTAGTTACAGAACTTAGGGAATGAAGGGATCACAGTCCATTCCACTACAGTGAGGGGTCACTGTTTTATTTTGTGGAGTTCCTTAAGATATACACACGTATTTCATCAACCTAAGACCAAATTAAATAAGGACATGAATGAGTGGCTCTGTTTTAAAGTGACACTGAATTATAACTCAACCTCTTAGAGCAAGAAATCTGGACAAAGCTATAAATAATGGGGGCAGAGGCCCAAAAACAGGGGCAATTTTAAATATTCTTCTTAGAAACTTAGAAAGTTGATAGAATAACAGGTTTTCTCTTAGCATGAATTTTCTGAAGGGTATGAAGTCTGAAACCCAAATGCCTGTCATGATTTTGTGACCTCCATTCTCAATGCTTTGCCAATGATTTCACACACAAATTTTCTGAGGAACAGGTGAAGAATATGAGGCAAACATCTGGACATTCTGCAAAAATCTGGGGATTTGAGAATTATGCACTGAATACACGCACCTAAACAAGGTGCAGTTTAAATCAATTGCTTTCTCACTATGCCCTTGAATTTTAAAAGTGTACACCTTTAGATAAAGGTTATTGACTGTAGGGGTGCATGTGTGTGTGTGTGTGTGTGTGCGTGTGTGTGTGTGTGTGTGTGTGTGAGTGTGTATGTGTGTGTGTGTGTGTGTGTGTGTGTGTGTGTGTGTGTGTGTGTGTGTGTGTGTGTGTGTTTGTGTGTGTGCATGTACAATGCGCACGTGTGTGCACGGGTTTGCTTGTGTTCGTGTGTGTGTGTGTGTGTGTGTGTGTGTGTGTGTGTGTGTGTGTGTGTGTGTGTGTGTGTGTGTGTATGTGTGTGTGTGTGTGTGTATGTGTGTGTGTATGTGTGTGTGTGTGTGTTATGCTTGGACTTGCAAACATGTTGAAGCAATAACTTTGTGTATCACTACATCACTACATAGTGCCTTGAGTAGTATTGTTTATACTGCCCTAAACCTACATTTCTCAGACTGATGATTTAGTTCAAGGATCAGTTGTTCTGACTGATATGTATCTCATCCAGTCCCACTCAGTGACTAACTGGCCATTAATGAAGATTATATGCTCAATTAAGGCAACGACAGTATAGTGGTCTTACCAAGTGCCTGTCATGGTGGCAATCATTAGACCAGTTAGTATTATGGTTGAAGCCACTAAGTTAAAGAAGCCACTGCTGAAATGATAGCAGTAAAGGTCTCCATGTATAGCTAACAAATATTGACAAACCAAGATGGCAGCAGAGTGACAGCCTGAATATGGGAGGAATTTACTGAATATGTAGAGAGTAACTCATCCAGAAGAGACTCGCATCCATCCATCTACAGCCTCTTTTTCCCATTTTTTGTACATGGTGTTGTGGTGTCACTTCAGCAGTGACAAGTATGATGCACTAGAGCTTATTCATGTCCGAACAACTACCAGAAAGGTCTTGCACCATATATTAACTAACTATAGAACTCCCTGTATGAACCTATAAAAAACCACAAAGACAATCTCCAGGAACTAGAATCACTCAGTATTAAACCCAGTGCAGTTTTCTTAGGTGATCAAAACTATCCAGCTATATACTGGGAAACCTACACCACCACTATTGCACAAGCACAGAGATTCTTGGACTTTGTCATTACAAATGCCCTGGAACTATTAGTTAGAGTTCCCTGTGGGGAGAACAACATCTTGGATCATGTCCTTTCTAATATGGAAGCATCTTGCACCATCCCTTGTATATCTTTGTCACTTATCAGATCTGATCATAAGGGTGTCACCTTTGAAATAAGACTGAAAGCAGAGATCCCTTCCACTCAAGATACCTTTAGAAATTTCTGTAAGACAAACTACCTACTCAAGTGATACATTGGCAAACTTCAAATTCCCATCAAACTAAATTAACTCCATTGAATACATGGAATCATACTCCACTACACTATAAGAGCATGTAAACAGCTGCATAGATGCATCTGTACCCTGTAGGAACAAGATCAGGGCCAACTCCAGAAACAGTCTCACATGGTAGAACCATAATGTAAACAAGCTAACAATAAAAGGAAGAAAATTTCGACCAGAGTAAGAGGAGTAATTCCAAGGATGCCACAGCCACTGTCACTTAAATAAACAAACAACTCAAGAGCTTAATAACATCCAAAGCCAAGTTTGGGATTAAAATAGTTACACAAGCCAGAGATAATCACAAGGACTTTTTTAGTTATGCTGGTAATTTCAGAAAAACAATACATCAATGCGCTGAGTTGCTTGTGAACAAAATATTACCTACATTGAGGCTGAAGATATAGCAAACCTACTGGTCGATAAATTCAGCTCTAACTTTACTCCACTGTCCCTTCCATCTGTTTCCCAAGATATATCTCAAACTGGCTCACCTCCAGCTATCACAGAAGGCCAAGTCCTAAAATCCCAGCTATATCTTAAAGTGCTACCAACAGCTAAAATTACTGCGTTGATGTGTCCTGACAATATCCCTGGATGAATCTTAAATAGTATTAAGCATGATTTAGGCACATCCCCTAACAACACTGTCCAACTTCATTCTTCATATAGGTTTTGTGACAAGCAAATGGAGAACAGCTACAGTCATTCACCTGCATTAGGGGTACCTTCCACAGACAGAGGCAATTACAGACCCATAAGTCTGTCTAGCCTCATAGGCAATGCCATGGAAATACATATTATAGAACTAATCTATAAGGACATAGTGAACGTGCAAACACTGGACCCATTTCATTTTGGATTCATCATGGGCAGGTCATGCTTACTCAATTTGGTGGACTTTTTTTTGAAAAAGTCACCAAAGCAATGGATGAAGATAAAATGGTCCACACTGCATACCTCAACCTGGCCAAAGCTTTTGACACAGTCCCTCACTAAGGCATAGTAGAAAAGCTGAATAAACTGGGAATAAACACCTATGTCACCCATTGGATTTCCATCTGTGTCACAAATAGGACACATGAAATCAAAATAGAGAAAGTTAACTCTACAAAGAGACCAGTCACCAGCAGAATCTCCCAGAGTTCTGTGCCTGGACCTCTCTTGTTTGGCATCTATGTCTCTGAAGTAAAAGTCAGTACCAAAGGGCTGTGGCTAACTAAGTCTGCAGATGACTGTGAACTAGGAGCAGTCACTGAATCCCCAAATGACTTAGCCATCCTGCAGGAAGGTCTGTCCCAAATAATCAGGTACCAAAATCATGGAGTGAAATTGAATGTTAAAAATGCATTATCATATTGTGTGGGATGCCTTCTACCCCTAGTAACTACCACATTGACAAGAAATCCCTAAGGGTTGGCCCAGTTATTTTGAATTTGGGAACTTAATAAGCTGGAGAGACAGGTTCATAACCCAGAGACTGCCCATGCTATGGGATATACGTCCCATACATGTCAAGAAGAAAGGAAATCTTGATGAGTGGATGGGAAATAGAAAATTCACCCCGGGGATCACTCCAGTGGCTCTACTTGACAGAGGCATTGGGAACTAAGGTCGTGTGGCACAATGCCAAGGTAATCCTATGGGCTAGTCTTGTAAAGGCCTATGTGGACAGTGACCTAACTTTTCATAGGTTCATAGATAAGTACTAGGCTAGCTGCCCTGTTGGCTATTTTAAGCCTAGATAATTTATTCTCAAAGGTGAGAATCAAACCCTATACCTTGTGTCTGTGAGGTAAATATCATAACCAGTATTCTAACCCACAATGACAAACATGTGTCCGTTCCATAAGAACGTTATTATATATTGTACAGCTTATAAACAAAGGGATTGTGTCTAGATCTAGGGATGTCATTGTTCTCCTTTACTAAGCCCACATTAGTGACTGCAGCGTGATACTGGCTGATGTCAGGTTTTTAGCCAGTGACCAATACTTCACAACATGCAAACATCATAAATCTGGACAAAGGTTAACAAAAGTAAGTACATTTAGGTACTTTGCATACTCCTCCCACTCTAGATAGGATTGTGGGATACCGTAATCCAGAAACACAAGCTTTAAAAACTAAAATTATAAGATATATAAAGATTCATGTATACATTTATATAAACGCAAACACACACACATATACGTATATATATATATATATATATATATTAGAGAGAAAAAGACAGATATAGATATAGATTAAGATATAGGGCAGGATTCACGAAGCCTCCGTGTAAGAGTTATATCTCATACACGGAGGCTGCAGTTAAACGGAGTGATGTCAGCATGCTCTGCATATTCATGAGAGCATGCTGAATTACACTTAAGGCCAACACGGTCCGTGTAAGACAGTAGGGGGCGTGTCCGTAGGCCGAGCCATGTAAGTGGACACACCCCCAGAAGAGGAAAAGTACCCAAGGTAAACACCCACGACAGAGTCCACGGAAATGTGAATAAACAGAACACAACACATGCCCCCACAGACTATGAACAGAAAACATATAAATAAACATGTTTTATACTTTTTTTTTAAATTGTAAAAATGTTTAACCGTGGAGTCTTTCGTTTGCGGGCATGCCCGTAGCGCAGCTACAGTTAGCAGTCAGTGGGAAAGCATATAAGAACTAAATATGCAAAATAAGCCAGGAAGCAATAGCGTAGCGGTAGAGATGTTGGCTGAAGAGCAGGCAGTCATGGTTCGAGCCCCCACAACACCAATTTTTTTTTTTTTTTTGCAAAATAAGCAGGAAACAAGTCCCTGACAAATATGTACACATAAAACCACAATTTATGTAAAATGTAATGAAATAGCCCATTTATATTGAAGACATGTGAGGTAACAAAAGAATAAAAAATGCCAGATGTGCTCATAGCTGAGCTACAGTTTAACAGAGTGAGTGCATCTGCCCATAGATGAGCAGTGGTTTAACTGGTGCAAAATGAGTGCCCGTAGCTGAGCAGTGGTCTAACACGCTAAATCTATGTGCCCCTAACTGAGCTGAGCGTAATATGCGTGCCGATAGCCAAATGAGGCTTAAAGCAGTGTAACCCGTTTGCACGGAGCTGCGCACCACGCAAACAAGCTAACCGACGGGCAACGTTGAGCAAGCCGTATCAAAACTGCCTTTACACAGACACACCCCTCAGCATGTCTAGACAGTCATGAAAAATAAAAAGCAGTGACCAGGTTCGAACCCAGTATACTATACACCATAGTCAAGGTACAGAACCACTAAGCCGTAACAGCAGTACCTAGAAATGCAATAATAGCTAATATATAGGAATGAATACAAACTACAGCATGACAATGCAGGTTTACTGAAGTTGATACAATTCCAAAATGGCCAATCACAGATATGTGCGGGAAAAACGGACTATATAAGCCCCATAGGCGGGAATACACAACATAAATGATTGTAGAACTGACCTGCAGGCAGAATGACAGGAGTAGGAGAGGGTAGTTGCGTCCGAGCACAGAGGTGGGGTGTTGAGGAGTCCAGGTACATGGTCTGGCTCCCAGTCCATAATCATGAGGCCCAACTCATGCAGGGCCAGGTCCTCTGGGGAGCATACAGGGCCAAGGCGTGGGACCTGTTGGCTCATAATCTCACCAGTGCCCCAGGGATTCCAAGGACTGGTGAGCAGTTCCGTCACCACCATGCAGACCTGAAGAGACGCAAGCAGGACCAACTGAACCTTTGGATCCAGGAGGCCCGGCAAACACCCAACGCCCCACTACTGAGTAAGTAACATTTAATTATGTATGTAAGAAATTAAACTAGCTGATATTATGGAGATGTGTATTCCAATATTACTTCATTTATATTACAGCTGCAGGTGTCCGTTCTGCGAATCGCAGAGCCTATGGCGATAGGCTGGTGCGGTTGCGCCACCAGGCAGGTCAGTAATCCACTACCAATAACCGTAAAGAAATATAAAAGTATGACAGTCAGCAAAAGAGTGCAGTGTAGTCAGTAAGGAATAAAATCTGCAAGTAACAGTGTGAAAGTGTCTGCAAGTCTTGCTTGATTACAAAAGTGTATTACAGCCTGTAAGTTAAACCGAAAAATGAAACTGTCTGACATATATTCTGAAATAAAAATGCCCTACCTGTAAGAAAATAGTACACAACCTGCAGCAGGCTGAGAAGTATAGCTGCAGAAGATGATGAAATCACATGTGTGAAATATATCCCTGTGGAAATACTGAAACATGACAGAAGTGAGACTGCTGGAAAGGATTGTAATAACTACAGGTAAAACATGTCAATAAAGCCTAGAAGTAAGTACCATCCTGAATAGTAAAATGAAAGCAAGTGAGAGAGTGTGAGAAAGTTTCATGAATCCAGCAATACAGTAGTAATAACCCCTGAATAAAGTATACTGCAGTCAAGACAGAATGAAATGCATGTGAGATTCAAAACCAAACAGCGAAATCTGTTCAAAGTGATGCTGTATGTGGAATGTGTATCCCAAAATCTGGATATGTTGCTCTCAGTCTGATATACCAAACATCCACACTTGTCTACAGCTATATAAAGCAAATGTAGCAAGATGATGTAGCTGAACAAAGCTAAATATGAATGTGTATGAAGAACACTAAAATGTATATTGATGTTGCAGTAACAGTCCTATCACCAAGTTGAAATAGTTATCATATAGGAAACTGTAGTTAGAACAGTAGTGTGTATATAACTGTAGCTATTAGAAATGTACAGCATATGTATTGTTATTCGAAGGTGTTAATATTACTTTCTTTACCCCACCCTATAACCACATATAACCCATTCCACGTGAAAATGGTATGTGCAATCACAATTAACACCCCTGGACTTTTGTCCTGTTGGGTCATATATATCTGCATGTCCGTTGATGCATCTGCCCTGTTCATACATCCGCACCTGATGGCCTGTTGCCATCAATTAACCCTGCATGTTGTTGGACTGTGTATTTCTGTTCAAATTATGCATGTGTTATGCACGCTGTTCAACGGTGTGAATATCTGGGTGTTTGGTTAATGGGAATACTAATGCATGCTGTTACAACTAATTGTGAATGGTATTATATGTCACTAACCCAAACTGTCATGACATAATGCAAAACATAGGACGACAGGGAAGGCGGGTTCCAGCGGACCCACCTCTCCCACCTCAGCTGGCGAGTGCACCTGGCACTAGTGCCGAGTCCGGACCCTTCTCCGGTGGCCCTGTGCCACCTGCGGGTGGAAGCACTGCAGGGGATGGGGCTCGCCCCCCCCTGCAAGTGTGGCCGGAGGAGAACCACCACTCACCCTCCGTAGCGTCCGGACTGTGGTGCGTATGGAGATTCGGGACTCTGTTCTTGAGCCCCTACTCCAGCTTGAGGCATGGGTGGCGCAACTAACGAGCATGCCTGTTGCCCCGCCTACACAGCCCCCAGCACAGCCCGTCCTGGGCAGTGAAGGAACAGTGGCAACTGCCTATGGGTGGGGATATCAGTTCCACTGTTGCCATCTGTGGGCTCATGGGCTCTGGATATCCAAACCTCCGTCCCCGTCAATTGTGTAACCCCCCCCACGTGTCATACACCGCCCCTGTATGCATCTTGTTTGTCTTGTCTGTTTACCTACCCAACCTACCTCCCCAGCTGTACCGACTTCCTTCACCTGACATACCACTCTCACCTGAAAAAAAAAAAAAGGGCACTCTGTACCCACAAAAAAATTACGCCCCATACATAGCTGCCCAATCCGCACACATGTCTGCTGGACATGGAACCTATCAATTACAATTGGCTGTACAACAAGTATTATTGTTGTCCTGACACCTCTCTCAGGGGTGGAAGGTTTCAAATGTCACACCAAATTACATACATATGCAAAGCTGTTGCTGACGAAGAAATGGGCAGCTATGGGCCTTATCTACATCCCTCCTGCACATCCCAAGCTTGTTTCCCTACTGTCTTACCCTCTTTGTGACCCCTTTTTCACCACTTTCCTGTCTCCCCATTTTCTTTTCTTTCAAAGAAAATAGCGCAGGTGTGCACCAGAGTAAGCACCGTTAAGCGGTTGTAAGCGGGTGTGCGCTTGTGTGCGCGGAGCTAAACGCCAGTGCGCATGCGTGAGCTCCGTGCAAACCAGCACTAACCCGGTTACAACTGCTTAAAAGTACCGTAGTCACTTTGATTGACAGGTCCTGTACTCAGTTCAAAAGCAAAATAAAATCCCACTGTCAGTCCCGAACCCAGGACCTTGAAAACACTAGTCTGCACGACCTACCACTATGCCATGACTCTTATGCAAAAGCATTGTGCTAAAATAAATATAACATGTAATAGTAGGGATGAATGTAAAGGGAATATAGGATGTGTAGTACACAAAGCATGTTATTTAAAATTACTGTCAAAACTACTGGATTCCCATAATAGTAGTGTGTGAACAGAAACAGCCATGCTAGTTGGCAGCTTGTAGATAATAAGGTCAGTTAAAGTACATAGATATATGTATGCATATGTACATATATATATATATATATATATATATATATATATATATATATATATATAGTTGTAGGAGTCAATGTGCATACACACTTGCTACAGGGAACATGAAAGAGGAATGGAGAATTGTGAATATACAACACAGCCTGAAGCATGAGAGAGATACTAACCTTTACACTCACAGAACACTGTCCACAGCATACCAGCATGGTCCCCGCCCTCACAATCTGAAAGGGCAACGCCTATCCCACATACCCTTTTATAGCACTGACCTGAAGTCACAGTGAGAACTGCAATCAGTACACAACTGGCTGTATGCAATTAGCAAATGTTGGCTTACAATTGGTGTAGAGGCCATCACATGGACCTATGCAGATACCTACAAAAGCATCCAGTGCTAACACTCCCCACATGCAATACATTCATTGCATTGTCTGTAAGCAGACAGAGGGAGCGAGAAGTGAGAGAGAGAGAGAGAAAGAGCAAAAAAAAAAAAAATCAGACACTGTGACTCTGTCACCCGAAGCTGTCAGCACTGACAGTAGCAGCAGCAAGCAGAAGCTGTGGTAACGCAACCAGCTGCGACAAACAGAGGTAATGCAAAGTAGCAGGTTAATAGTGTGCATACTGTGAACCCTCCAAATGTGTCATAGGTCTGTATCCATAGGTATGTCCATGTGATATGTTGTGTGTATGTAGTTACACCAAAAGGGGATGACCATACATCACATGTCAATCAGTCATAGGCCATGATCCTGGCAGCATTTGTCTGTGCGTTGGCCCAGCAATGGCTGTAGTGACTGCTTTGAAAGGTCAGCCAGGTTCAAAAGCAGGATCAGCCCATCCCAAAGGCACACTGGCTGGGAACAAGTGTCTGCAAGTACCCGATGTCACTGCATATGCATCCCATACTGCATAATTCCATAGCTTAGCAGACCAGGCCCGTTATGCATATGATGTGGTAATTCCCAGGGTCAGTCGAGGTGCCCCCTTAGTGGTGTGGGACCACTGTTGCTGTATGCCACTGTCCAGGTACATATCTTGTAGTATGGCCAAGATAAACTATCAGTGTTATATGCGGTTGTATGTCCTCTCGGAGTGCCGGTAGCACACATCCAGGGGTACCACGTGGTCACAGGGATGCTGTGTGTTCTCCTCTGCTGAGGGCGGCCCTCACCTGGACATGTGAGATGATAGGGAGGTTACATCCAGCTGGGATAAATATTTTAAAGGTGGGGGAGAAGGAGGGGGGATATGTGCACCGAACATGTCTGCAGGATTGTTGCCAATATCCGTGTGTTTGGTGAATGTTAAGTAGGTGTGGATTAACACAGAGCATATCTGAGGCATGTGGTCCATATGTGTAACATAACTGAAGAAGGCCTTGTGGTCCTCCATAGTGTTTGTGTCCATTTCGCTCCCAGATTAGGCCGTGGCTGTTGTTATGACGGACCGTAGCGTAGTGCCAGTGATGACCACAGATGCCTTCCCGTAATGTGAATGTGCTCTGTCCTGCAGTAGCCTCCTGCTTTTGTTATACAATCTGCCTCTGTCTGGGGTCCACCGGGCAGGATGCCTAACCTTTGTGCATAGGGTTTGGGTTAGACATGTGTGTGCAAGTTCCATGCAATCCGTGGCATGTCCGTGGTAAGCATTTGCAAAGGGGTCAGCAGTGTGGCTTGTGGCTTCCACTGGCCCAGTGTGCTGCATGGATACCATCTCAGTCCCAGCAAGTGAATAACTGTCTAATCACATACATGTCAAAGTAGTCCACTGTGCTGGTGGTGGTGGTGGGATATGTATATCCAGGCCGAGTAACGTCTGTCCACATCACAGTAGTGGGGTGTCCCACATACAGTACCTTGGGATGAACCCCCAGAGTGAGGTTGGGCATTGCACCTGTCAGTGTGTGCTGACCGATGGGGCATGCTACTATGTTGTGTGGAATGTGGCAGGTATTGTTGCACAGGTGTTGGCTGAGCACTGATATCTGGCCATGTACCTGTGTATCCACCACGACACACACACATGCAACATATGGGAGTAGTAGTATATCACTACACATGAGTATCATGTATAGTATGTGTGCCATATATTGCTGACATGGTCTGCTGATATCCTGTCTGTGTTCTCCTCCAGGGAGATGGCGTGACATCATAACCCCACCTACTCTGTGGTGGAAGATGAGGAGATCCACCAGAGCCTGGTGCGGGAGTATGACATCCTGTTTTCCCGCACCAGTCAGAATCAGCAGGAGAGGGCCGCACTGTGGCAAGACCTTGTCCGTAGGGTAAATGATATTGGCATGCATAACAGGACATATGAGCAGGTACGACATCACTGCAGCGATTTAATCTGAAGTGTCCGGCAGCGTGCATCAGATATCCACAGGCAACAGGTCGCCACAGGAGGTGGGGTGGCCACACATCCCCCCCTCACCAGACTGGAGGGGCTACTCCTAAATGTTGTGGCTCCAGCCCCGGAACACCAACAGCAGTGCACCTGCATTATGATGGAGGCTGGTTCCACACAGCAGCACATGGAGCATGCAGGTAATATGCCATATGTACACCTGACTGTTCTGTACACTGTATCATATGCAATATCAATGGCACAGTTGTGCCCACTGACATTAATCTCATCATTTCTGCAGGTCCCTCCAGGGTTACAGCAAGACAGGCCATCTATGCTGGTGAGTGTGTTTAACATAACCTATAATAGTCCTGATAATGCTAGTAACAGTAGTGTAACTCAGTAGTGCTCTGTGTGTATACTGCGGGGTGTGCATGTGTGCAGGTGTGCCTGTGCCCATGTGTGCATGTGTCCATGTGTGCATGTGTGCAGGTGTGCTTGTGGCCACGTGTGCATCTGTGCATGTGTGCCTGTGTCCACGTGTGCATGTGTGCGTGTGTCCACATGTGCATGTGTGCATGTGTGCATGTGTACACGTGACCACGTGTGCATGTGTGCATGTGTGCATGTGCCCATGTGTGCATGTGACCACGTGTGCATGTGTGCATGTGTCCATGTGTGCATGTGTGCATGTGTCCACGTGTGCATGTGTCCACGTGTGCATGTCTGCATGTGTGCATGTGTGCATGTGTGCATGTGTGCCTGTGTGCATGTGTCCATGTGTGCATGTGTGCATGTGTGTATAAGTGCATCACTGGTAACAATGTCTGGAGACTGTAAACTGTGTTTCCTGTCTTCATCCCACAGGTTCTGGGGCTGCTCTGGTGACCTGCAGCAGGGAACCTGAATCCTGTGCCACGGCTACTGGTAATGATGATATTTGTGTAATGGTACAGGAAGGTGTGTCAGGGTCTGCCATTGGTCAGCCAATTGACAGTACACAGCTGTCAACCCCATCATTGTGCACAGTCATCCTGCCTGTACATCCTTTGTCACCATTGTCCCTAGGTGATGGACAGGATACAGTGGGCATAGACCAGGGTAATGTGGTACCTGTGGCACATGCGTCCCCACACAGCAGCCATGGGCATGGTCCTCCAATGGTACCACACAGACAGTTGCCCATGGGTTCTCGTGGGAGCATCCGTGGGCGTACTGCCTCTGGCCGACGTGCCCAAAGAGGTCTGTCAACCTCAGCTATGTTTTGGACTGTCATGCAGGCACAGTCACGTATGGAAAGGTACACCAGACAGGGTCTGAGGGAGCTGAGAGCATGTCGCACAGCCATGACAGACAGTATGCGTGACATTGCGGATGCTATCCGTAACTTCACCGATGTCATAGACAGACGTTGTGGGGACATATTACAGCAGTTCCACAACCAGATGTCCATGAGCCAGGGCAATGGTGGGCGTTTGTGGCATCGACGTGGCCATATGCCGGCAGCAGCAGCAGGCAGTCAGCGCGGATGACAACAGGCTCGCACACGCCCCCATAGTGCCAGCAGCAGCCCCAGCAATGCTGGGTCTGTGCTGTCATTGGAACACCCCAGGAGACCACGTGCACGTGGCTCTGGACAGTCCCAACAGGGACTTGTGTCCAGTCAACACACTCCCGCTTCTGATGACAGTACCCAGTCTGGCTTTGTACTGGATACGGTCCGTAGCACCCCTGCCAGGCACAGGTACCGTGTCCGTGCACACAGACACTGATCTGTATGGCCTGCCAGGTGCAGTCTGTGGCTGTCCACAAACCCTGTATATGGCAGCCATGAGGTGGAACTGTGTGCGTGCATACACACATGTGAAATGTTAACACCTAGGGCAACCACATACACGCACACACTGCACCAACACTGCCCCACCCTCTACTGCTGCCCCTCACCAACACACATACACACACATGTCAATTGGTGGTATCAGTGGCTGACTCAGGCATACCTAATCCACACCCTGTGCATGTGATGACACTGTGCCACCTCCTGCAATCTCCAACATCATTGCGGGAACAGGTAAACACGTTGCTGATGCACAGGGTGACTACATAGAAGTGTATTAGTAGTATCATGTTGGTAACAGTACAGTGTGCTGCTATGACTGTGTGTTTATCCCAGCCTGCCTGCTGCAGTAACTGTATGAATGTCCTGAATTGTTATCTGCACCCATAGTACATACCAAAGTATAACAGCTGTACATAATTGCATGCCGGTGGTAAGGATGTCAACAGATAGCCACATACATGGGTAGCACAGGGGGAAAGCTAACGCAAGTAGTGATATGCAATGGTGGACATGTACAGTAATGGTGTCAAGTTGCCCACAACGACTATGCCATGTGGATGTTCACGCATGTAGATATGTGTGCAGTACCAATGTAATCCAAATCACAAATAAGTATGACATAATATCGGTTCTACCATGGGCATCTGCGCATGCATTCCTGGGTACATGTTGATAGTGCCTACATATTTGCATTGTTACTTACTGTTATTATTACCCCTTCTTTGTTGTATAATGCACTACTTCCAGCCCTGTTTACTGTAGCTTTGTTTGCATGCATGTTCGCTTGGGGTCCCCTGGAACACTGCTTACACCTGCAATGCAGAGTTACAGTGCTTCTGTAGACTTCTAGTGACATCTGCATAGCGTATGATACGTATGTCAACTTTACACATGACAGAACATCACTGTCTGTCCTGTATGCATGTACGTTGCCTTTGACACATTGCACACGTCTTACCTGGCATTTACCCACGTGTGCAGTCATATATGTCAGTGCTATGAAACAGTAGCGGTACACCCACACATACACACCTTCAGTATGTTGTTCCCCATTGGCCCTATGTGTTGGTACTCACCATGGCAATCACACTACTAGGGTAGCATGTGCAAAGGTAACCTGGGAATTGCCTCTATGGTCCAGTTGTGGTTTATGTAAGTCATGTGTCATTGTCACAGCTGCCACATGTATGCAGTCAACCATCACCCTTGGCCAGGGACGTACAACACATGTGTGGGATGCCACCACACAGCCAATCTGGGGACTGGTCTCTCTGAACCCAGTAATTCCATACCCTGTCAGGTGGCATGTCATATATACTACGTCCAGGACAAATGTCAACCCCAATCCCTGCTACTACTATTGATAATACCCCTGAAGATGTTCCTGATAGTTTTGACCAGTTCTTTACTGAGACATTTCAGGCCCTAGCTAGCCATCTACCTCCTAGCTCCCCTGGTCCTGAAAGTAGCACCCCTAGAAAACTACTTGCGTCCAGCTGCCAACCAGTCACCACTTCACTTCTCCATTGCCTTGATTGTAACAGTGAAACCCACTACACTTTCTGCTGATCAACTCGCTGCTGAGTACCTATCAAATCCAGATGATGCTATTGCTTACCCGTCTCAAAGGTAATCAAAGGAACCATGTTAGAATCTAACTTTCCCACCATCTGGAAAATGTCATATGTAATCCCACTTCACAAAGGAGGCAGCTCTACTGAAGTCTCCAATTATAGGCCAATAGCTATACTCTCTCCACTTGCAAAGATTTTGGAAACTTTCGTCATAGACAAGTCATGCACCACCTAATCCAAACTCGCATTATGGCAGACACTCAGCATGGCCTCCGTCCTCATCACAGCACTACGTCAGGCCTCCTAGCCTTTACTAACACCATAAGCCATACTTGCAACAATAATTATATATCCGCAGCCCTCTTTTTGGATATTTCAAAGGCATACGATATGGTTGATCACCAACTTGTACTCCACACCCTGCAAAGACTGTCTAGATACTGGAGCCTTCCAATGGTTTCAATCCTACCTGCATGGTCAACAGCAGGCTGGCCTCTGGCAGAACAAACTCTCTAACCTTCTACCTAACACCCTCAGAGTACTACAAGGCTCTATACTAGGGCCCTTGCTGTTCTTCATCTTCATTAACGACCGTTATACTGTCATCCCAAAAGTCAGCTGTATCCAATATGCTGAATACTCTACTCTGATCTGCTCAGCCACATCTCCAGTAGAGTTCTGGTCAGCTACCCAGACCACCTTTAATACAATAGCAAACTGGCTTTCTGAACATCGTCTGATCCTAAATCCCAATCAAACTAAACTGCTGTTATTTCACCAACACGTAGGTCTACCACTTTCACTGTTACCATAACATCAACTGATGGCACAATAATCTCCCCTGACCCATCTCCGAAACTATTAGGTGTCATCATAGACAATAATCTCAAATGTGACATACATGTTAACCAGATTATCAAAGCCATCAATAGAAAACTAGGGTCACTTTACAGAATTAAAGCCTTCCTAGCCCCTCCAGCTAAAGGTGCCATAGCTCGCTCACACCTTGTTTCAACCCTTCTGTATGCATCCCTCTACTCGAATATGAACAAGACTGTCCTTAACAAACACTCAATTTGCTACAACCACATTGCCAGGTTTGCCACTGGGCTGCCTTTTAGGACACATCATTGCATCAATCTAAATCAGCTTGGTTGGCTTGCAATACCCAGCCTAATACAGTATAACCAACTGATTATGGCCTATAAAATCCTCTATAATCCAGACAATACTCCTGCACTTCAAATATTATCACCCCCATTAACAATCCAAGACCGCTTCGATCCTCTAACAAAGTACTACTTCAGAC
Source organism: Protopterus annectens (assembly GCF_019279795.1). NCBI lineage: Eukaryota > Metazoa > Chordata > Ceratodontiformes > Protopteridae > Protopterus > Protopterus annectens. Next base: position 1,487,367,087 of record NC_056744.1, on the reverse strand, counting down.
TAGCAAGTTTAATAACACAGCCGGTGATTCTCTCTTTGCAAACCCTGTAAGTAGATCCTGGAACTCACTTCCAGCTGATATTACCCTACTGTCCACCTTAGGTCAATTTAACAGTACAAACAACATTTGTCACTTAACTGGCTATGTCAATGTATCAAGCCTGGCTAACTCGAATGTGTAACTTCTGTGAACCACTTTACTGTGTAATTTTAATTTAATCCTGACTTGTGCTCAGGTCTAACATTAACCTGTGGAACATGTTTGACTTGCTTACTTATGTAATCTCTGTAAATAATCTGTTTGTAATATGTAATGCTAGTATTATGTAATGCTGTATCTGCTACCCTCATAGCTTGTCTCCACGGGCCTCCCCTGGAAATGGACATGCATCCAGTCGGGCTATCCCAGTCAACAAATGTAGGATAAATAAATAAATCAATACAATATATTACAGTGACGACAATACCAGTCAGACATTGACACACACTGACAGCATGCTGAACACACTGGGGCATACGTGGGGACTCAGAATAGCAGCCTGCCTGGGCATCACACACCTCCACAGCTGGCACACAGGCATATGTTCCGTCGGAACAGAGCACATGCCACACATGGCATGCACATCCCCTGTGCCACACACTCACAGCCTGTAGGTCTACACAACACACCTGCTACAGACGTGTCAGGTACCTGTCTTGTGTGCTGCACTGGGGTCCTGCTCAACAGGCTGTATCTGGTGAAGGTCACAGTGATATGACTCAGGGGCACTATGGTCCACCACAGCACACATGCATACAGGTCAATCAGAGGCATGGACAGATATGACTCACTCATTGACCATGCCAGTGTGGCTGCCTGAGACATACCTCCCTGGACTACATGATAGGGAACATAGAATGGATCTCTCAGCATGTGGCACAGGCCAGTATGATCCTGATGTCGGTTGCCAACATACCCTCACCAGGTATTCTACCACTATATGTGGGAAGGGTGTTGTATGTCTACATTATGCTCAGTCTCCACTGTCATTCATAGGGTATCCACTGGCTGTCAACGTGTGCTTACATGCTAGGGAAGCCACAATGATGTGCACGGGTCATCTTGCACGTGACACCCATGGCCTGATGTATAATGGCAAAGCTCCTTGGTACACGCATACTGCCTTATGCTGCAGGACATGGTTTACATAGCGACCTCCGTGGGTATCACACAGGTTAGGACACTAACAGTGCTGCTACACAACAACAGTAGTGTACACCGGAAGATGCATGCACCAGACACTGCCTTCAGCACGGTGAACTGCAATGTCTGTGCAGTACCAGATTCATGATTCATGGCTCACAGGTGTTATCATCACTGACAGGTTATGCCTCATACCATGCCTGTCGTCCCCTACACATGTAACACACATGGATGGGGGGTGGTATCCCAAGGTAACACAGATACACACACCTTCAGGTTGTTGGCACAGCACAAACCATCAGGGCCTACTCATGTGCAGCTGACAGTGTGTCAGACTGCCATCTGGTTCATAGCCTGGCACACACAACCCTCACATACACAGGAAGACCACCTATCCTCCATAACAACACCAGCAATATGACAGTCTAATGAACTGTGTTTATAAGGCCGTACTGCATCCAGCCAAACATTGTGTGTGAGCATTACTGTAGCTACAACACACTAGTTGAAGAGTTCACAGCATGTGGTCACCGAATTGCAGTGGAATGACATGTTACCACTACCACAACAGGTGGGAACATGCAGCACCTGTACATCGACTACATGTACGCTATTTGGCCCAGACCAGATGTGTATCCCCTGCTGTAGGTCTTTTACCATAGACACCCACACTGTATAGGGACATACCACGTGCGGACCCTGCACAGTAAGACACAGTCATATTGGTATACATTGCAAATACCATTTATCCACACGAAGCATGTGTCAGACATGGTAACTACTGCAGGTCACAGGTATTTATGTGTATGTGTCACACATACATCATGTGCAATGCCATTGCTGGTTTAGGCAATGGCATGCATTGTTATGTACAAACACCCACATAAGGTCATACTGTGTGACACAACCACACGTGACAGTTGTGGGTTACCAAAACATACCTATCTGTACTCTGACAATGGTAATAGACACAGTAGCAGAGCACACTATTGGCATTACTAGCCAACTAGCCCTGTTTGGCTGTGCTGATAGTGTGGTGACATCCCCTGTGTTTACTGGGGGAGTATGCAGCATCTGGTGCATTGTAGTATTTGCCAAAAGGATCTATTCTCTCACACTTGCATTTACACACACCCTACTACCCCCACACACATGCACGCTTGCCATTTGCAGGATTCATTCCCCTATCTAACTAAGTCATGTCACGTGAGAGAGACGCATTAGTAAAGTGCACTATTCGGTTTACTAGATAGTTCCTCTTCTCTGGCTATACTTATAGGGTGCTGACAGCATCAGTATTTTGAAAGGGTAATGTGCATCAGGTAGTGTGATCTCCTGATTGCCAAAACTAACATGTTTTTCATACGGAAATGCACACACACGAACTCCCCACATCCAAACACACACCTGCCATTTACAGGTTTCAAACTCCTACCTAACTACATTACGATACTCAGTAGAAACGCATTAGCAGAGTGCACTATTCACATTACTGGGAGGTTTCCTTTCTCCTGCTGGACTTATAGGGTGCTGACATCATCAGTGTTTAGGAAGGGGAGTGTGCATCCTGTAGTGTGTTCTCCCAGTTGCCAAAATGGACATTTCCCTCACACATGTTTGCACACACACAGTAACCCCCCTCATCCAAACACACACATTTGCCATTAGTAGGATTCAAACCACTACCTAACTATGTCATGACACTCGAGACAGATGCATTAGCAGAACGCGCTATTCGCATTATTGGGAGGCTTCCCTTCTCCTGCTGTACTTATAGGGTGCTGACATCATCTGTGTTTAGAAAGGGGAGTGTGCATCCTGTAGTGTGTTCTCCCAGTTGCCAAAAGGGACATTTCCTTCACACATATTTGCACACACACAGTAACCCCTCTCATCCAAACGCACACACTTGCCATTTGCAGGATTCAAACCACTACCTAACTATGTTATGACACTCAAGATGGACGCATTAGCAGAGTGTGCTATTCGCATTACTGGGAGGCTTCCCTTCTCCTACTGTACTTATAGGGTGCTGACATCATCTGTGTTTAGAAAGGGGAGTGTGCATCCTGTAGTGTGTTCTCCCAGTTGCCAAAAGGGACATTTTCCTCACACATATTTGCACACACACAATAACCCCCCTTATCCAAACACACACACTTGCCATTTGCCGGATTCAAACCACTACCTAACTATGTTATGACACTCGAGACGGACGCATTAGCAGAGCATGCTATTCGCATTACTGGGAGGCTTTCCTTCTCCTGCTGTACTTATAGGGTGCTGACATCATCTGTGTTTAGATAGGGGAGTGTGCATCCTGTAGTGTGTTCCTCCAGTTGCCAAAAGGGACATCTTTCTCACACATATTTGCACACACTCAGTAACCCCCCTCATCCAAACACACACACTTGTCATTCGCAGGATTCAAACCACTACCTAACTATGTTTTGACACTCGAGGTGGACGCATTAGCGGAGCGCGCTATTCGCATTACTGGGAGGTTTCCCTTCTCCTGCTGTACTTATAGGGTGCTGACATCATCTGTGTTTAGAAAGGGGAATGTGCTTCCTGTACTGTGTTTTCCCAGTTGCCAAAAGGGACATTTCCCTCTCACAGCCTTTCACACACACAAACCCCACTCACACTGAGCATTTGCAGGATTCGAACCCCTACCTAACTATATTATGACACTTGAGAGAGACGCATTAGCGGAGCTCACTATCCGAATTACGGGGCATCTGTTTTGCACCTGTACTATTTCTAGGGTGCTGACATCTTTATTTCCACAGAGGTATGTAGATGTAGTACTTCCTGTCAGGTGGGGGATAGCATATATATGCATTTGCAGCCACCTACGTCAGGGTCAGATATGCACATCGCACTGGCAGGTTATGTTCTATACCATGCTTTGGGACGACAGGACCTGTAACACACAACACAACCAGTCCAGAACACCACACCCACATCCAGGACACACACTTAGCTTCCCTGGAAACAGTGCCAGGATATGCAGGTATTCACATACACCATTGCAGTTGTTAACATCAGGTACAGGCATATTGTGTGTGAGAACTACTCAGGCCTCTACCACTTTACCCTACAGCCACTACAATTTGTGGGTCCATGTGCTATGGAAGAACCACACACCACAGCCACATGGGTGAATACATATTGCACCTGTCCATCTACAACGTGGGTACTCACTGTTCCACACCAGAGGTAGACCACCATTGTTGATATCTGACCATGACCACCTTTCCCTGGACATCCATATCTCATCTCCA